>NW_016690206.1:4876808-5086426 GCF_001604755.1 Lepidothrix coronata | reverse complement strand
AATGTGATATGGTATTTATTTGTACAGTCATTGTAATATATTCCCTTTCCCCATTTGGAGTCTGGTGTGTTTTGTCTGGAAAAAACCCATCTCACATTAGGTTGAGATGTGGGAGGGGGCTTAGACTAGGGGATTGGATTTTTGGGGCTATCTCAAACCATGACAGATCCTTACAACCTTTAATGTTCCTTTTTGAACTGCTAAATCCCACCTCAAGATGTAAGAATTGTTCCTCTTCCTTCCCAAAAAGCTGTTCTTCCTTTCTCTAGAGAAAACTGTAACTCTTCTCTCTGTCTTTTCTTTTCCTCTTCCCATTCTTTGCTTTCTCCATAGACAACTGGTGCTGCATTGGTGGAAAATCTATGTCTCAGTAGATTCCCACGAGGCAGACTGAAGAAAAACCCTATTGGTTTCTGGTTTCTGTGCAAGGCCAGACAAACGCAGAGAGAGGTTGTGCTTGCTGGGCTCCCCCTCAGCAGAAACCAGGAAAAGATGCAGCAAGAAGTCTCCCTTGTTCTTGCTCTGTTGAATGTGTGGGTAATGGGACACAGTGGGCAGTGTACTAATTAGGTTCAGCAAAGAAAGCCAGGGAGACTAAAGGGAAGACGCTGTTTTGCAGTCTCTTGGGGTCAGCAACAAAGATATAGATGTTCATGCCAAGCAGATATGAGACCTCTCATCTCTAATTCCTGTTCCTTCGTGACCCTTTACAGCAGAGTGTTGGCAGAAATTGACAGACTAACTTTGAAGTTTGTAAAAAAGATGCAAGGTAGAAAGAAAAGAGACCTGGACTTGTCAGCTGGAACTGGAAACGCTGTACAAGCTTTCAGGGGTCCCTGAGGCCTCTGCTTTTAAATCAGTGAAAGAACAGCTCTATGTGAAAGAATAGGGGCCAGTTGTACTCCAGAGTGGGAGAATGGGCTCCTGAGGCTCTGCTGAATAAAAGGGAAAATGAAAAGGAGGGCATGCTTCTCAGAAACAATATTTCATGTGCTGTGGAGTTCAACTGTCACCTATCAGTTCAGAGTAGGGGACTGTAGCATGACATGACAAAGGTTAAGGTGAGACCAGAGGACAAACTGCATAGCCATAGGCATAAAAGTGACTGTGAAAATGCTTTGCTTGGGGCCCTCCAACACTACATTATCAATGGTGGTGTTGGCAGGAGAGTGACTGTTCATGCTGTATTGCTGAATCGTGTAAGATGCTTTTAATAATTTCTCTTAACAAACACTGATGGATGGAGAATACGCAGAGCAGATTATCTTAATAAATGTCCTGTTTGTAAAAAGTACTGCAAGATGCAAAGGAAAGATAGGAAGAAAGTTGTATGTTAAAGGAACTGTTTATTTGTAATATGCACTCATAAAACAACAGAAATGTAATTGCTTAAAAGCATACAAGACTTATTGTTCACATTCTCACTTTGCATAGATCTTCTTTGTTAGTTTTTTCAGCATTGTATACACAAAATGTTCTAGGCGTTTTGAAAACAATATAGCAAAGTACACAGCAAAAAAATCTAGCTCCTATGGTACATGTATTTCAGACAATATCATTTTATTACCAAGATCTAAAAAAGAAAATGCAGAAATGGGTCAGCAACCCATTTAAATGACTTTACAGCATTGTCAATGATGTACTTACACAAAATAAATTCAAGTAACCTGACTGCTAAATTTAACTGCAGAAGGCCATTTCTTATATGACAAGGATCTGCACACTATAGTGAGGTGTATGGTAGTGACACAGTAGCATTAGATAACTTTCATTTTGTGGAGTGGATCTACATTTTATTTTGTTTGGTTTAGTTTGGCTTTTGGAAAGTTGCAATTAAAAATACCTAATTATTTCTTAGTGTGGCTGCAGGTGATATTTATCTGAAAGCAACCTAGAGGAAAACAAGCTTGTGAATCTATAAAGGGATCAGAATAATGTAGTTATGGTAGTTAAGGTTCAGTGCAAAAACAGTTCAAAAAAGGTAGCATTTTAATTTAAAATAACATCTCATTAGTTGGTTTAATTACTCACTGTCAGCCCTAATCCATTTTTAAGGCTGGAAAAAGAAAAACACACCATTTAGAAAAAAAAAGGGATTTTTACCTCTGGTAAGTTCGACACAAGATAAAGGTTCCCTGGACAAAGTATAAGATTCTGATTAGGTTTCTTAGCTACTTTCAATTATACTGATTATTCTGTATTTGGAAATTAAGTCAAACAGCTACAGTATTGATTGCATATTTCTCTAGCACTTCCTTAACTTTTCCTTGTAAGTAACAAAATTATTTTAAAAGTTCTTAATTTTATTCTTAATTCTATTCTTAATTCTTAAATTCTTAATTCTATTCCTAGGACCCCTATGTAGAAAAGTAGCTTACTAGGTGATGATTTAATGTGCAGTAAACTTGCTTCTCTGATAAGCATTCTGATGAGGGTTGTCATCAACCCTCTTTTCATGTGGTAGCAGGTATATGTAGCTGTTAGAGATCGTGGTATATAAAGTTTGTGCTATGTCTTGGTAACACAGAACAGAAAGACCATCCCAGTTTCACAAAATAAGATGAGCAATAAACTTAGAAAATGAGTAATAATGAAAAAACTACTTAGTTTTTACTTTTTATTACACCAGTACAAAATTTATGTCAAATTTTGAGTTAGGGTTAGGGACTACATGTTCTTTTTTATCAGAGTAGGGAATTGTGTGGCTTCTCTAGTCAAAATTGCTGTGGAAGAAGTTGGCTCTCCCCTCTCCAGGTGCAGACTGGTCCAGTCACACATCCAGTCTAAGACGGTCTGTTGTGTTTGGGCCTGTCAAGCTATGGCATGGTCATATGCTGTAACTGCAGTTCTGCAGCAGTTCTGAGCAGAAGTAATGTTTTGGGCATCTTGGGAATTTTAGAGCTAAGAGAGAAGATGTTAGGATGCTAGTTTGGTTATGATTTGTGGGGGGTTTTTTTTTTGTTTGTTTGTTTGTTTTTGTTTTGTTTTGTTTTGTTTTTTTTGTTTGTTTGGTTGGTTTTTTTACAGGACTACAGTTCAAAGGTTTTATTATTTTCTGATGTGAAAGTAGATAATATTGGTTTTAAAAACAAGCAGTATAAGCCAAGGCTGAATATATAAAGGAACCAGGAGAGTGGGGGTATTTTGAACACAGATGTAAAGATTCTTCTTGGCTACCTGTTCTCTCCTTCTCTAGACATCACTAAAATACATACTTGAAGCTTTTTTTATTCTAAACATGAATGTGTATTTCTTCTGTTACTTCTTTCACATAGTCACCTATGCTTTTTTAAAATAATATTAATATCCAGACAAAGCAACAACAGCAAGAATACTTTGAGTTAAAGCTTTCAGTAATTGACTTATTTTTATAGGGAGATACCTCGGGCTTCCTCAGGTGTACTGCAACCTGCATGATCTGTAACAGGCATAATATTACAGTGACTTAAGCTAGTTTGCCCTAAGTTTAGAGATTCTCAAAGATGGGGTTTGTGTATCTAACTTTTTACACAGAAATACTGACTTCCACTAGTTTCAATAACATTCAAGTACTCTTCACAAGAATGAAGAGAAATTGCACCTGTATATGACAACGTATGCATTTCAGATTAAAATTAAGTCTATTTACAACTTCTGCTTTTTATTGTTTTTAATAGTTTGAAATATATTTTGTTGAATTTTTATAAGACAGAGTTTAAATGCTTGATATTTCACATAGTAGGCATGCAGAAGTATTCAGTCAGTGTCAGGTCTCATATAAACATTTTTGAACTGTCAGTATGATGTATGAACTTAGTACACAAGACAACTGGGACTGTGGCTTAATAGCAACTTTGCTACTGCACATAGGTATATACTGAGATTTCTGCTTCTTTACCCTTAAATTTCTCTGCTTCTTGGGTTGGTTCTAGGGATGACCAACTAGAAAACCACTGAAAATAGCCAAACAAAAGTCAATAAATCCACCATCACTTGGTGGTGAGCATTAAGAAAATGTCTGGCATTTAGACTTGATGTACACCACACTAAGTCTGTTTCTGATTAGACTTTATTAATACTTTTCTTTTCCCTTGGCCCAGAAATCCAGAACACTTTGAAAGGTAGTTCTTCTTCAAAATGAGATCTTGCACATTCAGGTGCTGCAACTTTCATAAGAAAAATGAATATTCTAAGAGAGCATGTAAAACCACAGGAATTAACATTACAGTCTATTATCCTTATAAGAAAATCTCCCAGATTGAGCCAAAACTTGAAACAGCTCCAGTTTGATTAAATATCTCAGAGAAAATTAGGAACTAAATCTTTCAGTTGGCTTCTTGGAAAATCAAGGATAAGTTTTATAATCAGTGCTTGCTTAGTCTGGCAGTGGCAGGTGCTTTTTCCCCCAACTGTCTCAGGTGCAGCTACAGTGTCTCACTTTCGACATTGACCCCAGTCGACACCCTTATACTTTCCTTGGATTGGATCACCTCTGAAGGCCTTCTTCCTGAGTTCTCCAATAAGATGAAATATTTTGGTATTTTACAGTGCTTTCTTCATCTTTCCTGCTTTGGAGGAAGCTGTTGGAGATTTAATTGGGAAGCTGGGAGTCTGGCTATGGCAACGACCTTTGGTTCTATGGCTCATTCCTGTGTTAGCCATTGATTGCCTTAATTAGTAGCTAGAGAAGATTAAGGCATTCATATCAGCAAGATGACTGTTGTGCCCAAGGATCCCTAAGCACATTTATTCTTTGGGGTTTCAATTTAGGCTTTTGATTAATAAATATAATATTGTAAAGGGTAGTCAAAATGTTTTTGTCAAATATCTTTGAGTCAAAGCAACTTTTAAAAATTAATATGAAGCAGATATGTTTCACTTGAGTCACTTTTTCCCTATGCACATTGTAAAACAACTCCAAAATCATGGTTCTGTTCAATGTTTAATTTTCCAAAATCGAAAGTAACAGAACTTAATGGTACCAAGATTTTAGAATCTAACTTTCTAAAATTTGTGAGCATTCATTGGTTTTAATTTTCAAATTTCTAGCTGATTTGGGATTATTCCTTTCAAGAACCTACTTTTTTGCACATTCTAAGTGGTTGTAAGTAGAATAACAGTTAGTGGAAAAGTTAAGTCTGGAGTTCTCAATTTTAATGGATGAAACATTTTTCAGGAGTAGCCTTGATCATGAAATAAGTTCTTCCCCGAGCCCCCAAATCCTTTTAACATTTCAAGGCCAAGGTATTTTCTTATATCTTTGTTTTGAAGATGGGATTGTTGTGCATACTGATTCATTCTTTGTTGAGTCAGTCTTGACTGGTAACTGTTATGATGCTGTCAGTGACATATTGATTTTTTATATATAATCATCAGATTTGTCTATATGTTGTAGAAGATACTTTAAAATGTAGAATATATATTGAAATAAGGCAATAGATAGTAGAATACTTGGGTAAAATTACATCTATGTTTCAAATACTTGAAAAAATTACAAATATTCTTAAGATATATTAGTAATGTAGATGCCTTTACAGTTTTTAATATAATCTTCCTAGCACATTTCCCTGAAGTAAAAAAGAAAATAAAAGAAACAAAAAGGAAACCAATTACAGTTGCTTCCTTGCAGCTTTTAGATTCTCTGTGGCACCTTTATGACCAATCATGATGCCTCCTCATTTGAGAGTTAATGAGCCAAAAAGATGAAAGTTGTTTCAGTTCTTGTGTTTCTACTTCCACTGCTGGAATTGCTCCTGTTCTTCAAGTCTTCTAAGAGGTTGAATTAAACAAAATAAAGATTTCACTGCTGCATTCTTGAAGCAATATTCATATTATAGTTGATTGCATTCTTAGTAATGGCAGCCCTTTATGCAGTTGCTTATATGTGTGAATCATCTGGTGAATAAAAGCAAATCAAAAAATGGGTTACAGATTCAGATATTCCAAATCTTGAATGTTAGAGCACATAAAACATATATATATACAGATAATACTTTAAAAGAACATATAAAGATAAAAATGCCCACTGTAATGAGGCAGTTATTAACTAGCTTTCCTGCTTAAAAAAAAGGTTATAACTTAAGACGCATTACTCCTTTAACCTCAGCTACTAGATAATGTCCCTATAGGTAATGTTAGACAAAATATCCACTAGAGTATTAGTTGAGCATTAGTAGAAGTTTCCAAAAGATGTATTATGTTATTTTGTTACCAGTTTAAGCCACCCCTGACATAGATATGGGATTTAGAATATAAGAATCTAGAAATGTTAAAAAAAGAAATAAAAACCCACCACGTTTAAAGTCCCTGAGGGAAACAATGTCAGGTGAAGTGGGAAGAGAGAATTTCTTCCTGTGGTGGTTTGGAAAAAATCTTTCCCCCCTGGGGCTGGTGATAGTCTGCCCCAGGGGGTAGTGTTTTGATACTGGGCCAATTAAAAATTTGGTGCGCCCTGCGGAAACTACTCACAGAATCGGAAGAGAAGAGGCAGTCATGAGTTGAGAACCCACGTGTTAAATGGCGGGTAGGGAGGGATTTCCCCTGGTCCTGATCATTGGGGCCAGGGGCTTCTTTTCTTCCCCGGTCCTAACTCAGTGGGACCTGGCACAGCTGGGCCAGGATGCTGAGTTGAGACCACAACCCCCCCACACACTGCCAGGAAGAGGTGGCAACACTGTACTTGATCAGCCAGCCAGCGGGCTGCAACTGGTAGGCAGATACGGCGCTGGAGCGGAGCCAGCGCGAGTCGAGGGGTGGCCGGAGCGGGCCGAGCTGATTAGCCATGACCCTTGGAGACGTGGCTGCAGCACATGGCTATGGAGTGGCCTGGGACAGGTCGAGGCAGCAGCTAGGACGCTGAGGCGGAGGCAACCACAGAGCAAACCCCCGGACGAGAAGCGGCCCGAGCTCCCACAGCAGCTTGGAGCAGAGAGGTCCCTGCGAAAGGGCAGCAGCAGCAGTGAACTGGACGAGCCAGAGTGTGCTTGAATCCGAGAACGAAACAGAGCAGATGGAGAAAGAGGTCTGCTGGAACATTTTCAGGGTAAGAACTGAACCTAAAATCCCCCAAAAAACCCGGGGAGCTTGATCCCCGGGAATAGGGACCTCCACTGAACGGAAGATAAAGACTTTAAGCTTTAGCTCCCTACACTCTGTGGTACTGATCATGGTAAGTGAATAGGGGTGAAAGAGAGACCCCCTGCATTCTGATGAAGAGAGAGATTTTCCAGCTGTGACAAATCGAAACTGTTGCCTTAAAGATAAGAGACACTTCCAAGTGCTGCAGAAATTAATTTGGAAGACCTGTGGCCTGAAAGTGAAAAGAAGACTTCTTCTTCTTTCTTTCTGGACTTTTTGAAGGAAAGGAGAGACGATCTATGTATATATATTGTTTCACCATAGGAGAGAGAGTTAAAATTGTAATATAGATGTATATATATGTATTATGGTATTTATTGTGTTAGTAATAAATTGTAATATAATTTCCTTTCCCCATACTGAGTTGTGCCTGTCTGAAAACTTCTCTCTCACATTAGAACAAATTGTAGAAAAACTTAGCTTTATGAAAGTTTTTTTCCAAACCACCACACTTTCTTATCCATTATTCTTCATTTCCGTTGAAGTCAATATATGTTGTGATCTATATTTGCCTTGAATGATGTCTTTCTACCTCAAAGAAATTTTTTTGCACTTTATCAGTCCAAATGGCACACCTATGCACAACCAAAAGAATGAAAGTAGCAGCATTTACCCAGAAACTGGACTTCAACCTCAAATATTGTTTCAGGGGTTTACTCGAAGCAGTAGTAGTGATGTTTGGCATTTGCATAATAGTATATTTTTGTCCAAACTCTTCTACTTTTTGATCAGCCAAGGCACATGACTGTTCTGCTGGATATGCATAGTCTTCTAAACATAGGATTTCATTTAGGACCTTGCTCACAGCTAAAATTAAGCAATATTGAAGAAATTTCAGCCCAGATTAGCAGAAAAGCTGATTGAGAATTATATTTTTTATTTTGAGAGTCATAAAACATTTTTACAAAAGAGTTTTGGAGCAAGACCCAAGTGTGAAAACAGACTAAATGAAGCCCCCCAAAGTTTCTTCAAATTACTTTTTGACTTTCAGCTTCACATTTCTGTATTTCCCTCTACTCCCTAAGCAGGAATGACCTAGAATAAATAATAATGAGATAAAGAATTCCAAGTGGCACCCTAAAGAAGAATTTTAAGTAATAAATTTATCATACTTAATTTTAAAAACAGAATAATCATAAGCAAACTAGATTAGTTATCAATGAGAGAAAAAAAAAAAGGAAAAGACCTGACAGAGGTCGCAGTACAGTTTTGAGCAAACATTTGAATTATTCCTTCTCTCCTCCTATTAAATGACAATTGTCTCAGTTCTTCAGAAGAGCACTTTGATCTTTTTTTTTTTTTATTCCTCAGCAAGCAGTTACTGTGTCACTGGTTTTCTAAGTAACCTGGGCAGCTTTCTAGACAAATATATCCTGTGCCCTAAACGGATATATTTGTTTTGGGGTTGAAAACCCTTTTGTTTTGGGGTTGAAAATAAAAGGCAAATCACTGTGAATCTCCAAAGTCCCATTATATTGTCTGCAATAAAACATTGTACAGTTTTTTCTGGAGTAAATTTTTCTTGATATGGACAACCAAATTTGTTTTCTGACATTGGTGAAATTTTCTTGAAATATTTTTGGAATTTTTGTGAATCTCAAGATGATCATAAAATAAGAATTATGAAGCATAGTGCGTAAAGATGTTATGCCTTTTGTAGGATTAAGAGACATTTGCTTATATACATTATGATGTGTTTTGCCTCCAGTTGAGTATAAAAATAAGCATCTCATGAGACAGTAAACATAATGTGATTTTTTTTTCTGGCTGCTTTAAAAGGAACATAATAAGTCAATTTGCATTTTGAAATCTACTGAGAGCAACAATGGATCATTAAATTCTTCTCAATTCCACCTGGTGAAGCGTGTAGAGGCGTCCCCTGCAATATCACATTAGGGATACTTTCATTATCTGAAACTATTTCTGTATCCAAGCAAAGCTATTCCTGTAATATTCCTGTCTCACTGTGTATACATGGAAGACTGATTTGCCTTCCCATTCTTGGGTTTTTTTATGGTTCACTAAGTTTTGATGAAGTCATGTGTGTGAGCTGTGGACTTCAGTGAGCTATAGTGTTGCTTTGGTACTATTACTGTGTGCACAGGAAGGATAATAAGATAATAGTTTCTCTAGTCTGTAAATTTCTGTACATTTGTGAGATAATTGTAGTGTGTAAAGGAAACAAATAAAGGAACTTTTACGTTCATGTTTTAAAATAACTGATGGATATAAAAATTTAAATTAACCTAAATAATCCCCATATGCTAACTAGCAGTAAATTATACAAGTAGCAGGAAAACAAAACATATCATTCATAGCTTTATACACAAGACTCTATTTGCAGGTTCTGTTTTCAACATTTAATTTAAAACTTGCTGAATATACCAAAACAATGCTGTCTATTCCTATTTGTATTGATGTTGCTAGCAAAACAAACAAACAAAAATATTCTCCCATATTGCATGTTTTCAATATTTTTATACTATAGGTTAATAATTAGTTTTCTAGTAGTGAGCTGTTTGTACTAGTGCTGTCTGTGATGCAGGACTTTAAACCATACCTAGCATGTATCAGTATGGGGATATACCAAAGAGAATCTTGAAAATATGTCTTCCTGGTAAAACGAGCAAGTGTGGAAAGGCAGAAGGGTGGTTAAATCGAAAACCATCACATATTTGATATTTTTCTTTTATTCTTTTTTTCTCTTTCCCAAAAAGAAATGTGGTCATTGTCATGTCTTGTAAATCTAATTCTATCTCCTTTTTTTTTTTCAAAGTTTATTTTCAAACGTAACTATATCTAAAAATTTTTTTTTCTAGTTCTTATTTATTGTTGTGACTGCAGCTATGCATTGAACCATAGTATTCATGCGGTTTTTGCCATTGCCTTCACTGGCAGTAATCCCACAAGTAAATCTATTCAGCCATTTTTATGGGATCCACTCTTGTCCTTATGGAAATTTTCAAAACATAGAATTATTTGAAATAACAGAACATATTTGCTGCTTGAATAAAGAAAAAAGCAAGCAAACCAGAAGAGACAAATCAAGTCTCAGAGCTAAGCCTCAAGTATGAATGTTTTTAGTTAGAAAAAACAGGAAATAGTAACTGAAAAAACACAGAAAAACCTGTTTTACCTGTGGTGATATTCTCTGTTTTTATCTCCATGATTCATCACTTTAATTCACAAATAATTGCCAAAAAAATATTAAAATTTTAATGGGATAATTTGGCATGCCTACAAAATTGGCCTGCATTTTATTGAAATATAATACCAAGTCCTGAAGATAAATAACTAGAAAGAACTATTATTTTTTCTTATCTCCTTCCTCTGTGCTGTATTAAAATTGTTTCTCTTTAATGGACTTTTTCCAAAAACTTCAGTGTATCTTGCATTCTGTTTACACTTTGTTTGATCTTTCAAGTCTTCAGCTAGCTTTTTTTACCATGCTGATGACTGAGTTAATGACTTTTTTCTTTTTGTCAAATGTACTTTAGTTCTGCATTTGTTGCTAATTAGAAATCAAATGAATCTCATTAAAGGGGTCTTGTAACCTTTTTCTACAATAAGAAAGGGCCAAGATTTCTCATCTGAAAAACTGTAGGACTGTTAGCACCCTAATGGTTTTGTCAATGTTATTAGAAGTAAATAATAAACATAGAAAATGACTTGACATGAACTACTGCAAAAGATCTACAATGAGCTTCAAAACACAGATCAATATTTTTCCAAGAGAGTGACTATTTATCGAAGGCACTAAAAGCTCTGGTGAGAGAACAAGAACATTTTCCTGTTCAATTAGCCTAGATCCCTTTCCAAAATTTTAAATGGAAAAATGATTGTAGATACACAACATGAAATAAATGTGATGTATTTTGCTAAAGTGTGTTTTTATATTCTCTTTCTTAGATACTAAAGAATATGTACTTGGTTTAGGTTTGCATGGTAAGGTTTTGGTAGTGGAGGGGGGAGACTACAGGGGTGGTTTCTGTGAGAAACTGTCGAAAGACAGAGACCATGCCAGACACATCCAAGACAGACCCACTGTTGGCCAAGGCTGAGCACATCAGTGACAGTGGTAGTTCTTCTGGGATAACCGATTTAAGAAGTGTGAAATAGTCCTGTGTAATGGGAACTGGGAGAGAGGAGTGACAATTTATGAGAGGAACAGCCCTGCAGACACCAAGGTCAGTGGAGAAGGAGGGGGAGGAGATGGTCCAGGAGCCAGAGCTGAGTTTCTCCTTCAGCCTGTGGTGAAGACCATAATGAGTCAGGCTGTCTCCTTGCAGCCCATGAAGATTCATGGTGAAGCATAGATCCATCTGTAGCCTGTGGAGGATGTGACTGAAGGAGATTTTGATTCCGTGGTAAACCTGCACAGGAGCAGGTTCCTGGCAGGACTTGTGTCTCCGTGGAGTGAGAAGACCATGCTGAAGCAGATTTTCTGGCAGTACTTGTGTCCCCACAGGAGACTCCTGAGGGGGGATAACCTGTTCCTGAGGGGATTGCATCTTGTGGAGGGCACCTACATTGGATCAGTTTGTGAAGAATTGCAGCCCATGGGAAGCACTCACATAGGAGAAATTCATGGAGGATTGTCTCCTGGGGGAGAAACCCCATGTTGGAGCAAGGGAAGAATGTGAGGAGTCCTCTCCATGAGAAAGAAGGAGTGGCAGAGACAATGTGTGATCAAATGACCAGAGCACCCATTCCTCATTCTGCTGCACCACTGAGATAGAGGAAGTAGAGACCTTGGGGGTAAAGTCAAGTCAGAGAAGAAGAGACAAGTGGGAGGAAGGTGTTTTAAGGATTTGGCTTTATTTGTCATTGCTCTACTCTGATTTCATTGGTAATAAATTAACCGAATTTCCACAAGTCGAATCTGTTTTGCCCGTGACGGTAGTTCATGACTGATATCCCCTCTCCTTATCTTGACCCATGAGCCTTCTGTTATATTTTCTCTCTTCCGTCCCATTGAGGAGGGGAGTGATAGAGAAACTTTGGTGGGCACCTGGCACCTAGGCAAGGTCAACCTACCATGAGTGTGAATCACATATATTATAAAAAGCTATTTCACATTTTTGCCTGTGTCATTTTAATATGTGGTCTTTGCATGCCATTAAACTTTCAATTCTAATTTCTCAAGAAATTGCCTCATCTTTGATACGATGTTATAATTTTTATTTCATCCAGATATTTTCACTCATTAGAATATGGTGAAGAACATTAATGCATATTCATTCATGTAGCAATAAGATCTGCAAATAGACAAATAATCGAAGTATCTTCCCCCCTGCCCCCTATAGTTAATAATATATACCTTGATATTTTCAAGCAGTCTATCCTTCTAAAGGGTCTAGAAAACTAAAAAAAACCTATTCTCTTTTCAGAGCTAGTTAACACACCTAGAACTTCTTGCAAGATCTGTTTCATAGCTTCAAAGGTTATACTGTCGATAACTTTTTAAATACTTTTCTTCCTAATGTCCTTGATCAAAGCATAGATGACTGTAGACTTGGTTTTTAGTATATATTTAAAAAAATGTCAATTTTCTGTATGTTGTTTTGAAGATTTAAAGCGTTATATAATTGGTAAGACTAAAATTATTATGATGATACAGGATTTAAAGGAAATAAACTACAAGGAAAGATCAAAGAAGAACTCTGATATTCTTTATATATTAGAGGATCACTTAGTCGTGTTTTAAAAACCACACACATACAGTATATATGATATATAAATCATACATATATCTAATTAAAATTATAATGGTTGCCTATAAGCAAGACAAAACAAGGCTGATTTATTAGAAAAGTATTTCAGTTGTTCATAAGCTTTTTAGAAGACTTAGAATTTAATTGTCTGGGAGGAATTTGAAGGCTAATTTTCTTCCTCAGGCTTGCTTTTTGCAAAGTTTCAGCAAAATGATCAAAAGGTTTCTTCCAATTAGTTTAAGGAAATTACATTGTTTTTCATCTGAAAGAAGATCAAGAATATTCTATTTGGTTTTAAAGAAATGCATAAAACTTTGTGACATAGACACGAAGATCAGAAAGATGTTTAGGAGTGAGCGGTGAATTTTGCTATTCTGCAAAACTTGTACTAAAGTTGCTACCTTTGAAAACTTCATTTTGTATATGTACAGTCATGGCTTGTGTTCTGTGTGTAGGTCCTATACATACTCTGTACAGAGACAAGCCTGAGTATGACCCATCCCTAAAAATTTGAATAGCAGAAATTGTTACAGTGAAACAGGATATGGAAGTGGCCAAAATGGTGCTGAAGTCAGAAGCAGGAGGGTTTTATTTTTTCTTGGTCTTTCCTTCAGTGGTATTTGACTAAGAGAGGAGAGAATCTTAGATGTGATTGATGAAAAGACTGAAGAGGAGCTATCTCAGACTGGATAGAGAAAAGCAGGCACTCTGTGATAATTGGATACAGAAGATGAAGGTTTCTAAAGCTGGTGTGGATGAGCCAAATCCAGATATGTTGTAAAGATAAGTACTTCATAGATGATGCTGAACTGTGACTCAGAAAAGGAGGATGGACAAAGATGCACATAAAAATAATGATGAAAAATGTTAATTTTTATATTGTCAAACAATTTCATGTTTCATTTGTAACCTCACTGGATTTCCTTTCCATGTTCATTTACCATAGTTTACCCTCTTGCATTTTAATGGGTGAAAAACCACAAATTTGGAGAAAGATTTCTAGTTAAATTTAAATTTGTACTTTTAGATGTATCAGTAGGCTTTGGCTCAGAAATGTTTTCACTAGAAGCAAAAGGTTACAACAACAAATTTGCATGATATCTAATTGAAATTACAATTTATTCATTACATTTGTGATTAACTCTTGATCAAAGAGAAAAATTATTGGTCTTCATATCTTTTCAGATGCAATGACAAGTGTGCACAACAAATTCCATGCATAGGAAAATGTAAACATGGGAACAATAGTACATATTAAGGTAATCCTGTGTGTAGGACATCATCCTGACATAGTGAGGAACCAGAAGAATGAAGACACCTCATTGAACTGTTGTCACAGGAACAAATAATAGAATCACAGAATTATTTAGTTTGGAAAAGACCTCTGAGATCATTGAGTCCAATCTTTGACTGATCACCACCTTGCCAACTAGACCATGGCACTAAGTGCCATGTCCAGTTGTTACTTGAACACTTCCAAGGATGGTAATTCCACCATTTCCCTGGGCAGTAAATAACCCTTTCCATGAAGAAAGAGATCATCCTTCTGATGTCCAACCTGAACCTCCCCTAGCGCAGTTTGAGGCCTTTTCCTCTTGTCCTGTCACTGCTTGCCTGGGAGAAGAGACTGACCCCCACACTGCTATAACCTCCTTTCAGGAGAGAAAGGAGAGTGATAAGGTCACCCCTGGGCCTCCTTTTCTCCAGGCTAAACAACCTAAACTCCCTCAGCCAGTTCTCATAGGACTTTACCTTCCAGATCCTTCACCAGTTTTGTTGCCTTTCTCTGAACTCACTCCAGCACTGCAATGTCTTTCTTGGAGTGAGGGGTCCAAAACTGGACACGAGATTTGGGGTGTGGCCTCATCAGTGCGAAGTACAGGGGGTGATCACTGCCCTGGTCCTGCTGGCCACACGATTTTTGATACAGGCCAGGATGCCATTGGCCTTCTTGGTCACCTGGGAACACTGCTGGTTCATGTTCCCTCAGTTGTTAACCAGCACCCCCTGCTCCTTTTCTTTGGGCAACTTTCCAGACACTCTGCCCCCAGCCTGTAGTGCTGCATGGGGTAGTTGTGGTCAAAGTCTAGGACACAGCAATTGGCCTTGGCCCATTGATCCAACCTTTCCCTTTGCAGAGCCTTCCTATCTTCCAGCAGATCAAAACTTCCACTCAACTTGGTGTCATCCATGAATTTATTGATCCCCTTGTCCAGATCATTGATAAAGATATTAAACAGAATTGGCCCCAATACTGAGTCCTAGGGAACACCACTTGTGATGAGCCACCAACTGGAACAATAATGACAGTAATGTTGTCCAAAACAAGAAACTATTTTGTCTTCATTAAGAGACAATTAAATTATTCAATTATAAAATCTAATGCATCCTTGTTTTCTTTAAAATATTACTCAAAAGAAGACAATATAGACAAGATACCAAAATTGAAAAATGAATTTTTTGAAACATAAAATAATTTTCAAATACATCTAACCTTGCTGAATTCACATTTTTCCGTCACATTACCCTGATTAGAATGCTTTCTTTGTTCATGATTGAAGCAATGAGAGTTAAAAATTTTCATATGTTAATATTGAAATAAAGATAAGGAAAATATCCAGTTCTCTATCATTTACAATTTTTGTTTGTGTTGATGACTAATCATCTATAGCAAGTGAGATTTTGAGATTTCCTTTATTGTTTGAGGTTTTACTGGTATCATGTGATGTTAAACCTTATTAAATATAAGTTTAGATTTTTTAAAACAGATATTATGATGGTTGTGAGTGCCATAGTTCATTTAGTATTTTTTCTTCCATGTATTTTCAAACTGCAGAGGTTTCTTTATGCCTTATTCTGAATGAAACAGGATGAATGAAAGAGGACCATTAATACTTAGTGTGGATGGAAGTCACAACTGACAAGAAACTTCAAATTTTGAGCATCTAGTAATTTTTGTGAATTCCCAATTCAACTAAAAAAATTTAAAAAATTACTTTACAAAATATATATTATTTACAAAAATTATAAATTACATAAATATCAGGGAAAATATTTCCAGATATCAGCAGTTCAGTCCTTGAAACCAGGACATCACAAAATTTAAATGTTGGTATGATGGAGGGGAAAAGGCTTGGTTTAGAAATGGGAGAATTCTTTGAAAATAATTGGAGAGATTTATCCTTTAAATATTTATTGTGTAATGTATTTTATGAATTAGCATGATGCAAGATTTTATTAAGTTGTGTTTTGTATTGAAAATTTTGCAAGTTTCTCAGGATTTAGAGGTTTGCTGTGATTGTTTAGTGCAGGCTTAACTGATTGTTTACAAGGGGATTAATGAAATGGAGAACAGCTTTATGAAGGTATTCCCCTGCCAATTCTTACAAGGCTGTAAATACTTTAATTTATAGAGCTCTGGTTAATATTTATACTTTAGGAAATTAATTTATGTTAAAAATGCCACAGGTAACTGTATTCTTCTGCAGCTATTGAATCTCTGGGCAGAGTTTTCTAAAGATTCACGAGATGTTAATCTTTTGTATAGTTCTGACATGGGGTTATAGATACTATACGTTTTTTCTCCTATACCATGGCTTTTTTATAGATTGTTGCTAGAGAAGAGAGTAATAAAACCCTTCTGTCTTCAGTTAAATATTATAACTTTGACAACAACTCAGCTAAACAAGCTGTCATCTTTATATTGAAACCTTTAATTTTGTTTACCCGGTTTAGATTATACAGTGACAGACTGGGGCTGTATAGACTTTGGCTGTATAGACTTTGGCTGTATAGACTTTGGCTTAACATAAGAGATTACTGCTAGGTTACAACCCTGCAAGCCAGGCTAGTAGCAATGAGCAGCACTGCTGTGGTGTCTAAGACTTTATCTGTCACACCTGCACTTTGGAGGGTGGCTAGAAGAGCACCTGCTTTTACTCCTTTCAAGCCTTTCTATCTGTAAAAGAAAGCTTAGTAGGGACTGATAGTTCTAAATAAGCTTTTAAAATAAGTAGAAGAAAACCATGAATGTTCAGGTATATGCAGATGTGAAAGAAGAAGGGGGAAAAGTGCTTTCTGAGGCTCCAAAGTCACTTGCAATTGACTTGGAAGTTTTCTACTTGAAGATTAAAAAGCTTCATGCGGAGGACTTATTTCTTTTTACTTTTACTCCGATTTAGCTTTCTAAAATGTCTTGTAAAAATTATTTAGTGCTACAGGTAGGAAATATTGAAAATCGTAGGTTGTACAAATTCTCTAAACATAAAAAAAAACCCAGTCCCTTTAAACAACACCCTATTCATACTAAAGGGTCTATGAACACTGAAGATGTATCAGCCATGTTACTGCATTACACAAATTGTTCAGATGACACTTCAGTGAAACAATTGGCTGCTTTTAGTAATCTGGTGATTACGAAGCATAATTCCAAGAAACATCATAGCTTTGAATTCTGTCACAGTGATTTAGATGGAGTACATAATGAGACTACAAGGCACCTATGGAGAGCTATTCAATAGCACTACAGTTCAATGTTTGAGGACTACTTTGTTGTAACTAAATTAGTGACTATAAAATCAAAACCATAGAGATCTGATTTATCTATATGCAGAAAGAAACATTATGGGCTGTTAGCAGTATTTTTCTTGTTAATAGTCAAGACATTAATAATAAGACCTGTTGTCTTTAGGGAGAATTACGAATGCTTTTATAATCTCTTCACACACTGATAGGACAAACTGTGTCATCACTTTCATGAATATTGCATTAGACACCTAACGTCTTGGGATTTAATAAAAAAAATCACATGTGTCTCTAAAGGAATAGATCTGGAGAATGCAAACTTTGTCTGATCAGAGGCATCATGGTGGGTAATGCTGGTAGGTAAGCACTACAAGACTCCCAGGCTCATGCGGTAAATCTACTTTCAGGCTTGGGTAACAAAACCTGAAAGATAGATGAGAAGATTATAAAGACATAAAAGAAGAAGCAGCAAATGCGAATGGACAGAACATAAAAATATATTGTTGCATTTCTATTCTCCTCTTTTTATTTTCTTTAATCTAGGGCAGGGTTGTAACTCTCAAGGAAAAGTTAACAAAAAGAACCCCTGTTAACAGGTGAGAGTTCAGGTTATAAATAAAGGCTGTTGAGATGAAGTATGAGGAAACATACACTAGAAAGACTTAACAGCTGCTAGAATTCTACCCTAAAAGATGAATAATAAAGGCAAGGATTTTGAATAGTTTCCAGTTTTAAAGGAGAATTACAATTTTTTTAAATAACATTTCAAAATAAAAAGACCTCCAGGAACAGCTTGTATGTTTTCATTTCTCTTGTCTAAGTATTATAAAATATCCAATTAGTGATCTGAGTGTCATAAAGTCCCAAAGTCCTATACCAGAGTCACCACGGAGTATTCTGTATCAGTGTAGAATATGTAGAGTCTTCTATATTTTGAAGAAAATAATGGCTGCATCATTCCACAATGAGCAGGCAGATAAGGCTGCCAAGATTGGAATAGCCCAGGTAGACTTCAACTGGAAGCGGAAAGGTGAGCTATTTCTAGCCCAATGGGCACATGAAACATTAGGACATCTAGGAAGAGATGCAACATGCAGATGGACTTGGGATCGAGGGATGAACCTGAACATAGAGGCCATCACACAGGTTATTCATAAATGTGAAACGTGTGGCAATTAAGCGAGACATGCGAGTAAAATCTCCCTGGAATAGATGGTATTGGCTGGATTTCCAGTATAGTGAGGCCTGGCAAATTAACTATATTGGATCACTGCCATGAACACACCAAGGTAAGAGCCTTGACTCCTATTCCTAGTGCAAGCTGGGTATTTTGCCTTCTCTAGTGCATAGCAAGGCACACATTCCTGGAAAAATCTTATCCATTCTTTTTTTCTGTAAAAACAAATGAGAGCAAAAAAATCTCAAGTCATCACATGATTTAGACAAGTGTTCAGGTTCTAAAAAGGAAGCATGTCAATCTCGACAAAACTAGACAGAAGCCCAAAAATTAATAGAGGTATTGGTAAAAATTGTCCCAACACAAACAGATTAGTAATAATTGTAACTGTTTAGCCATATGAACAGCTGACCTTGTTTATATCGAATAAGTAAATTCTTGCCCCTTGAGAAGTACAAGAGAACTCCCGGGGATCTGCATTTGGACAAGATCTGCAAGACTTTGCTGATAATTATTTCTTTAATGCTTTGTGAATAGTGTACAATTTTTGACTCATTAGCAGATTAGAAAATGTGTTATGCCTATTTATTGTTTTTGTGTTCTTCATTCTTTTTTAATTACAGAAGTGGTAAACAGAACTACATAATATTGGAGAGTTTAAAAATATAGCACAACTTTCCACTGGATTTCACTGGAATTTTCCACCAGAGTAAAAAATCAAGATCTTAACACTTATGCTGGATTAGAATTTGTGATAAAACGAACTAGGACAACTATATTAGCAGTTTCTAAAATTGTGTCTTGACAGAACTAAAATTTTAAAGAACCTAAAGAGCTGAATGTTAGTCTATATAGATATATGTGTTAAAGGAAAAGACAGTTAATTAAAATCAATTGTCAGAACTCTGACTTAAGGTATGGTGACATTTTCAAATTCCAGAAATTTTTCTACTTAACTTCGCTGCATTTAGTTAGATAAATAAATACCCATGATATACTCCTATCTATAAGTGCTGTTAAAATCTATGAACTACAATAAATACCAATATGAATAAGCAATTAGTAAAGGCTGTAACCAAAAAAATCTATCCAACAACCAAGCAAGAGACTTATACACTATATTAATTCATTTTTTCCTGTTTTAAATACCTTCATTTTTTCCTATACTATAAATTTCTGTCAAAGGATATTTGTTGACTTTTGGCATAATTCTGTGTAAAATTCTGTTGGTCCTGTTTGTTTAACATGTATGATATTCTAGAAAGCTTATGTTGAAGGTGTTATACTTAGATTAAGAGCTGGATGTTGTGGATCAAAATGCGATTCACGTAAAAGTGATAGATGTATGATATACAGCTACATTATTCGAGAACTTCCAAAGCTCATGATAGCATATTTTAAATACTGATGCTACTTTACATGGAAATTGTATTTGCAATATACCGTCATTGGAGCTATCTCACAAAACTGTTTTGCGGATTATAAATTTGAAATCCATAGATTCCCTCAGACTCCAGTTCAGTAAGGACATGTCATTGACTTTTGTGGGAATGTTCATGCTTATATTTAGATATGATCTGTGAAACTGCTTATGCTTGCCTTTAGATGCATACCTAACTACATGGCCAAGTAAGAAGCACAAAGGACAAATAATGCACTTTGAGAATGATCTGTGAATAATACAGTGGAAGGACTCACACTGATTGTTATTTTTGGGATTAGGTTTCATCAATTTTTATGGGCAAGAGGGATCATAGTGTGAAAATGCATTGTTGTATAGCCTTTTTTTTTATTAATTAAGTTCAGACAAACCATCTGTTCTCTTGGCTTAAATACAAACCACATGTTCTCATATATTAATGATAGAGGAAATATGAGAGACTTAAATGTTCTTTTACTTTAAGAGTGAGTTACAATATCCCTGTTTTGTCAGGGATTATTATTTTAAATGCTTACTTTACATTATATTCCTCTTAAGAAATACAGTTCAGTCATTTAAATCACTGTAATATGAGCAACTCAGTCTTAGTGAGGTTTTATATTGCGTAAGCATAAAGAGTTTCAGTATTGGTAATCTCCTTGGACATTTTTTATTCAATTTTTTTATTCTTTCTATTTGATTGTTATGGTATTGTAAATTGAGTTGTCAGTGAGATTCCTGACGCAGTCCTGTAGTAGGTCTATGTCTTCATTTTATCATGCAAAAATAACAACAGAAAACAAGGTGGTGCTTAAGGGGGAAACAAGAAACCGCATCCATTCTTAAGTGAGAAAATATCAAAAGAGGAATTCTAACATTAATGTTTTACCATTTTACCGTAACCATGGATAAAACATAAGGTACAGAAAAATATTAGTTGTACTTTGCAGGAGTCACAAACATCTTTCAAGATACTTTACTGTATAATAAGATTGGTTGATACCTTTAAAAATTATATGGTTTGCTTACAATATAAAAAGCAGTGATTTGCATCTAAACAGATGTGCATGCATTGGTTAAGTTAGGCTACAATACCTATGGATGAATGTTTCTTGCTTGTCTACAGTGTATGAGGAAGCAATTTTAATAGGCAAAATTTGAAAAACATGGACCTGAAATGGCAGCATTTGTGGAACCACTGGGCATGAGAAATGCATGTATTGAGAATGAATTTAATTCTGCTAATCTCACATGACCATAACAATGACCATTTACACTTAAATGATACACTTCATCTAAAAAACAATTTAATTTAACTATTGCTGGTATGTTTTTTCACAGTTGTTCAAGCTGGTGAAAGCTATTCTCTTCCCTCACAGAAGCCACACCAAATAAATAATACTAATGTGATCCTGCAGTGCACCCTCAGTCATTAAAACATATTTAACATTTATTTAGTCATGTTTTTGTTCCTGACACAAGCTTGAATTCTGTGTTAGATTCTGTCCACTTTCTTTGCAGCCCTGGCAATGCACAGAGTAGATGAGGAGAAAATAGGATGTGTTTTTGACATCTCTCTATTCATAATTGATGAAATCTTAATTAGAGTCCCATAAAACAGGTGTACATGTAGTCTACTTTTTCCTAATAATAGTGGAAATCTGATGGATCATTATGATTGTAATCTCTCTTTTAACAGCAGTCAAAGTTTTCACTGAATTTCTACTCAGCATTTGCATCTTACTGCACTATTCCAAGTAAGTTTGATGTATAATCTACTTTATCCTTGATCAAATATTAAAAAGGTTCTGAAAAATGCATTAGTGTTATAGTCTTCCTTAAATCAAAAAGATAAGTCAATAATCATCATAAGCCACTGACATCAGAGAAGAACAGCTTCCAGGCTCTTTGTTTGAGATTTCCCATCAATAATATTGAATGTTTCTTTATTTATTAATTTCTGACTATCAGTCTGAAAGATACACTCACTTGTACTATTTTCCATGATGTACGTTGCTGTGGTGTCATTGTTCTGATATCTGAGACTTGAAAGAAAGATCCAGTGGGTAGTTCCAACTTTCCAAAAGGAGTTACTGGCATCATGTAGTGATGATAAAATTGCATTTGGAAGTAGCTACTATACATACAAAGCAGGCAATTTCATAATATTCCTACCTCAGCTCAAGTGTTATCACCTAACAAAGCACAGTGAAAGTGCTTTCTGTAGGCAATATGTGTTCTTTTGCAACATTGCTGTTATCAATGTTCTGCTGTCCCAGATCTCTGATGAAGCGCAGTTTTAAGAACATCTACCAAGTTGAAAAATGATGTGTCAATATCATCCACGTTCTGAATTTAAGGGGATTAGTTTTGAAAGGTCTAAGTCATAGCAAAACACATAGCAATTTAGAATCCAGACATTCATGTGGTCTAATCAGAGCCACTAAATTATTAGACATAGCAGTAGAAAGCTTTTGGAGCTATTTCATAGATTATAGCTTTTAGTCATATAGTAATTTCTAAATGGTAAGCAAACATGGTATCTTGCCAGACTGATCATTTAGACTACTCATGCATGGAATTACTATTAAAGTCAAAGGTAATCTTCCTGAATTGATTTACTAATGACTTCTGGGGTTGAGTCATTACTGGTTACGAATCAATAGATCTTTTTCTGAAAAGTGTATCTGATGAAGAAATATCTCGAAGGTTTTGGTGTTTGCCACTTTTGTCACAAAGAATTCTATGAAAATTTAGCAGGTGTAAGAGTACTTCAAAGAGAAACAGAGAAGTCAGTCTGCCATTCTTTTTAGTAGTAACTTGAGTAATGCTTATCTAAATCTTTCTATGCAAGTTCAATAAAATTTATCACATACTTATGCAATGACACATGTTCCAGAGACAAATTCAAGTAGGTTTTAACCACATTATTAACCCACTAAGTGCCCAAGCCCTGACTGAATTCTGCCATCATCCTGGAGACTTGGTAGTGAGGGCTCAAGGTCATCTGTAATAGAGCAGCTACCTGGCCTTGATGCTATTTGACACAGGGTTGTTAGAGGAGCCCAGAGGGGGGACTCGGGGCTCTTTCATTCAGGAGCTGCATTTATCCTGAGCCACTCAGCTGTGTTCCCTGTCTGAGTTACACTGCATCCATGACTCTGCTTGCCATCTGTGTACCTTGCTGATCTGGACCAGGACACTGACCTGCAGCATCCCCACTTGACTTCAGATCTGCATCATCATTGTGAATTTGCCTGGCAATCCCCAGCTAGATAGCTGACCCTGGATACTGCTCTGCTCCTCTTTTGTCTGGCTATTTTGCTGCTGTGCCCTTGTCAGTGAGATCACTGCTCTGCCTTCCTTGCTGCCACCCTTAGCTCCTAGTTTGCTTTCCCTTACAGATTAGAAAGCTTTCAGTGTTCCCTGATGTTAACTCCTGTATTATGTCCTAATAATTTAAGATCCTCAACAGAGAACAGTCCTGCAATTGCATATTTTATGTGTATGCACAGTAATGAAATGCTTGATGCTTTCTCTGAAGAAGTATCCTTTGCCTCTTCCTAGATTACAGACATCTAAAATACATCGCATGGAAGATTAAGCCTTTGACTTTTATAAGTATTACATGTATGAATACATGCAAAAGATATAGATTGTGAGAGAGAAATTCATGATCAATAAGGACGGCTTCAGTGTATAAGTGGAGATCTTGCATATGGAGGAAAGTTAAGAACAGAAGGATGGATTTTTCAATGTCCACTGCAGAGGTAAGAATAAAATCCAGATTTCATGGATGTCAGTCAAAGTCTGTGGTCATCATAGAGTCCAGTCCTACCTGTGATCTGCTTATTGCTCAGTTATATAGGCAGAATAATACCTTTTCAGGGTTGGCAAAAATAGTTGACCTTCTGAAGTACAAAAGATGAGGAAAGAAAACCAGTGTATTTCAGCTAACATGACTCCACTGCTGAAGTAAAGCCAGCTGGAGGTAAGAAAAACCATGCTGAAGACAGGGATGAGACAGTGATTGATAGCCTTGTTCGAGAGACAGATGAGATCAGTCTGAAAGTTTCTGGCACAAATTGTGTTTCCTGCTGTTCAGGCAACTTAATTTTATTTAAGTCCATTTATGCCAGCTGGGTGTATCTTATTCTCTTCCCCCTCCATGTGCTGTAGTTTCATTCTTTTTTCCTACATAGCACCTCTACTTTTAGTAAAAAAACATAATTAAAAGACAGTTATTCACTTAACACATCTAGCTGACATTGCTTTAGTTTTCCCTTTTGTGTGCTCAGTAAAGAAAGTACAGCTTTATATGCTCTTTATTATGGTTCTACCTGGAGTTCCGTGATTCAGATATAGGCCAGTGTCAGTTTATTGACACTGGCCTGTGAAATATTTCCTGTTCTGTTATCTTTCATTCTCTAGCTTTCAGGGTCTGCATTCCCTGTGACTCTGAAGTTATATATAAGGCAGCAGTGGGACTGCTGCCCCCCATGTGCTGTACAGTAATGCATCAAGTATGCCATCATTAAGATAAATTATGTCCTTTTGTGGACGTTTGAGTCTGTATTTTTCAGTAGAAAAAAACCAGCTGTGCTTGAACTAGAATTTAGGATGGCACTTAAATGTTAGAAATAAATTGATTATTTACCATTGTTATTGCAAGGGATTTAGGAGGATTCAAGTTTGTCTTTTGTATAATGTGGTATTTCTGTTGTAATACTGAAGCAGAAATAAAATGACAGAAAAAGAAACAAGAAAAATATTACAGAATAGCAACAATTTTTATATTTTTTTATAGTTCAGATTTGAACTGTAAAGTTACAACATGCTGGTAAATCCGCAAAATTCTATCAAATCTGCTATGTTTTGCTAAATGTCACTGGCCCTATATCTGAGCTGCAGAATATAAGTGCTGAAATTATTTTTCAGTGGCAATGGCAGGAAAAAAAAGTGAACAAAATTCATGCTGTCACCTACTTTTTAAACATGCAGATTTTTATGTACAGTATCTTACACTCTGCATATGCAATGAGATTACATGTCTCTGAGTAGGAAAGGACTAGAAAGATCCTTACAGGTTACATTTCTATGATATACTGAGTGTATGAAATATGATCAACTGCTTTTCATAGAATCATAGAATCATAGAATCATAGAATCAACCAGGTGGGAATGGACCTCTGAGATCAAGTCCAACCCTTGATCCACCACCACCGTGGTTACTAGACCACTGCACTAAGTGCCACATCCAGTCTCATCTCAAACACCTCCAGGGATGGAGAATCCACCGCTTCCCTGGGCAGCCCATTACAACGCCTGATTACCCTCTCTGTAAAGAATTTCTTCCTAATATCTAACCAAAACCTCCCCTGGCAGAGCTTAAGACCATGCCCTCTTGTCTTACTGATAACTGCCTGGGAGAAGAGACCAATCCCCACCTGGCTACAACCTCCTTTCAGGGAGTTGTAGAGAGCGATGAGGTCTCCCTTAAGTCTCCTGCAGGCTGAACAACCCCAGCTCCCTCAGCTTCTCCTCATAGGACTTGTGCTCCAGTCCCCTCACCAGCCTTGTTGCTCTTCTCTGGACCTGCTGCAGCACCTTCCTGAACTGAGGGGCCCAGAACTGGACAAAGTACTCAAGCTGTGGCCTCATCAGCACTGGGTACAAGGGAAGAATCACTTCCCTGGACCTGTTAGCCACACTGTTCCTGATCCAGGCCAGGATGCCATTGGCCTTCTTGGCCACCTGGGTACACTGCTGGCTCTTGTTCAGTTTCCTGTCAATCTGAACTCCCAGGTCCCTTTCTGTCTGGCTGCTCTCCAGCCACTCTGTGCCCAGCCTGTAGCGCTGCGTGAGGTTGTTGTGGCCAAAGTGCAGGACCTGGCATTTGGCCTTGTTTAACCTCATCCCGTTGGAATCAGCCCAACTCTCCAGTTTGTCCAGGTCCCTCTGCAGAGCCCTCCTGCCTTCCAGCTGATCGACACTCCCCCCAACTTAGTGTCATCTGCAAATTTGCTAATGATACACTCAATCCCCTCATCTAAATCATCAATAAAGATATTAAACAGGACTGGGCCCAACACTGATCCCTGGGGTACACCACTAGTGACCGGTCGCCAACTGGATGCAGCACCGTTCACCACCACTCTCTGGGTCTGGCCCTCCAGCCAGTTCCTAATCCAGCAGAGAGTGCCCCTGTCCAAGCCGTGGGCTGCCAGCTTTCTCAGGAGTGTGCTGTGGGAGACAGTGTCAAAGGCTTTGCTGAAGTCCAGGTAGACCACATCCACAGCCTTCCCCTCTTCCACCAGGCGGGTCACCTGGTCATAAAAGGAGATCAGGTTGGTCAGACAGGACCTGCCCTTCCTAAATCCATGCTGGCTGGGTCTAACCTCTTGTCCTCTGTAAGTGCTGTGTCATTGCACTTAGGATGATCTGCTCCATAGCCTTGCCAGGCACTGAGGTCAGGCTGACAGGTCTGTAGTTTCCTGGGTCCTCCTTGCAGTCCTTTTTGTGGATGGGCATGATATTCGCCAACTTCCAATCATCTGGGACCTCCCCAGTGAGCCAGGACTGTTGGTAGATGATGGAGAGAGGCTTGGTGAGCTCTTCCGCCAGCTCCCTCATCACCCTAGAGTGGATCCCCTCTGGTCCCATAGATTTGTGGAGATCCAAGTGGCTCAGCAGGTCACTAACTGTTTCATCCTGGATTACAGGAGGGCTATTCAGCTTCTTATCTCTGTCTACAAGCTCCAGAAGCCAGCTGTCCTCAGGAGAACCTGTCTTACTGTTGAAAACTGAGGTAAAGAAGGTGTTAAACACCTCAGCCTTTTCCTCATCTTTGATAACTCTATTCCCGCCCATGTCCAATAAAGAATGGAGGTTTTCCTTGTCCCTCCTTTTGCTATTGATGGATCTGCAGAAGGACGTTTTGCTATCCTTCACAGAAGTGGCAAGATTAAGTTCAAGTTGTTCCTTCATCTCTCTAATTTTCTTTCTACACGACCTAACTATATTCCTAAACTCTTCCTGAGTAGCCATACTTTTGAAAGCATACCAAAGAAATTTAAAAACCCAAAATCATATCTTCACTTCTTGGTGAGGGGCATCAGTGGCCGCAAAAATGGGTAGAAGTCTAGTCACTTACACTTGCCTCTGTCCAAGGGTATTTTGGCAAGGGAGGAAAGGGAAACAGGGAATGAGAGGAACGAATGCTTTCATTCCTTTTATTTCTCTCTACTCCTTAGGCCAGCAGCATGACTTACTTATTCATTAGTATCTCAAATAATGGAAAGAGTAAGGGATAAGTGCGATCAAACGAACAGGATCTCTAATCCACAGGTGACTACACATGATCAGGGTTTGCACGTGACTGCATTCCTGTCATAGCCGCTATGTGCTTTCATTGCCTTTTCACCTACAGTTAGAGCATACTCTAGAAGGAAGACAAGCTTCTGCTGAAGTTTTGGTACAAATGGAAAGTTAGAGCAATTTCAAAGTTAAAAATTCTCACTACAGAACATTATAGGGTTATTGGAAAAACACATTATGGAAGTAATACAAAAAAATCCCTGCTCCTTTCTCAGAGAACAATAAATAACACATGATTCAATAGGCTAGTCCTTTATTATATTATGAATCTGTGAGACATATTAGTTTTCCAGCACACATTAAAGTCTGTGTGTGATGTTTGTATTATGAAAGTCTGTCTGAAAAATATCTGAGTTACAAAGTCACAGTGCTAACTTTGATGATTATCTCTAGATGTTCTAAAATACATTTTATTCTACCTCAACCCCACTTTCCCATATTTTCTTTAAATTTCCTAATATTTTACTTGCTTCCTTTTAGATGAATTCTTTTCCCTGTCCATGCTAGCTTTTATTTTTTAACTGGAGGAATAAATTGAGATTTTTGTCAGAATCGAGGCACTTATTAAAGATTTCAACAGGTGTGTATTTTAACATCTCTTGAATAAAACCAGTGTTTATGCACTTCCTGTTCTAAGACTTCCAATTTACTTTATCATGTACCTAATAGCCACAGTAACATTTTGAAAACTTTGCTTATCTACCTAAGAGTTGAAATTAGTTAACTGAGAGGGCAAGAACTGATGCTTGTTGGACTCCTCAGAGAAGAAGGAGTCCCCACTTTTGTGTACATTTCAATTCATTGTTCCAAATTAAGTTACATGAGAGGTGAACTTTTCATTTCCATGAAAGTTTTCTGCTGACGTGTGATACAGTAACATATAAGTGGACTTGTCAAAGGGATCCTCTTATACTTCAAGAAATTCTGAGATGCAGTATCAGGAAGATCTATTTGATGATGCATTTAATGGTAACTTTGGAAATATATTTCTTGTTTGAAATAAAAAAACATATTTCTAAGAAAACTGCATTTTTGTACGGACCATTGTATTATACACAGTAATAATTTTCGTTTCCAAAGTAATGATTGTACATTGACAAGTATCGGTGTCCAAGAACAATTCTGTTTTTGTACAAGATATTATCTACTAAGAAAAATGTTTAAAAGCAGAACCAAGGACATTCTTTTCCTTAGATATAAAAATTGTTAGAGGGGCAGAACAAAAGGCTATAGGATTTTCCCATGTTCCGCCAGCTGCCACATTAAGAGAAATGAACCAGAAATTCTATGAAATACTGTCAGAAAGTAAAACTTAATTGGGTATAAAAACGCAAGCAAATATTATTATCTCTGACATGTTGAACAGTCTCAAAGAACAATGACTACTACTTATACAACCTAAAGAAAACTGAATAGAAGAACTGCAAAAATAGTTGTTTTCTCACATGGTAACTTGCTCTTGATGAATTTAAAGAGCATTACAAATTTATTGCAGTTGGAACTTGATGATATTTAAGGTCCATTCCAACCCAAGACATTGTACAATTCTGTGATTCTGTGATTCTATTACAGAGGTGTTCTTGCATTGCATTTGTGGGCCAATAAGAAAAATAAAAAATGTTTTAAATTCTATAGTTTGCACATTTTGTTTTTACAGTCTGCAGAAAACTCATAGGAAATGGTAGAAAATAGCCAATACATAAACAAAACTAAAGAGCACCACATGTCAAATGTGGCTTAGTAAATGAGCAGTTGCCTTGATCTGTTTATACTTCTCTGTGTGAGGGATATTTAGCATTTGTCACAATACTTTCTCAGTCCTAGAAACTTACAAGCAGCTTTCTATGAATGATTAAATAACTTTAGGAAAAGAATTTCTGCCTTTTAACATTAAACTAAATCCAGGCATGTTATATATGAGGATTGGAAGCTACACCCATAGAAGTAAATTAAATGTTCCTGAGACCATTTGTTAGCACTGAGGACAATTGGCATAAGACACTATACACACATGCCATCAACATGGAAAACAGATGGCTGAATGCAAATTATCTGCTAAGGACAGTCACCTTGCCACGCTGACTCCGGAGTGGTGCTGGTTTGGGAGAGTGTTAGCTTGTTAGGCTGTAGGACAGATTTAAGAGCTTCTCAATGAACACAGTGAAGTTCCAGTATTGCGATCTGCTTATTTCCTAGTTCAGGCAGGTGCAGAGCTCTTCTCCCCACCAGCGTCCCTTCTTCCAACTGTCATTAAGGGAGAAAGAGCAAGCACTTATTCTTACGATGTATCTAATGCAGTGTCTTTCACAGGCTGATGATGCCATTCCATTTCCAGAATGGAAATCTGCCCCTCAACAGGTAAAATTTACAGCAGAATCCAGAAGATTTTTTTCGAGTGACCTGAGTCATTGTAAGGCCTCCTAAAACTTGCAGTGCTAATCCTAAAATTACTAAACCCTTCTATAGGGTCTGATCTATCAAAGCACTTAAGCAGGGACATAAACTCCAGAAAAAAATAATTAAAAGAGTACTCTCATTCATTTAAAAAAAAAGGGTCCTTTTGGATGAGGGTCTTGAAGGCATATGCTTAGATGAACAGAGTAAGGCTTGCAGTGGGATTCTTAATTTAAACTTTCATTTGCGGGAGAGAATAATAATTTTAGCAAGCCTTTAACATGTTTTTTCCTACTAAGTTATAAATTATGCAGCGTATAAAGTCTTGATTCTGTTAGACAGAAAGTAACTGAATAAATAACTTATATCTTTCTTCAGTTCTCAGCATTCATGTAGCCTAAACTGTCTAATTATAAAAATTCTTTTACCCTCTTTGAAGTCATTGATAAAATATTCCTGCAAGATTTAGAAGAGGAAAAATATAAGGTTTTAATTTTTCAGCAGAAAAGACATTAATTTTCTCTAGGTACAATGACTGTAAAAATACAATTCTGTTTCATCTTTAATACAAGGTAAGGAAGTAGAAAGTGGATTTTGTCCCTTAGCAAAGAACCTACTAATAATTAAATTACTGTCTTCTTGAAGGTATCAATTTGCTGTTTATTAATGCCAACACATGTTTTCAGACTTATATGATGTACCATACCAGAAGGGAGTTAATATGATTATAATTTGAATTTCTGCTGAAACTCGTCATATTACATTACATGAAATGCAGGTGAAAAGCTTTATTTAGTCAGGTGACATGAGAAAATAACAACATCATCTACCCAAATCTTTTTACTTTGAAAAATTCATTAATTAATACTTGACACCTAAAAGAATAATTTCCATTTGGTGTGTGAAGAAGCCTTTTCCGTCCTGCCTTCCTCCAGAATCTTCCAATACGCTACTGTGTTTCTGTTGCTAGATGTAGAAAGGTTTGTGAGAGATGAAGACACCACGTAAAGGCACAATACCCCCTTTCCCTAAGCCCTCTAGTTTCAAGGGGAGCAAAGAGATTGTGGTGGGCCTTTTGTGGTAAAATTACAAGAAAGCTGAAGGTTTCCACTACATACCTTAGAGAATTGCATGTGTCACAGGTTTTCCATCAGGGTCTATCAGTTGCCCATTCTAAATTTTGACTCTATGTACAAGGACAATTCAGTGGTATATAGAAGTTTGTCAATGGAACCAGCTCCACTTCTTTACATTCTCTTCACACTGCCAGGTCACAGCTGAAAGAAAGCATATTAATAGAGTTTCAGAGATATTCATTGGCATCTCTTTTCCAAGGCAGAAGGATCTGCTAAGACATTCATATTCTCCAGAGCCCAGTGTGATTCCATGACGCTAGGGTAGACATCAGCAAAACAGAAGGAAAATTCTGGGCTTCTGTGTCTAGGAAAAGACATGTAGAGTAATGGGCACAAGAGGAGAAACATAGTGTATAAGAAATATTTAGAAACTTCTTCGTATTGAGTCTATACAAGTAAAAAAAACAACTTTTATTATTGTTCTTTTCAAATTAGTCTTTACAAATGTCTTTAGAATATTTTTCTTCACGGTATTTTAGTATTCTTATATAATTCATCAGCTACATCAATTTCTTTTTGTTTCATGGCTCACTCCTTACTTTTCTGAGCTCAAACCACCAGATAGCAGAAACCTGCATTGGAGATGAGGCCTTTTCATAGACTTAAGCTCCAGTGCCATGAGGTACCCATTTTTCTGCAACATTTAGAGTTTTGAAATCAAATAAGCTGAAGTTTCCCTGAAACATTCCTCAGAAAAAACTTGTTGTTTATAATGGAAAATGCATCTCTGTATGTCTTCTGTGGTGCATTTTAGACTTTCCCAAAAAATTCTTTAGCAGAAGAAATTTAACTATTTCATGGAATGATATTTTGATATTGTATACATTATAATTGAACAAGGAGAGCATAGAAATAGTTTTAGAAACCATATTAACCACATGTCAATGTAAAAGAAAACCGAATTTGTTTTAACCACATTCTTTCTTGATGTGAAAAAAGCACAAGTTAAAACTTCCGTGGCCACAAGTATGCACTCTTAAGTTCTTGAAAAAGGAAAGTATGAACAGTCATGATCTTCCTTACAAAACTGCAGATAGAAAAATTCTTTCTTATAACATATGAAGCAGTTCTAGATTACAAAAAAAAAAAAGAAAAAAAAAGAAAAAACCAACAAACCAAAAAACTACTTGGAATGGAGAAGATAGAACTCTTAAGAGTCAGGTTTGTTCATTTGTAGAAGATGTCCTACTACATATATGTCATGATTTTAACCATTTTTAATGCTATGTAATCTACATTACTTCCCTCATAGTAGTGACAAGCTAGGTTATTTATTGTCTTTACTCTGACAGCAAAGACAGATTGGCTAACTTCATCCCATTTCATATTTTATATGAAATGTGAATTTCGCATTTACATTTTATGCTGCATTGCCAATAAATTTGGCTTTACACTTTGGATAAAATGAGGTACAAAATCCCACAGCAACTCAGAGATATTTTTTACAGAAATACATACAGTCTTTTTTTTCCAGAAGTTTTACTAAAAAAAAAATTCAGATTAGTACTGATGCCTTGAGGTGTCACCATTTTATTTGCAGTTCTAGTTTCATACAGAACTAGATTTTTCTTTTATTATTACAACACCAACATATTTTTATTTTACTTTTATAAAACTGCTTAGAGTCACAGTAATGTACTGACTGCAGTTGCTAAAGATGGTGCAGTATCTGTCTCTAAATCAGAGAACTACTAACACTGATTTGTTCCAACTTCTTCCACAATCTGTCAAGTTCTTTAATAACACACACATTAAATATTTTGAGCTATTTTACTAAGCTGTTATGGAAAAAAAAAATCCCAGATCCTGTCATATTCTCTAAATTTTGCAGCTATTGTGTAAGAAAATGGAGAAGTTCTGGTAGGGAAAGTAGAGAAAGACTGCACAATTAATCCTCCAAAACCTGAAATTGTTTAGATAAACAGAACAGAACACACCAAAGTAAATGTACAAAAGATAGATGAAAAGTTACTCAACTTGTTTTAAAATGCTACTTATTTTAAAAGAATACTGCATCAGTAAACTAGCTCCTGCCTTTAACAATACTCATGTAAAGGAACCATATTTCAGAAAGCACTGGCTTATCAGTAAATGTATACAGATGGTCCTTCTATTTAGCATCAATTCTTTCACTGACTCCCCAAACACCCTGAGGAAACTGCATTTAGCAAGATCTCCTCAGATATCTTTAGCAAGCAGAGCACTACCCATCAGTATCAGAATCACAGTCCTCTCTTTCATATCATATTTTGATCACATCCCGTAATCTGACCTGTCACAGGCGCCAGCCAAGTGGAAATGACAGTGAATGACAGTAACAGACCAAATAAGATGGCTGCCAGGAGTGCAGAGACCCAGGGACCTCAATCAACTGAACCACAAACCCATTAAATGATTTAATTTTGTGTATCCAACTGTGGGACAATGTTTACAGCAAGAGAGTGAAATATACACATAAAAAATAAAAGGATGTATAGAAACAAACAGATTGAGAAATAAAAGTACTCCGAGGAGAAGGTAATCTTACATGCTTGATTGTTCCTTTTTTTGGAAAATGCTGCAAGCTTTACATGCACATAGAATAAACTATTCTATAATACTACCTTAGATTTTAGGACATGATTCACTAATGAAATCAGTTTTGACTGGTAATGCGGAAAGGTAAAAAGGCACCATGTTCCATGAAAATAGGCTAGTCAACTTCATTTTTGTTTCAAGTCTTTTTCCAATCACTTTCATTTTCTGGTTGGCACTGCAGTGGCTGAAATGCAGAAAGAACATATTTTAATTTGAATTAAAGGTACAGTTTTGTTCATGTATACTTATTTGTTCCAGGGTAGCCTTGCATCTCAAATGAAACCTTGAAAGAAGAACTGGTGTAAAAAAAATATGGTATATTATCCTACATATGCTTTTAGATATGTAGAACTTCAAATTTTCTTTTCATCCTCTCTATCAATGGCTAGTTTGGCTCACATTATACTAATAATTTCAAATGCATTTAAATGCAGTTTAAAAAACATGAAGTCCCAGGATATGCCTACACTGTGCTTTCTGAGCATCTCATAAGGAGGTGAGGTAAAGATCTGTTGTCTCTCCCTTTGTTCTGTCAATAACATGGTTTAGATATGTGATGAATTTGGGCATTAACTCGTGGCAAAGTAAGCTGTTAAGTATCAATTATGATTAGGCACTATTCATTCAACCACATAATCTGTGTGTAGCTGAGAAAATCCCCCCCATAGAACATACATAAGAATTAGAAAAGATATTTTACTCTTTTGGTTGGTTTTTATGGATTTTTTTGTCTTGGTGGGGTATGCTTTGCATGTGTTTGTTTGTTTTTAATATATAGTATCTGCCTAGTAAGCACGATTTTTACTTTAACTAATAACAGTCAGATGTGCCTAGTTGAAAAGAGTCAGCATGTTACTCCTTTATAATTCTTTTGATTATAGGAAAACCCAGATCATATACACCTGTAGTGTAGCTGTAATGCAACCAATAGGACTCTATAGAGTGTTCCAGACAACAGAATATTTTAAGGCTAGAGACACCAATTAGGTGATGCTTGAATAAAGCCTCTGTAAAACTATAAAACTGTGTAATCACATGTGCTTTTGCTAATAAGCAGTACCTTCCTGCCAGTGTAAACTCAAAACTATGTTAGAACATTAAATTCACTAGTTTGAATAACAAAGGTAGGGAATTTTGTCCAAGGATCTCTGCCTTCAGGCAAGAAACTTGAAGGGAATGAATTTATTTCTACCAGTTCTTTCTTCTAAACCATTTCATTCTATGGGAAGGTTTCAATTTTTGCCGAGCAACTAAAAGAACCCAAAAACCATACCCCTATAGGAAAAATAGCATTTCGTTTTGAATTGATCAAACTCATAACTGTTAGTAAAAGACCTCTGTCAGACTTTACCTTTTGGAAGACATTGCATGTCACTGATATGTCAAATAGCATTCTGTGCTGCATTTTCATAATACAGTATCATTTTCATCAATTTCGAAATCTTAGTTAACTAAGTCAAAAGATAAATTTTCTAATAGATACATTTCTAATGTTTTGAATGCAGGGCAAAACCAGCCTTCTGGGTACATTTTACTGGATTCAAGAAGGTGCTGCATGAATATTAGTCTATGTTCATTTGGAGGCTTCACATGAGCACCAGAATATGCTTTGAGGAGTAAAGATGCAAAATATAGTACACTATTACTTGTAATTGAACAACATTTATTTGGTCATTTTTATGCAGCCATGGCCTTTTCCTCAACCCTTACTGCTGGAATGGCAGACTGCCATTCCAGCAGTACTAAAAGGCAACTGAACCCTGAACAATTCTCACAGTGCTGTGGGTACATCACACAGTTCTGTAACTTGAAATGGGACATGAAGATCACAGACAGGAAGCATGCTGGGTTTTAGCTCGATCATTGGTATAACCTCTTGTGTTAACAGAAACAAAAGAATGTAGGAGCATAAGGGATTTTTTTTTCCTCATGTATTCTAGCTGTTCAGTGTAGCTGAATATACTGCCTCATATACATTTTTAATTTATCTGAGTATATGCAGCTGCACACAGATATTCATTATTTTATCCTCACTGAAATCTTTCTCTTGTCTAAAGGAAAGCTTTGTATTTTTTTCTAGGGGAAGAAAAAAAAGAAGGAAAAACTACCAAGATAAACTGAGATTTTTTACAAAATAATTTTATGGAAATTTGTTACTCATTTCTCAAAGAAAATATGGAAATATTAATTATGATGGCTAATTCATGAAAAGCTGACAAAACTACTCAGTCTTATAGCAGAAGAACTGCAACTACTTCTGTTTTAGTTGCTTCTAGTTTGTTGCAAATACTGCCCTATTTCAACAAGCCATGTGGAGTGTATCATTAGATGCAGAAACACTTCTGTTCAGAGACTTTTCTTATGCAATACCAGATTTGTCTGTGTGTTTTCCTTTTTGTGGAACTATAAATTGTGTCCTCAGAATGACCATTTACACTTTGATGCATACTAATCAATGTAAACATGTAATTTTATAATTAATTCTGAACTAATTAACGGTAATTAGGTATGTCTGTCAAAAATACCAGCAGTCATTTAGAATGTATTACTTGTCAGTCAAATATGTTTTAAATAATTTTTAATATAAATTCTGACTCCAATTAACAGAACATCAGAAGCTTTCTACTATTTTCATGGATGTTATTCTAATATGCAAGGAAGGGACTATATGCATATTTATGTAAGAATATTTCCAACTGTGTTGCTAATATTATAGCAGCTTGAATAAAGAAAAGTACATTATCCTCATGTAGCTAAATCATAAAGAGTTGAACTAGAAATATAGTAGCCAGTGAGGGAAACAGAGATATCACTCACTTTATTAATGCCTAAATCAGAATTAGAAAAGAGAATTTAATTTTCCCTTCTTTTTTACAACTCTTAATGATACTACTGGTTCTGTGTCTTATAAATCATTGGCTAATAGTATCTTAAAATTAGAGTTTTTCTAGCTGGCATAAATTTTCAGGTCCAAAGGGAGCAATGGAGTTGTACGTCGGTTGGGCTTCAAAGCATATTTTTCCAAGCTGTTATAGATATCAGGCTCAGAATTTGATCCATTCCATACTGAGGTTAGAGATGAAGCTCCATTAGAATTATGAATAAATGAGAAATACCTCAGGGAATGACTAAGCATGTACAGTTATTCTAGATTCGCACTGGCCCTTGTATTCCTGCATAGATAGATACTGTCAGCTAATATTCTGACTACACATTAATAATATAACAAATAAATAAATACAATCAATTTTTTTGAGGACAGGAATTCTAAGGAAGTGAATCCATTTCCAAGGAGCAGTAGCACAGATATGGGACAGGAGGCCATAGAAACCATTCTAACATGAAGTGACTTAATGACAGTCACCCACCATTCCCTTTCATTGATTTCTTTCAATAAGATTCTGTGAACAAAGAAAAGAGACTAAGAAGCAGTTCCTGGGTCCAGAATCCATGCTCTAAATGGGATAGAAATTGAATGGATTGAAGATGGGTCAAATTTAAGGTAAAAACATTGCTATTTCATGGTTGCAACAGCAAATTTTGCATAGTTACAAACACTTAAGCGTAGAGCTGGTAAAATCAAAAGAAGTAAATCCGAAGAAGCAGATTAAGTCTCTCTCCATATTGGGCTTTTTGAAAGTGAACCTATGGCCAACTCTGTAGGTAAGACCAGACTATATTCTCCAGCACAAGCAAATTATTTTGTAGTTGAGAATGCACTTTTTTCTGGATGTCTCCTCTCCCACATTCATTTCAGCATTTTTTATGAAGTGAGAATTATCTGGTTGCTGATGGTTAAGTCATTAATGAACATTAGGTTAGTAGATAAATCAGGAAGACAATCCCCTTTCAGAGGAGATAAAACAGTGACTTCATGGGTAAACAGATTTGAAAGGCTTCTTCCTGAGATCATGACAGGGTGATATTACCTGTCAAAGCAGAATTATGATTTTTTGTCTGTTTTTTATTATCTTTTCCTGTAAAAACGGAATCTCTTGGGTTATGGTTCCATCTCTACAGAGGAGTCTACAACACTCTAGAGATTTAGGTGGAATTAAATATTTAGTTGCTAGGTTTATCATAAAGCACAAGAGCAAATTAACACACCATCCTCTAATTTCAACGCTGATGTGAAATGCCAGTGTTTCTCTTCAGGAATCTGCTATCAGAAACATGTCCATAAAAATGTGAAATCAGATCCTCAAAGCTGAACATTACCGTGGAATATAATTGGAAAAAGCTGTATAGATTCTGGGAGAAACATATTTCCAGAAGTAAAAAATAAATTTTATTGAAATATTTAAATATTTTTTACTGCAGATTCATGCTAAAAGACTGACTCTTTAAAAGGACATTCTTAAACCCCTTCTTCATTCTTTTTCCAAGTTTTGAATGAAATTTTTGTTTGAATATTAAAGCAAATTGAAAGAAATATCTCAGGGAAGAATAAATAAATAAACAATAAAAAAATAAAAACATTTCCTCATAGCATACAGTCCTCTAGGAAAAAAAAAATAAAATAGAAAAAAAAATGTGTCAACCTGCCTTTTTTTTTTTTTTAAACCTACTTCATGAACTTACTGGAAAAGCAATAATAAATCCTTAGAAAATAAGTCAGTACAACAATGTGAAAAAAAAGAAGCCAGGACACATACATGGTTATCATAAGATGTTAGGTTTTTCATGGATTTCTTTCACACAAAATACCTGGAGTTTAGAGCTTGCAAATGATAATATCTTAGGGCTTTAACTTGCATTTACTTAGCACAGAGTTGTCATAGTTTAAGATGGTGTTTCATGAATGGATTGTTACTATTTTTCTCCCTTTTCTATATCCTCATGGTAATAAAAAGGGTAAGTGAAACACATGTTCAAAGAAGTATGTGAACTAGAGAGGGTCATCTTAAGCTACCGATCTCCTTGGCCAAAAAAGAGAGGAGCATTAATTAACACTACTTTGCAGGAGTGCTCATCTTCAGTACAGAACATTTTCCTAGTGCATTTTCTGAGTTCTGCTTCATTTCTTGCTATTGATTAAAGAAAAATAAGTCTACATCTTCGAGCTAAAAATTATAATGCAATAAGCTAATAAATGTAGTGCCTATGAGTTTTTAACAGAACAACTGAATATCTAAACAATTGTTTCTAGGTGAAATGAAGAGATTAGACACATATTCCATCTGCAATGTATCAATGCTGCTATGGTGGTAATAGCTGTTTTGAAGTCACTGCTTAGTGACTGCTTCTCATAGTCTTTGTTTCAGTAAATTTTGAGTATCATTGTACACTGTGGCACTGAGATGTTTGGCTTAGAACCAGCACAGTCCTAATGGAAAATCTGCTTTTCTCACTTTCTGCCTTAGCTTAGGAGAAGAACATGGATCAGTCTGTGCTCCAAAGTGTGGAGAGTGGAGCCCCTGTTACATTGCTGAATGGAACAGATTTTCTTCTTTCGTTCTTCTTAGCCCAGTGCTGGAGACTACACAAAGGATAAGAAATATTACTAACGAAAGAAACTCTGCAGACTGTTAACTGACATGACCAATGAGGAAAAAAATGAATGGTGTGCAGGAAACAGTAACAAATGACAGCTAAGCATGTCTCCTCACTCAGGCAGTGCTGTGTCAGAGATCGATGAGCTGCCTACTGGAGAGAGGGCACAAATCTGCAATGTAGTGCAGTGTGGAGGTGGGACTCTCTAAGGAGAGAGGTTAAAGCTGGGTTAATTGTGCCTGCCTCTGAGAAGAATCAGCAAGTGTGGGTACAGCATGAACCTAGTAGAGCTTAATGCTTTCAGCTCAGGAGCTAACAGGTAAAGCTAAGTTAAGGTATCACTGCACACTGCGGTGTTCACAGCGTTACCACCTTCTCACAGTCTCAGTCTGCTTTCTCTGACTAGAAGCTCTTAAAGCTAAAGGTCTGAGCCACAGATCCTTCCCTGTGGATGAGAATGATGGGGACAACATTAGAACTGTTTTCCCCTCTCTGTACTCAGTTGCATCTTAGTTCCATCTTTCTGCTATTTTCCTATTGTGCAATTACATATTGTGTAAGGAAATGGGTGTGGACAAGGGGATTGATTGGACCCACAATGAATTGGTGGACGACACCAAGTTGGGTGTTGATTTGCTGAAGGTTAGGAAGGCTCTGCAGAGGGATCTGGGCAGGCTGGATTGAATGGATGAGGCCAATTGTAGGAGTTAAACAAGGTGAAGTTCCAGGTCCTGCACTTCAGTCCCTGTACTTCAGTGTAACAGGCTGAGGGCAGGGTGCCTGGAAAGCTGCCCAGTGGAAAAGGACCTGGGGTACTGGTCAACAGCCAGCTGAATGTGAGTCAGCAGTGTGCCCAGGTGGCCAAGAAAGCCAATAGCATCCTGACCCAGATCAGAAGTCGTGGCCAGGAGGACTACGGCAGTGATTGTCCCTCTGTACTCAGCACTGGTGAGTCCATACCTCAAGTACTGTGTCCTGTTCTGGGTCCCTCACTTCAAGAAAGATATTTGTGGTGCTGGAGGGTGTCCAGAGAAGGGCAATCAGACTGATGAAGAGTCTGGACAGTGAATCATATGAGAAGCAGCTAAGGGAGCTGAGTTTGTTTAGCCTGGAGAAAAGAAGGCTGAGAGGAGACCTTATTGCTTTCTACAAATACTAGAAAGGAGGTTGGAGCAAGGCGGGGGTCAGCCTCTTCTCCGAGGCAACTAGCTACAGGACAAGAGGAAATGCCCTCAAGCTATGCCAGATTCAAATTTGACATCAGGGGGAACTTCTTCTCTGAAAAGGTTGACAAACATTGGAACAGGTTGCCCAGGGAAGTAGTGGAGTCACCATCCCTGGAAGTGTTCAAGAAACAACTGAACATGGCACTTGATGCCATGGTTTACTTGTAGGGCAGTGTTCAGTCAAAGGTTGAACTCAATAGTCTTGGAGTTGTTCTCCAATCTTAATATTTCTATGATTCTGTGAAATTATTCTGAACAGTCAATGAGCTATTATTTCCTATTAAACATATCTAAGGAAGTAGTGATAGTATTTGTACTTTCCATAATGATAATTTCAGACCAAAGGTCTGCATCTGAATCAAGATACAGATTTGGTATTCTGTGTAAATTTATCTTGCATAGATATTAGTGAGATCACTTAAATACGGAGCCAAACAATACTTTCTTAATCTCTCTCCTCAGACAAACTACAGATCCAATACCAAAGCATTTTTGGTCCCCTCTTGCTTCTGAGCACCTTGCCTGTGAAACTTAAGGTACCTAGGGTGAAAAGAGACAAAGAGTAGGTGACAATTTATGCAATAGAGAATTTTCTGTTTGTATATCTTTTCATGGCTGTGATTCCCATTTTCTTTATTCCATATTATATTCTAACAGGTTTACCTTCAATGTACAAAACATTTTGGTTAAGTGCAGGGTAAACCACCGAGGAAGTCTAACTTCCTTTGAACTCTTTCTGGAGCCAAATGCTTAAGCTTAATTATAAATTGCTATCCTCTTTATTTCCATTTAAAATTCTCCAACTATTCTAATTAGGCTTCCCTGAAGGTCAGAGAACATTAACAATCTGGGCACAGTCTGGTTTTTTGAAGTGCTCGGAAGTCTACTGTTAGTGCTATTTGAGGAAACATAAGAGAAAACCAGCTGCCCTGGCTAGCATAGAATAATTAATAATAATAGCTATGTAGTGGTGACATATCCAGGTTAATTGCATACTAATTAAAGGCTATAGTAAAGCAAATTACTGTTTGCATTTGAAATAATGGCTTTTGGCCACAGTAACTCACAGAAATGTGCTGTATCCTCTTGACAAGATCTCAAATGGGAATGAAATTAATTTGAGACATGTACACATCATCTAGTTTGAGAAGTCAAAAGTTTTGAGAAGCTATCTGCAATGAGACAGCGATAGTCATTAATGAAGAAGAGTTTGATATGAGCTGAAGTTAAGTTCTGAAAGACTGAACAGAGACAGGGGCTGGCAGAACTGGGAGTCAATCAAAAGATAATTAACAGAGAGTGCAGAGTATGAGGAGTTATTCAGCATGAAAAATAAAATCTTTAGTTAGGGGCAAACAGGGAAGAAGTCAGGAGGGGGGTCCCACTGTCAGCTATTTATGGATGGTTTAGGAAGGAAATTAAGGAACTTGTCATTTGGGGGATGACTGGCTGAAAACAGAGTGCTGGCTGGGTAAGCACCCTATAAGAACTTTGTGCTGTTTGGAAAACTACTTTGAGGCTTTACCTGAGGGGTTTTTTAGTGTGCTGTGAGTGAGATGAAGCAAACAGGATAACAGGCTATTTCTGGAGAGGAAGAACTTCTGATACACCGAGTAATCAAAAGCTAAACTTAACTTCTTATGTTAGTACAATTGAGGAAATAGTGAAGATGTCCAGAAAGACAACACGTGGTCAGGTACTTCTAAAAACATAGACTAATCATAAGTTACCATCCTGGATTTCTCCCATGTCTGATTCTTATTAGACTTTGGCCACATCCAAGTGATACCCACTCCTTTGATGAGAAGGCACAAAGGAATATAGGAATGGAGACAAAAGAAGAAAGAATTGGGATTATAACTAGTGATTAGTTTCAAGTAGGGTTGAAATTCAGAGAGGTTTGGATTATATGTGGTTTTATTTACAGAATAATTCAATAAAGAAATATAGAGTTTAAAATAAAATAAAAAAGCAGTGAAATGAAAGAATAACCTAATTAAAAAAAGAGGAATTATTATAAAATTATACTCATTTTTTCTCAGTTTTAGCCTACAGGCTCTCTGACATGCCTCAAGGACCAAATCACTCCCCCAGAACCTTGCTAGACTATATAGTCATGTAGCTCCTCTGTTGTAATTAAAGCAGGAATGAGAATTCCCTTTAAAATAGTAAAGGATGTCAGAGAGGATTTTCCTGGAATGCCTTATCCTGGAAAAGATATCAATATCCCTTCATTGTGGATACAGATAGCATGAGAGGGAGTTGACTCTCTCCTTTATAATTCTAAAATTCTAACTTATTTTCCTTTGTACATGACTACAGCTCTTAGAAATCACATGTATATGGGGGATTTAATACTAAAAAAAAAAAAAAAGAATCTGTATATTGAATATTTCCTTATATGCATTTTGCTATTTGATTTAATGAAGAATATGATAAATAAAACCATTTTAAATTATTCTGTTCTACTTCAGAATAAGCAAAGTAATACCCAAGTGATTAGGACTTTGTGGATATTCTAACTAATGTATCATCTGGAATAAAAATTGTGGCTAGTTTTCTAATTACTTCTGATTGAGCAAAATGCTTAATCCAAATCAAGTTTTGTGAGGATCTTCCATTAATCTTGTTTCTGTAGCCAAAACTAATGTAAACTTTAAATCTAAATGTGTTTATACTTGTTAATAAGGAAAAGAGAAACTGCATTACAGTCATTAGAGTTTCAGAAGATTTGGCCATATGAAATTGTTTAGTCAAAAATGGTCTTTAAAACGGTCTTTTTAGCCTGAAAAATAAGCTATATTACCTTATCAAGGGGCTAGACCTGCTGCTGATGTTAGTTGACGTTGTAAATGGTCTTCAACACTGTAACGATGATGGATATAAATTGAAAATTTGATCTAAACAAAAGCAAAATAATAAATACATCATGTGTCTTATGTATGTATGTTTAGCTTGTAAAACTCTATAGCCTGTAAAACTCAACTGCAGCTTTTACCACTGTTTCATTATGGTCTTTTATTTTTCCTAGAATAAAATGAAGCGACTGAAGAATTCTTGCTCTTGTAGTTGAGCTTCTGAAAAGAATCTTTAAAATCATTAATAACAGGATATTCGTTTCCTTCAGCAGCTTAAGTGAATTCAAACTATGGGGCAAGAATTTAAGAAAAGAAAGATATTTCATCTACTTTGAAATCAATTTGCAAATCTCAGAAAGCTTAAATAGGCAGGAGAAGCTAATGGGCTGAAACTTTGCAGGACCTGAGATAGATAAATGACCTACAGCCTACAAAGCCACTCATTTTCTAATATACACAGGGACAAAAGATTAGGATATAAGTGGAAAGCTTATTTAAGCAGAAGGAAATAGTATGGTTTTGCTGTTCAAGGCCTTTCAGGAACATTTTTCAGAGGAATAAGCTGTTCACAAAATGAAAAAAAAAGGAAAAAAAAAGAGAGAAATGTGAAACCCACTGAGGCAAATGATGATGAGTAATAAGTTGTTGCCAAGACTGAGAAACTCCTTTTACAGGACAGGAAGCTAGATCATCAAAGTCCATCTCCTGGCCCTGTACATAGGGTAAAACAACAATAATATCCATCTACCTCCAAAATTTCAGAACAGTTAAAAAGTCATATTAAAAGTAAGGATTTACAAGTCTGGAGACATGCACTGTGCCCTCTTCTCTGCCCCTTCTCCCTCAGAGAAAAAGAGTCTCAAAATCAGAATCTCGAAAATACTTTAAAGGGTGAGTTTAGCAACAGTTTTCATTTTGTCTAACAAACAGAGCACTAATAAAGAGATACGAGCTCAGAACTATTTATATTGAAACTGACACTGTAGTGTGAACAAAGTCCTACTCATGGCAGTGAAGCAATACTACCTTTATAAGTGACATGGGAAAAGTAGAAGGGCCAGCTATCCTGACTATTCTGAAGCACCTTGTTAAGCACAGGGACAATGAAAAATCTAAATTTCTAACCAAAATAGTGAGTCTGAAATCCTTAGAATCTTTAAATTTGGGGGAAATAACTCAGTAAGTTAGTGTCAGTTGTTGTTATAAAAGAATATTTTGCAACAAACAAGATAAAAAAACCCCCCTGGATTTTCCTGAGGATGTAGAAAATCTGTCAAGACATTATAAAAGCAAGCTATCAACAGAAGATCATGCCAGAAGTATAAACACTGGTGTTAATGATAATGTTTGACATATGCAATATGGGGCAGTTTTATAAATTGACGAATAAATGGACTGATGACCAGTGAAGAGTTTCCTCCAGTATAGTACAAAACCAGAAGCTGGTCAAAATGCAAGTTATTTCAGAAGAAAAATAATAAAACAGTACTTCTGAAATAGTACAGCGTTGGTAGCCCAGGATAGCATTACTTGGACAGTTTTAGCTCTAAATTCGTGCAGTGTATTAGACATTCAAGATCGGTGCCAATCAGACAGCAGCAACTGCAGGTAAATCACCACACTGCTTCTCACTAGAGTTTTGAAAGGTTGCTCCTCAGTGTATCACCTGCACAAGAAACATGTCAGGAAAAATAAATGTTGCAAGCATATTAGGAGAAGTAATAGGATACAAAGTCACTGGTGGCAGATAAGGAGAGGCCATGTAAAAATTCACTTCAGAGAACATGACAGCTAAGTGAGAGCTCTCCAGGAGAAATCACCACCCACTAGGGGTCTAAAAATCACCTTTTAAAAGTACTCACATAATCGGTACTTAACACTCAGAATTACGCCACAGCAGGACAATTTTCACTAGATACACTATTTGTAATGAGATGTTTTTACTAGACTTATTCAAGAGAGATTTTTCAGGGTTTGTCTGTAGAAGTTCATCTGTCTGCATTGGCTTCACTCTCTCATACTACCTCAGAAAAAGGTGCAAACCTGAAATCAGAGAACATGAAGCCTCACCAGGATATGTAAGATATTTACCCCAGTCCATTAAACTAACAGAGCATGTATGTGAAAACCCAGGCTATACTTCAACTAAAATTAATGAACTGCTGTGTGGACTTCACTGCAGCTGCTAACAATACTGAGCTTTCTTGTTGTACCTGTGTGAAACCTGGGTGCCTGATGCTGCTTTGAATCAGCAGAACAATCTAGACCATAGAAATTACAAGAGGTAATGTAAGGAACTACTGAGATAAAAAAAACCCACATTTGCACTGCTCCTGGTAGTGCAACCCAATGCATAGTAGAAATATAATTGCTAATGCTTGTATAATAGATTAAAGGAACTATAATTCTGTTAAAAAAAATTCTTTAAACCTGCACTAAAGGGTTTAATGTACTTCCAGCTCAGCATGTCAGGTTCCTTCTTTGTTATGCTTTTTGAAAGAAAGGTGTAGGTTTTCAGTTTCCCCTCTCACACTTGACATATTATGGTTGTTACTGCAGAATTTGAAGATTTCCATCAATTGCTAACAAGTCCAATGTGCATGAGTCATACTGGATTACCTGGCTGCCCTATCTGCAAAACTGATGTAGAGCATTTGTGAATCCCATTTGAAATAGTGTTTAATGCTAGAGTTACTCCTGAGTTTTACAGCTACGACAGATTAGTTGGAGGGGGAACCTTCAGGCCCTGGGTGCCAGCCCATTACCTGGAAGGTGAATGCTCTTCCCCCCTGCCCCTGCCACGTGGCCTGGCAACTCCGTAAGGAGCTCACACAGACCACCATGGAGGGACGGACGAAAGAGGAAGTTTATTGTGGAGTAGGGGTTTATAAGGCTTTTAGAAGGGTCAAAAGGGAACCAATTACAAGTTCAGGGTCACACAGAAAAAACCAATCGGGTAAGGAGTTAACAGCCAATAGGAAGGGGTTAACAAAGACCAATGAGAAACACCTCAGGACATCTTCCCAGGACACTCCTGTATGGGAGACAAGTCCCTCACAGGGGGTGTTGGGAAGAAGGAGCAATGACTTGCAGAAAAAGCAAAAGCCATTTTAAAACCTGTTTAAACCACCTTAAAAACTTCTGTTTCTATAACATTTGAGCTGTTTTCTTCTTTTTCTTCTCTAGTCCATCTCTGACAGGACTTCTTCCATCCTACATATGGCAAATCCATTGCTACATCCAGTAGAAAAGGATAAAGCCTCTTTCAATAGAAAACATGCTACTGGCTATATTTTACACACTTGATTTTGAATCTCGTACAGAGTTTAAAGAAATATTTTAATTTGATTTAAATTTGGTTACTTTGATTTAGTTGGTTGGCCTTAGCCAGCAGATGGACACCTAAACAGCCACTCTCTCACTCTCCGTCCTCAAAGGACAGGGGAGAAAAATAAGATGAAAAGGTCATGGATAGAGATAAAAACAGGGACATTACTTACCAGTTACCATCATTGACAAAACTGACTCAGTTTGAGGAAAGCCAATTATTGCCAATTGAGATTGAGTTGGATGGTGAGAAAGAAAGAGAAAAACTAAAACACTTCCCTCCTGTTTCCCCTTTTCCCAGGCTCAATTTCACTCCTTCATTTCTGACTCCTCTATCTCCCACCCCCTCCAGCAGTGCAGGGGTATGGGGAATATGGGGCTGTGGTCAGTCCATAACATCTCCTCTCTCCTTCTCCTTCTCCCTCCTTCCCATGCTCCGACCTGGGACGTTCCCAAAGACTGCAGTCCTTCAGAATAAGCTTGCCCAAGTGTGGGCTCTCCAGTGGTTGCAGCTTCCCTCAGGGTATACCCACCTTCCCCACCAGAGTCTCTCCCGGGCCACAGGGCCATCCCTGCAGGGGTCTCTCCTCCCCTCCTGCCCTCCTCCTGCTCTGCCCTTGGGGCTCGCAGGGCTGTTTCTCACCCAGTTCCCCTCCCTCAGCCCTGGCTGCTGGGCAGCGTTTTGCCCTCTCTTGCCCAGGCTTTCCCCGGGGCTCTCGCCCACCCGCCCGTGGCTGAGAGGCTCAGCCGTGCCTTGCGCTGGGGCCGCTGGAGCCACTGGAACCGGTGGGGTCTGGGCGAGGCAGCCCTGGCCGCCCCACACAGGGATGCGCCAGCACAGCCCCCAGTGCTACTGCCACCACTGAGCACCTCACCTGGTACAGTTTCAAATCTGTATTATTTTCTCTGTTCAATTAATAGATTAAAAAATCTTCTCAGCTTCAAGAATTCACAGAGGCATTTCCTAGATGCTGACTTCTACCGGTTGTTTAAGAAAAGTGTTTTCTTTGAGCCGGTATCAAAGGATCAGCTCCGTGTGACCACCCTGCGGTCTTCTTCAGTGGATGATAGCGTCAGGTACAGGTTTTCCCTTGAGCCTACCCCTTCCTTAGCCTCCCGTATGTAAATATAAACAGGAAATTTTTAATCTCCTGCGAGTTTGAAATTCAACTGGATCAAGATACTAGGCTTTCTGACATTAAGCATTATATGTGGCTTTTTTAAAGTTCCAAGGAGGAGGTAGGATTTCCTTCTAAATGAATTAAACACACAGTTAAACCTGGCTATTAATTACAAGTATAAATAGCAACAGAGCCATGTTTACAGATTATTTCATACTACTGACAAAACATTGCATTGATAAAATACCCTTCTGGGCCAATTGACCACTAAAGAAGGTTGAGGAGAACAAGTATTATTCTTTGTTCTTAGAACAGAAGTATTTCATGGTTTGATAATAACTGGTTCACAACACAACCTATCTCTATCGTCTTCCTTTTCCCTGCAATCATGGTTCCAGGCTGCAGTTTTCTTTCAAACCACTATGTTTAATATTAACGAACTTGAGTTCTGTGCAGTACCTGCATTTTTGTTATCTGCATGCTGACTCAAAATAGCAGAGAAATGCACATCCTTAAATAACAGTGTGTAAACATGTTAGTTTTTGAAGTGTTTTTTTCGTGTATCCTTGGGATACTGGAGCGTAAGGGTACAAACTGTGCTCTAGACTAATAACCCTGGGTGCAACACTCATATCCCCATTAGTGGGTCTCTCTGAACCATTTCATTATCTGTTTGTTAGCCTCTTGAAGCAGAAAAAACAGATATAATTTTCTGCCAAAGTCTAGATCTCCAATATATTTCCTGAAGAATTTGTGCCGACTACTCAGAAAGTCAGAATCACGTGGCAAGTACATCTCTGACAAAGCTTCAGTCTCTTTGAATATCCATTTTTTCCTTGCAACTAGCACAGCATGCCGAAACACTCTACAAAAAAATCCACATCTTTTAGGTCTGAGTGACATCTCTCCAAAAATTTTGAATCATCCAAAGTTGCAAAATATTTCTTCGTCATCTGTCCCTTTGCTTGCACGTTAGTATCAAGTGAATCTTTTCTTCTCTACAACTCCACAACTTCTCTACAACTACACTGTTACCTTCTAAGATAAATCTTGTAGCATGATGAGGGGTGTACTGCTGCTCTGGATACACAGTTCCTGTATTTTATTAGATGTGACTGTTCTGACTTATAGCTCTTTGGGACTGAGCTTTTCTCACTGTTCTTGTCTGAAAGCAAGTGTTGTCAACATAAAACAGTGATCCAGGCTAGACCTGTTATTTATCTGAATATACCAAAATGTCTACTGTTTTGATGAGAAGTGGCTCCATATCTTTTAAGGAAATGGCTGTGTTGTGAGCATGCATTTTCAGTGTTAATATTCCTGCAGATGCTTGTGGAAAAGTGATAACTGTCCATTGCTCATTTATTACAAACGCCACAATTCTGTTGAGGAAGAAGATCAGAAAAAATAGAGGATTTGTTCTTTCTTCTTATTATTAGGCAGAATATCTTCTTATTAACAGAGAGAAATAAAAGAAAGTGTTTTAGTTTGGGGATTTTTTGGTTTTGTTTGGTTGGGGATTTTTTGTTGATTTTTTTGGGGTTCTTTTTGTGGGTTTTGTTTGTTTGTTTGTTTGTGGGTTTGTGGTTTTTTGTTTTTGTTTTTGTTTTTATTGGACAGCTTACAGGAGGAATTGGATTTTTTTACAATTCAATCTTTTTTTTTTTTTTTTTTTTTTTAGGTGACCCTAAGTTAATACCTTTTGTATATCCATACCAGAGAACTTTTTTTTTTTTTTCTGTAGTTTTGGAAGTCCCTACACAATATCAGTTTTTATTTAGAAGTTGACACCAGTCTGGAAGTACTTTTATAAATTTCCCTTAAATTAATAGATTGAAAGCTGAAAGAAGATCTACCTGGTAGAAGTTTTCATAGGACATTTTTCTTCTCACAGCACTTTTTTTACAACTTATCTGGAAGGGAAGGGTTTGCCAAAGAAAGGAGTTCTGATGAGTATCTTGAAAATACATAGACAAAATTGGGTATATTGTGAGCACTTGCAGACTAAATGATGTCCCTGCACTTTTCACTTAATATCTTCTGTCAGCAACATATCACTTCTACCCTTGCTCACCCAGACCTTTTAGCATATGTCAGACCACTTGATTACAGCTGTGTCTTTCTGGATGGTGAATACTTGAATGAGTACCTAATGAGATCGGGTTTTGATGCACTTGATATATTAAAATTTTCATAATAAGAGCATTCAATAAATTAGATGTGGAAATGGAGGAGGAACCAGCAAAGAAATTTGAATGCACAGAATTATTTTATTTTGCAAACCTTTAAAAAAAATTAATCAAAAGAGCTAATACTATATTTTAACTCTTCCCCAGTTTTTTCTGTGTCCCAGAAGAGAGTAATAATTGATAACAACACTTTCTTATCCTCTTAACCCTTTTTTATCTGACAGATATATCAAAAACCTTGAGCAATGATTGTTTCCATTCCTAGTTACTTTGGTATTCTTTGTATTCTAAGTGTAAGCTACACTTCTCAGGACTACATATAATGTCCTGTTGGAGAAAAAAAAATTAAAAATTGCCTTCTGAATAAGCAATATGCAAGGTTTTGTGCAACTGAAATAAATAATACATTCAGAATTGAGATAAGATGGAACAGAAAGTTCACTACATAGCACGTGAAAATTTGAACATAAAAGATATAAAATTCCCAGATCCAGATAAATAGATGTGGTGAACTAAATATAACAGAAATACTAAATGGAACTTGATCTTGTTTCTCATTGGAGAATATGTCAAAGCTGTTCACACAGAGAAAACTATTAGGAGCATTGTATTAATATACAATGATTGATGGATAAATAGATCTAACAATTTTTCCTCTTTGAGTGGGTGATAAAGCAGTAATTCGGCTTCTTGAGCAAAATGCAGTAAAATGTATTTTCAGTGGAAAAATATTATTTTAATGAAATATTTATCTAATTATTTTTATGGTACAGATTTTGGCCCAAAACACAGATTGCTTAATTATCAGAATAGTTTAATCAATGTATAACATCCTCTTAACACATCTTTCAGGTGTCTATAAAGGGGCAGCTAGGCTGACCATTTTCATCTATACTGCACATGTGGGAAATTAGATGAGAAAAATTTCACTTTTTGCATCTTAATTCTTACAGTTATAACCAAAACTGTTATGCAGTAAAGAAGGCAGGCATTATGTATAGACTAAATGATGGCCACAGCACCTGATGGTTTTTTTTGTATGGTTTAGTAAGCAGGCAAGTAACCAGAGCATGATTGCTCAAGAAAATACTACTGGAATATATTTTGTGCAGTCCCTGCAGCCACAATAGCTAGGATGATTCAAAAGGAATATAGGCAGTGTCAGGAATATAGTTTGCATTTCGCCTTCTGTGACTACTGGAGGAGCCTTTGTTTGGCAGAATAACAGAGGAGCACTAGTTGTTTTGGTGTTTCTGTGAAGGCTTATGGACACAACCACTTTTGCTCTGTATTAGAACTAAGCTGCAAGATATTATGAACTATGTTTTTGCTGTCATCATAGTACAATCAATAACCTTTTTATTGTATTATTGAAGTTTGTCTACAAATTCTGTGTCTTGGCCTTGAGGGTGTCACTAGCCCTGACTGTCCTTGCCCAGAGCTCACAGCTCAGACCCCATGGGGTCAGCCCCATGGGGCCAGCAGCCCCTGCCCCAGTGACACCACAGCAGGGAAATCTCCGGGTCCCCACACCCCTGCCTAGTCTGGCCATTGGCCCCCAAAGTTGGGCTGTCCTTCAAGCCCATGTCCTGGCCTCAGCATGTCCCCAGGGAGGGGCTTGATGCCTGGGGCTGAGGCTACCCCACTGCCCCTCAGCTGCCCTGTCCCTGACTGGAGTGGTGGGACAGGCTCTGACCACAGGGCCCTGCCGTCACCCACACAGGGAGCCCGTGATGCTCATGGCCCACAGAGCCACTGGCCTCCACATTGCCCTGACAGGATTTCAGTGTCTAACCACGTGTGGATCAGTTCACCATCATTTTTACCCCCACAGAATCTCAGTATTCGATCTTCTCATTTCAGTAATTCCTCACATCAGATATACATTTGAGTTTCACCCCTCAACCCACCTAAATCTTGCTCAAACCAACTATACTGTACACCTGAAGCTTTTAAAAGCAAGTGACAAAGGAATGAAAATAAATGTCTTCTTGTCAAATGAGATTCTCAACATAACATGTTAAGTCTATCTTTCTTAAGGCGATGCATCTAATTGCTGAGCAGTCAGTAAAACATTATTTAAGAATTGTCCTAAGTAATTAAATTAGGCTACTCCAGTTTGCTTAAACACACATTAATCTTTCATAGTGACATCAAATTTGCAAACACCTTAGGGAAAAATTCTGCAGTAAATCATTTGTAAATGTAATAAACGTTTAACCTGTAAAATAATAGATGAGGTAGAATACTTCAAAGCAGTTCTATTTTACTTTTTTTTCCTTGATTAAAAAAAGTGAATTAGAGCTGCTTAATAATTTAATTGTATCATTCATACACAAAGCCTACAGTGTTATATTTATTTGATTGATTGGAAAAGGGACAATTTGTATATGTTTTAAACTTAAAAAGATTTTTTAAGGTTTGCATTTTAAAAGTTCAAATTCTCCTCATGTTATATCCAGTAAAATGCATAGAAGCTGCCTTGTTTTCCCACTCCAATTTAAAATTGGAAATGTGAGAAAATTAATTATTATTAGAATATTTATTATTAGCAGAACTATCTTGATTACAACCTATAAAGCAAGAAATAATACTTTTTGGTGCCATGGCCTGAGACTAGAGACATGACCAGAACTGGAAGGTAATTTGGCAATGATACTTCTAGTACTTGTGTTGAGGCTGAGTTAATTTTGCGTGCAGTTTCCTCTAAATGCGAGGCAAATGGTGGCATTAGAAAGTTGCACAGCAAGTCTCTGCCACTCTTGTTGAAACTTGGCACAGTGGGCTGTAGTGTGTGAGCTTTTTCCTCCAAGTAGCTGAGCCACAGCCTTTCCTAGACAAATCAGTAGTAGCTGTGACTGCTCCCTCAGCCGGTAACTGAATTAACCACTCTGTGAGCAAGAACATCAATGTGCACCAGACACCAAAAATACTAGAATTAATTAAGTGGGAAATATATGCTATAGAATGGTTTGGGTTAGATAGAACATTAAAGATCATCTAGTTCCCACTTTTGATATGGGCAGGGACACTGTGGCCATGATCATAGATTGAAACCATGCAGTTTTCATGCATTTGGTTTTCTGCAAACAACCCTATGGAAATCCCTTTTCGTATGCAAGTGAGTTCTTCATATTAATCCATCTATTTTTGTTTCATAAATCAAACACACTCTTGTGTGTTTGGGATGTATGTATTGTATCACTCATTTGTGGAAGTGATGGTGTGAAAAAGTGAGCCTGAAAATGACTGTCTATATCCAAAGTGAATAGCAGATGTGTGCTACAAGTTCACTTGAGTTTTTTGTATCTTGGGATACTCCACACTTTACGTGACCAGCCCAGATTCTTTTAATATACGGTAAGGTTTCTTTTTTCTTTTTTTTTTTCTTTTTTTCCTCTAGTAATTACCAGACTGCAAGCAGGGCACAAACATGATCTGGAAGTGAGAAGAGCTTTTGAAACTCTAGCTGTGACTACAGTAGCAGTATTAGCTTGGACAAGCACAAATAGATTTGTAGCATAAGTGCTGGTGCTGAGAAATTGATGTCCACATTGTAGCTGTCTACTATAGAGTGCAAAATCTGACATGCATGCTATATGCATTTCAAACACTTTCTTTGTTTGATTTTATTTTTTCAAGCTTCAAACTAGTTCTAGACTGGTTCTATTAAGTGGCAATAAATGTGCTCCTCAAACACTTTCTGGTTGAAATCTATCCCTAGAGGGAACCAAAGCCCTGTAAATGGAAATTAGCAGAAACTTTGATTCAGAGGCAGTAGTGATTTCAACTTCTTTGTTCATGTAGATACATTTGCAGTGATTGAATTAGTAATACAAAATTTGAAATTAGATTAACATCCCATGAAAAAAATTTCCTTAAAATTTAGGTAATATAATCAGAATGAGAGAATAGAACTGCTCTTATTGATTTTCAGTCATATAGAAGTTTGGTATCTAGTCTGCATTAATTTTTTAGGCTTCCATTACAGGTAACAGGAATAGAGATTAGTATAGTGAATAAAAAGTTTGGATATATTATCATTATTATAGTATGGGTGAAATTATCTTCTGGATATAACAAACTTCTTTCATTGACTTTAGAGAAGTCAATGACAAGCAACGACAAGATGCTTCATTTTTAGGCAGCTCAAAGAAGATAGTGTGAGCCCCAATTCTAAGAGCAGCTTTTAAGAAACAGCATGAGCTTTAAGTTCTCAATTCTTTTCAGTGATTTTATGCTCAAGGTGAAATGTATTAAAAAAACCCACAAATCTTTGATTTGCAAACAGTGTTTTTGGAAGAAATCATGCCCTTTTGAACTTTGAGGAGAATGGATGAAGTCAGCCAAAGGCTCAGTAGTCAGCTCGTGTGCTAAAAATGCTTGAACGTCTTACCATAGTTTCACAAGTAACAGAACTAAACTGAGCTTATGAGTGAAGGGCTATTATGAAACATTCACACAAAGTGTTTTGGGGCTTCAAATGAGCTGGAGGGCCAGTTTTGTCAGGTTGCATTCAAAGTTAATAAAAACCAATAACTTTTAAAAAATAGTCTGAAGAAAGCCTTTGTGACAGGAGACTTACTGGGACACAGTTTTCCACTTACAATAATGTATAGAGCATTTTGATACACTAGTTCATTTCTTATTAAGCCGTTTCTCATGTCAGATGACTATTAATGTCATAGAGGGATCACAATGCTAGACCTCTGTAGGACTCCTCAAACCAGGTTATTGTACCCATGCTTAAGATTTCAATGATTAATCTTTTCCAATTCTTTCTGACTAAAACTTTATCAAAACTGATGTATCATGATGTTTCAGCTTCAGTGAAACAGCATTTTTTCATCTGACTGCTTCTATTTATCATGTTCATGTCAATGTTAAATTTGCTGATGAAAAATCCAATTTGAACTAATTTGAAGTTTTCTGAAGAGGCCTGCCCTGAATTTGTAACTTGAGAAAAGCTTTGATATCTATAATCCTTCCCATTAGAAAACAAAACCTATTTCAGAGACTGGGGGACTCCAACACAACTCATGGGACTATCCACTCTTATGTCCAGCGTCAATCTATAGTGAGACATTCCCAAAAGTTCTGCAAGACCTACAGCATGCAAAGAACTTGCAAAAAACAGGAGTTATTTTAAGAGAGTCAGACTGTACCACAAGGGAAGACTAAGAAATATCCTCTATTAGGAAATATCTTTTAGATGCATATAGGATTTTCAGGAGGATGCTTATTAGGTTCTTAATGGTAATGATTATACATTACTGTATTTTAGGTGTTTACTAAGCATCAGAACTTTCACCTGGCATAAAATTCAGAACAAGCATAAGAATTCCTTTTTATATTAATTTCTAGACTCTGTTCATTGTATTAAAGTCAGTAATAGAGTTTCTAGTGTTTCAGCATGATCAAGATCCGAGTATTTTACTTTCCTATGAGTTTTGCTTGACTATAGAATTCAATAAAGGGCTCTGTATTTTTTTACATTAGAAGCCATAAGAAAACTTGTTTGTCCAATTAGAAATAACAGAGGGGAAAATGTTCATTTGCATAAATATAACACAATGTTCATTACTTGATGAAACAACCTTTTCACTACTATAATAATGGATTTGATACAATTTTATTGTCACAAGCCTGATAATTTAAGGGAGAGGAAAGCCATTTTCTTCAGCATTGGTCCCACATGCTCTTGCAATAACACACAATGTAATTATATGGCTCAGATGATGATTAGATAGTAATTGTGACAGACGGACAATAGCCTAGTAATAAATGACTATTTCATAGTCAAAGTGCATAAGGGAATTTCTTTCAACTTTTGGAAAAAAAAAAATCATCCCAGTCAGACGGTTTAACTTCAAGAGCAATGAATGGACAGGGTCATAAGGAATGAATGCTTTATAAGTTAATTTCCCCGAGAACAAGTCAGCTGTTCAACAATCTTCTCTAGTATGTTGAGATTTAATAATCTGGCTGACTAGTTGTGGAGCATGTTTAAGTATGATCTTTTGCCTTCCTCTTGCTCCAAAAGAGTAGTAAAAGAAGTTGTGTCTATAACCCTGTTACAACATCAATACAGCCTTATAGTGGATAGAAACATTGTTTTTTGGGCAGTGTAGATCTAGTTACTTTAATCAAACTTTGTGTGATGTGTGAAATTTTTTCTTCCTCCCTAATCTTGCAGAACATATTTTTGAATGGTTGTATTAAACAGTTCATCCCTAAGGAAAACGGTAGACTGAAGAAAAGGCCAAAAGTTTTTAATTAGTCTGTTAGCTTTGGGATATGGTTGCTTCATGTGAGAACTCAGATCCTTTGAGTCTTTTGAGTTACTGCTAACAAAAAGTAAATTATTACAGTATCACCTGTACTGCAATGCTATTAAACCTTTTTTACAAAGCATCTGAGGGATTTCATAATACTACTGTGGAGGTCAAGACTCTGTCTTCTTATGAATAACCATCTTGCAATTGTTAAAGAGACAGAGCCTCTACTTTCCTGGAAGAGGCTATAACAAAATTAACACTGAGCATGCATGAACTTAATTTTGATTTTGAGTGCTGCTACCTTCAGACAACCTTCACTCTGTCTGTTAGTCTTCTGAGATCTACAGAAGCTTTGGCATTGTCCTGCAAGGCAAGAGCACCACAGGCTGTGTGGATTAAAATACAGTCTTCCAAATTTTCCCCCTCCTGAGCAGAGAGGCAAAGCCAGTATCAGTATTATCTCTGCTGTTTTGGACACAGATTATGAATAGCAGGGCATGAAAGAGTAAATTGGAGGTGAGAAGACTAAGTTTAAATATACTGAACTATGCACAGCAAGGCGCAGCACTAGCATGGATACAGAGGATGCAACAATGCAGTAATATCACCACCTAATAATTGGTGTCATAGGCATCTAAATTTATAGTGTTGTAATGACACAGGCATATTAGTTATTACCAGTGCCATGATGAGATATATATTTGAAACTGTTAATTTAATCTCTTGGGTTTCTGTTTTGTTTGCTCTAGTTCAGTTAATTTCCCTTTTAATAGTGAGATCTCCAGCTACACTACTTGCAATTAGTTCATAAAATCCTGTCTTTCTGACTATTAGATTGTATCATTTTGGTTGCTTACAATAGGGGACAATGAATCTACAAGAAGCACAGACTTCTTCATGAGCGTATCATTACTATATTTTTTGTCGGAGATATACACATTTTACTTCTAATTCTTGTATTCGGCAAGATATTTGAACTAGTAATTAGATACTCTTTTTGGGACACTGTGTATCCTTGCAATCGAGAAATTGTCCCTATTTCTCTCTGACAATCCATTCAGTCTACACATGGGTTATGCAAGAAACTTACCCACCAGCATGCTAAAATGCTGTACAAAATTGTGCCCACCATCATATATGGCTAGACATTGCAGGGTTGACCCTATTATCTTATTTCTGGGGAACTGTTTCTTAACTTCAGAGAACCTTTTTCTTTTGTTGTACAGCTGGTAAATCAACAATACCAAAACAACGAAGCAATTTTTCCACTGCAAAAAGCAATCCTCCAACAGCTGAACAAATGCCAATATTTTGACATTTAAAGTTTTTGCGTGGTTTGTGTGCTTCTTTTTTTCTTTTTAATCTATTGCAGGATTTTCATTTTGAAGCTGAAATTGGACACATAGATAATTATAGCTCTTGGTAGCTCATTAACAGCTCTGCCTTTAAATCAAAACAGTTAAATAATGAGTTGGTCTAATTTGATTTCCCTGTTGACTGTCAACAATTGCTTTTCTTCCCTCTCTTAATGAATGATTCTGTTCTTTAATTGGGAAAATTGTTCCTGGGCTAGTCCAAGAGGTAGATCTTCAATGATTGTATACGTTTATGCACTTTTCTTTAGATTTGTCATAAATTGTTATTTTATGGTATCTTAATTCTTTATTCCACAGTAAGCTTCAGGGAATTGAAATTTCTCTCTATACTTATATAGTTCCATGGACAGGTTCTCCATATGATTACTGAGAAGCTTCTTCAATTAGAGATAGGGAAGCGTGTAGCAACCTTATAGAGCATTATCTGAGGTGAAACATAATGGTCGGCTTGCAATATATAGGGGTCACAGCACCAATGAATAATATTTATTTAATCTGATGCATAAAATATATTTTCAAAAGTATTGAATTGTTAAAGCTCATTACTGAAATCTTTCAAGATCTCTTCCTCTTTGTGAAATATGAAGACATCCTTTCATACTTATCAGTGAGGTGAGCAAAAGGTGGACTGACAACTCAGCAGCTCTGCATGTTCAGATGTTTCAGAATGTCATGGTACAGGTATGTTGAGTTTACCGATTCTGACTGAGGCTGCTGGAAATAGAGACCATGCTCCAATAAATCTTGCTGAAAGAGTTAGAGATGTTATAGTTCCCCATTTTCTGGCCTGCTTCTCTTCTGAAAATTATTACCTGCATCACAGAAGGGACAAAAGGTTGTGTCTGAGCCGTTTCAGGTTGTCTTTTCAGTGTCTAAAGTTAAGCCCCAGATGATTGTGAGTTTGAACTGAAACAGTAGGCTTAGCATTGGGTAAGATACAATTACCCTTCTGCTGCCTTTGCTAGAAGAGTTGCTGCCGGTGGTGACGGCATTAGGTATCAGAAGAACTTGTATCAGAAGTGGGATTAATACCAAAGTAAAAGTAAAATAATCAAGTGTGAATTTCCTTATGGTATTAACTGATAGTAACATATTCATGTGAGAGAAATCACAACAGCAAGGAGTAAACTGAAAAAAATCTGTAGTCTCTTTCATCTGTTTAGCAGAACCACGGTTTTGAGAATTATGTCTGTAGGTAAAATAACAGATTGAAGGCATCCAATGATGTTCTTTATTACAACAGTATCTGTTTTTCTATCTATTTCTTGGAGTTTCCTTCTGCCAGTAGAAGTTAACAGGTTGACACTTAAATTATCCTCTTTCTACAAGAAAGAAGAACAGAGTGAAGAACAATGTAAGCGTGATAAATAGGGGAGTGCACACAGCTCTGAGTTGGAATATGGAGAAATCCAAAGGAAATGCATGATATGGACCCCTGAGAATAAAGGCCAAAAAATCATGATCCAGAGTTTTGTAAAATCAATGTAAGAAGAATTCTGAACATTAAAAAACCCCAACCAATCCACAAAAAAAATAAAGACGCTTTAATATAAGGGTGAGAAAGGGATTTCAGGAAAATGTTTACTTTGTAACTGAATAAAAGGAAAAGAAAGATAGCAAGTTTTGTTTATGAACTGTTTTTTGGATTTCCTTAGACCTGGTGAAAGTTGTAAAAAGCCAGGAAAAATTCCACACAGTTTATTCTTATTGAAACACTAGAGACACTTTTTCCTTTTTTCTACTGTTGCCAAATACAACTCCAAGTGATAGGTCTTCCATGCTTCTCTGGTTCATGTAAAAGAAATACGGTGATAGTTCTATGCCCATTATATCTATTCCCTTTGAGGGGTATGCCCAGGCTGTGAAACTTGCAGTGATCCTCAGTGGAACTGCCAAGTATATGATCATCAGGCCCACCTGCAGCAAATAAAATTTTGGACAAGCAAAACCTGTGAGAGTTAAAGATATAATCACAGAATCGTTTAGATGCTTTCCTCTGCCCTTTCTCTCTGGTTCTTCATCAACTACAGCTATGTTGAATTTGGTATACAGCTAATGTATATACTATGGCTAATATAACTGAAAAATATCTAACTATCAAATTCCTTAAAGTAGTTTGCTGTATTACTGCAGAATACTGTCTCTTTTTACACTCTTTCAGGAAACTTTGGAGGGTGGTTAAATATGTGCTATCATACTCCCCTCAGAGAGAGTAGAAGATTTTATTTACATTTCTCAATTCTTAGTTCCTTTGATGGGATGGAAGGGTTATTTTTCAGTAACAGCTACTGTAAACCCTTTTGAGACATCAATGCTTCAGTAAGGCATGGATTCTAATAGGATCTTATGAATAAAGCATTTTGCACTGTTTCCCATGACATGCTGTACAAGCTGAAGCTGAAGCTGAAGCTGAAGCTTTTGCAGAATTACCTTTTCATACGTTAGATAAGCAAAATTATTCCGAATGTTACAAGCACATTAAATTTCACACCATTATTTCTTTGAAAAATTACGAAGTCTAAATTCTTTGTACATTTAATTAGCTTTATTAACACCGGAAGGTACAGTGATAGTCCTTTGACCAGTAGGACTGGGAAAATACAAGTTGGTGCAGAATTGTTTCCAAATGTTCAGTGCTCAAACTAAAAAGGCAGTTAGCAAAAGCACAATACCTGGAGAATGTAAATGGCCAGAGTATTTGTATTGTTCATATACTTTAATGCTTACCTTTTTTCGAAAATTCTGTGTACAAATACTGAATCAGACTCAGTTAGTTTGGCCTGGTTTATACTTTGAATCCTAAATTCTTACAGAAGGGCCTGGTGAAAATAACTGTTCCTTACTTATGCATGCAAGATCAAACAAAAGTCAAAAAGGAGGACTTATGTTCGATAGTATGTTCTGCTTCTCAAAGGTACGCCTGTTTCATGGGAAAAGTAAGAGCAAATATTGCTGCCCAGGCGATCTGACTTCTGTGCACAAAGCACAATGCCTATGACTGTCAAATGAAGAAGCTTTTCCTAGAGTAAAAAAAAAAGGAGACAGAGATATAGAAAGACCGGGATGCTGTCATGCCCAAAATGCAGCAAGGAAGAGAAAAACTTGGAGAGGGATTGTTTATACTACTAGAGTTATAAGGAGAGTGAGAGAAACAATTTCTTTTAGTAAGAAAGAATAATTTGTTTCTCTGTCAGAATTAGCAAATAAATATTTTTCTGATATTAGACTGAGCTTTATAATTGTTCACTTTTAATGTTGTTCTTCATTTAGGGATAGTTATAAGGCTGAAAATTAAACACATTTCTTTAAAAAAAAATAAGCCCTAAAAGAAATCATTATTACCTTTGAATGCTTTGACCTATTTTGTAGGCATGAAAATACAGGGGCGAAAAAGTTTGTCCTTCCAAAGGTGGTACAGGAAAGAGCTTATATTTAACACAGTATTTATAATTTTGTAGTCACTTCTACTGGTTTTCCAGGTTAGAAACAAAAGGGAATTGCTAAAAAAAAAAAGTGGGGTGAGAGCAGAACAAGACAGCAGAGAGAACTTTTTTGAGTTGTGGATAATTTGGCTTAGTTCTAAGAGGTGGTGAGTTTTAAATGCTGAGCCCCTTAAAATTAAGTGAATTTGTACGTATCTATGCAACTCAACACATGTAAGGAGAATCGTTCATATCTGATGAGTTCCAAAGCAAGCAAAATGAGAAGGACCTTCAGAGACTAGCTTGCTAAGAAATAAATGTAGTCTAGTAAATTAAGATATTGAGCTTGCAGCTTAAAGAAATGCAACTTTAACTTAACCTTTCTTTCTCTGTGCTCTTTATTATATTATTTATTGTCACTTGCTGTCTGCTGGACATAGTCCTCTAGACAGCCCTGCTTGAACTGGAGTGTTGGACAAGATGAATTCCAGAGGTCCCTTCCAACCTCAACTAATATGTAATTCCAGGATTCAATCTGATGTTCAGTAACGTTTGCCTGTGATCCCTATTTTTGACCAGAACTCTCCTAGCACTCACCAAGTTCAGGTGATGATTAGTACAGGCTTGTGGTACTCAGAGACATTTTCTGCCTTATTTTCTCTTTCCAGAGGTGTGGGGATTTTTGGTGGTTTTTTTTTTTTTTTTTTCTGCTCTGCATGGGTTTCTGGAATTTTCTGCCTGTTATTTTTTTCCTGCCTCAACCAGACCAGTTGCCTCATGTACTAAGTATCAGTCAGACTGAATACATTTCACTGAAACGGGTCTTTAGCTTTTTGATGTCTTTTCTTTCCTGCTTACTTAGCTGTCTTTTTTTTCTTGGTTTTTTTTTAAATATTTTTATTTTTAGTTTCATTTCTTCATTTTGTAGTCTCATCTGTGACTCAGACATTAAAAGATCTTGGCAAACTTGCTAAGTCTTACTTTGCACATCTCATTTGTTCTCTCCGTACTATTCCAGAAAGTCACTACTATCTCTCTATTATATCTGTAACTATTAAAACAGGACCAGGAGTCTTGACAGCTGTGAAAGCAAGCTGAAATGGGAATGTGGAGATGAAAGAGGGAACGGCTGATATGTGATAAGACAGGTTTCAGAGGCCTATTTGTCCACATACTAATACCATACAGAGGCCGAGACCTTTCTCTGATTTAATGGAGAGTAAGATTGCTACTTTCCTATTAGGTACCTGCATTGTGATTGAACTTTTCAAGCTTCACCTAAGGATTTAGTCACACAACATTCATTAATTTCAATAGGAGTTAAATCCCAGAAACTCATCCTATCACTTTGGGGTTAAATTTTGTCTTTAGTTACATCCATAGAGTGTCACTGTCAAGTTCCTAAAATGTTGTCATGAGAGAATTGGGTATCCAAGGCCAGATTTTTTGTTTAAAGACTGACTCTAGCTGTCAAGGGTCCTTAACTGTAAGTGAACTGGTAGTGTACTGTGTAATATCTTTATTGACATAGGTAAATTTGCTTCACTGAAAACAGAGATCCTAGCTAAAGTATTTAGATGTAGTTGCTGTTTAAGACAATAAAATATATATTAACATACTTTGTACTTTCTTTTCTAATACAAAGTAGTGGGATCATTTTCCAAAGCGAAAAAAGCAATGTACAGATGTCTGACATCTCTGCAATAATGCTGATGTTTAATTCAGATAGTTTCTAAAGACTTTGCAGAACTACATTTATCTTAAATGTTTACCTTTTTCCTGGATACTTAAGGAAAAAATGTATAAAAAGATACCATCAAGAAAGAAAGTCTTGATTTGAATTCAGTTAAATCTCAGCTTATTGTATATCATATAGCACTGTGGGAGGACTGCTTTGCTGTGTAATTAGAATAGCTTGTTGTTAAAAAGGAGCATTTACAAAGATATTGAAATATTGCCTGTACTTTAGACATGTTTATAAAGTGATCTCTTGATACCTTCTCCAAGTTATTTCGTACTGCAATTGTATTTATTCCTACAAATTTTGTACAGATTGCTAAAATCAGTATTTTTACAGAAACATGGATCATCCACAAATGTGTGGATTTATTCCAGTTTCAAAATTGAGTATTCATCTGACATTTTATCTATAACATCACTTTCAAAGCAACAAAGCTTTCCAAACCTTTGGAATGTTGGAAACCAGCAAGAGTCTCTGGAGTCATCCAAAGTGTTGCCCCCAAATCTATCTGTAAAAGACATGTCTAACTAGAAAGAGAAATGGAACAAACTCCTAAATCTCTGCCACATGAAAGCGTACTTATTTGCTCAAAATCTGAGAGCAAGTGCAGATACTGATTTTAGTCTTGGCAAAAATGGGTGTGTCAAAAAGCAAAATGAATTAGAATGTGTCAAGGCTATTTTTAGTTGTATATAGGATTACAGTGAAGTCCTGGGTGGAGATTCCTAATACTACAGGAAATTCTTTAATATAAAAAGTCATAATCATTGTCACAGGCAAGGACAGGTATATCTAATATACAGATAGGAAACACAGATCTTACAATCTCTAAGAAAAAATGACTAGAAAACCCAAGAAATTTGTTGCACTAGACTTTTTGCTGGCAAGCCAACATTATATCTGCTTTCTCAGGCTATATTTTGAGACCATATCCATACCTTAGCACTTGACTCTGCTTGTTCTTGCAGAAGAAAATCTCTTCACTTAGGTGTGAACATGACCACATTAGCTTTGCAGAAAATAGCTCTTGCAATATTTTTTCTGGTACTGAATGCTGAATGGGATACTTAGTGCAATGTGGAAATGCTATAATACTTGAGACCACGCTACTCTTAGACATTACCAAAGGAATTAGGAAATAAGTGTAATCAATTTTCAGCTTCTTAAATAAATGTCCTAGTTTATCAGAAATTACATGTAAGCTTTGTACCTTGATTTCTGCTATGTTGCTTAGAGATACCGTAAAATGTGTCAGGAAAGAAAAGTCCTTGAATTTCTTCTGCTTCAGTTGCAAGTCTATTAATAGAATGGGCAGAGAATTGTAATGCTTCATTGCTTTTGGCTGATGGAGGGGAATACAAGGACCTTCCTACTTCCAAAGTAGCTTTGAAATAGTATTACCAGCGACAAGGCATCAGAGGAGTTCAGCACTGTAAAGCAAAAATGATATTTAAAAAAAAATTAGAAAGATGCAATTTTCCCCTTATATTGCTTTATCAGCAGGAAACTCAGATAACTGTCTCTGTCATTTCCCTCCTGATCTTCTGCAGTTTTACATGAATGGGGTCACAAAGATATATTAATAAATATAAAATTTAATAGTAAAAGTTTTTGGTAATTATTTGATCAAAGTGAACATTGAACGACCCTCTAGAATAATCATGATCAGTTACTAGCCTAGTGAATAGGAATAAATAGCTGAATATATGATTACAGAAAGCTTCAAAAATTTTATAGCAGCTAAATTCCCCCAGTCTATCTGAAATGTTTGGCCTGACCTTGAGTGAGATATTATACAGTGCCATTCCTGTGGGCTGGTAAGTTCCTGCAGTTTTCCATTAAGTTAAATGAGAAAGTCTTGACCATCACAATTTGCACCATTGGGTCCATTATCTTTTGCCCTACAGGTGATTTGCTACATGTTTTATTACAGAACACAGAATAGTTGAGAGGGTATTGTCTTGCAGACAGCAATGTCAAAACTTATCCATACATGGGTACAATTATACTTTCCAAGTTATACAGCAACTAATGTTGTATGATTAGCATTAATTTAGATAGGAAGTATGTAATTTGATATCAAAAAAATTACTCTGAGAAGGAATTAAGAAGATTGTATTGATGAAGCAAAGCCCAAAAATGCATACAGATATTTTTAGTGACCTTTACAATATCTTTGACTCTAAAAGAAGAAAGCAACTATGTTATAACTAGCCACATAGCTAAAATATACTGGCATGTGCTGGTGGACTAAAATCGTCATGCAAGTAGCCTATATATTAAAATGGCTGCAACTGTACAGAGTTCCTCAGAGTCGATCTAAACAGCATTTTAACTGGCGTACTTATTCCTTTTTTTTTTTTTGACAGGTACTAGGTATCTCAGTATTCACTGACGAACTGTTACCCTGTGAAAATGCTGACATGTGACTAGCCTTAAGTAGCTGCCTTCGGCTTAATTCTCGGCCCTTGTGCATCAGCGGCAAGTCGATACCAGGAAAGGCGAGGAATGTCTGCTGGTTCATTTCCTCAGCAGCCAGCAGGGGAAGCTGCTGCATTGGTTTTCAGCGTGACTCAGAAATGCTGGTTATTTTTAAATCCACGCACGAAAAGGTGGGGTTATCTTAAAATGAGAGACAGAATATGTATGTTTGCATGAAGAAGTTTTTGTCAGACTATGCTTCGGATGACTGTACTAGTCATGGGTGGGAAAGCAGGGAATGAGTGGTGCACGATGGAGCAAACAGGGGCTATGCAGTGTCTAAATTTAATATATCCTATATATTTGATTAGACTACTAAATACGAGACGGTTTGAAAGCTGGCTTAATATAGATTCAGTTATTTATTCAATTTTTAGACGACTCTAGTCCTTGCTCCATGTGTATAAGAAAACTGTTTCTATAGAAAAGATACTGGACTGGAACGGGCCTGGTTTCTGTTCTCAGGCTCATCATAACAAGTGTCAGAAAGTCTTTTGGGTTCCTTTCAAAATATTTTCTTATGCACATGTTTATGAGCTTCATAGAATTTGGCTTTTAGTACATCTGATCCTCAGTCTTTCATCTTTAAACACCAATACAATACCTTGCCCTTCTCATGTTTTTTCCTCATACTACAAAAGTATGTTTTAATGGTAAAAAGGTATAGTCCTCTAACTGGTCTGAAATAAAAACAGTCTTAGCACATACTTTTACTTTATCCCTAGGACATTATTGACACCTCATGAGACTTCCAAGCTACAAGGACAAATACCATTAACTAGATTATTAAAGAGAGCTGGAGACCCATAAGTTTTTGCCAAATTTTTCAGCTGACTTTGAACTAACTGTGTATAGGATACTAAAACTAATATATTAACAGTAGATATTTTCTTCTCATTTTCTACCAGGACAGGATTTTTATGAGTTTTATCACTCTGGTAAACTGTCAATATTCCCTTCATGCCTTATTAATAATAGATATATCAGTTAGAGTGGTGGAAAAAAAATTTAATCAGACACATATATAAATTCTGCAATTAGAAAGGCCATTGTCAATTCTATTATGAACCTTGCCTTGAAGCGATATTAATGTCCCACAAAGAAAATTTTCTTGTGAAATCTAATCATCTTGGTTCTGTTCAAACTATTGACATTGTCCTAATTCTTATTTCTAATTCAAACATTTCTACTGTCATAAAAGTCCCTCGGTAGGAACCTGTAGGATTTCTAGACATTTGAATGGAAAATATTATTTCAACTGTAGAAAATTTACTAGTTTATGACTGACTCTTCCCTGTCTTTAGTTTCAACAAGTGGATTTTCTTCTTCCAACTAAAGTTTGTTTAGAAGGTGCTTATATATGTATAGTGGGGATTTACTTGTGGTTCTGTGCAAACTAATGTGTTTGTGTAGCAAATAACAAAATACTGTGTACTCAGAGGTTGTGATACTCATGAGCATAAATGACACATGTCCATACATATTTATAAATTCAGTTCTACTCTGGCAGCAGCTGAGGGAATGGTCATAACTTATCCCTTAATGTGACAGAATCAGATGGTAACTCACGAGTAGTAAAAGGAAATTCTACCCCATATGAAATTATTTTCATTAATATTTTCAAGAATAAAAATTGTTTATATTACACTTTTATCTTCAAGGAGATGAAACTTTACTTTAGAAATTGATTCCACGTATATTTCATATCTATGAGGGTCTGCATACTTAGGTTTCCAGAGGAATCAAGACACTCAGAAACTACTGCTGTAGAAAGCTTAAACATTTAATTTGTCTGTTGGGGAAAGCTTTACCAAAAAGGCTGAAAAACAAGCCAGCACATGTTCATCTGCTACAGCTTGGAAGAGTCCACTTGGCACAATTTATTTCATCTGTTATCTTCTAAGCTGTTTGCTTTTGTTCAGATAGTTAATTGAATGCTGGAAGCAGAGAAATGCTATATGCAGAATGGTGGCAAGGATTTCTCCCCAGGAAAATATTGATGCCATTATTGAGACACTGAGTTATGGGGTGGACTCTATGTTCAGGCTACAGAAATAAAAGCAACTGTAGAGAAACCATAGTTGTGGGGAAAATATCTCCATGCTAACTATTTAAGAGACTCAGACACTTTAGTTTAACACAGAGAAATGACCAAGATTTATGTCTTGATTACAGCTGTAGTGGGTTGACCCTCACTGCATGCCAGGCTCCCACCAAAACCACTCTATCACTGCCCTCCAAAATTGGACAGAGGAGAGAAAATATAACAAAAGGTTCATGAGTTGAGATAAGGGCAGGGAGAGATCACTCAGCAAGTACTGTCACGGGCAAAACAGGCTCGAATTTGGGAATTTATTGGAATTTATTACTAACAAAATCAGAGCAGGATAATAAGATGTAAAATAAATATTAAAAAACACTTTCATCCCACCCCTCCCTCCTTCCGTAGCTCAACCTCCTGCACTCCAGTGGAGCAGGGAGATGGAGAGTGGAGGTTACGGTCAGTTCATCAAAGGTGGTTCCTGCCACTGCTCAAGAAGAGCCTTTCTCCTGTTCCAGCATGGGGTTCCTCCTCTCCCAAAGGAGACAGTCCTCCATTAAGTTCTCCTATGTGAGTCCATCCAATGGCCAACAGTTTTCCCTGAAATGCTGCAATGTGGGCCTCCCATAGGTTCACAAGGACTACCAGGAAACCTGCTTCAGAGTGGGCTCCTCTCTCCATGGGTCCATAGGTCCCTGCCAGGACCTTGCTACAGCACAGGTTTCCCATGGGTTCACAGCCCTCTTTCAGGCATCCACCTACTCTGGCATGGATCTCCTTGATGATGCAGGTGGATGTCTGCACCCCCATTAACCTCTATGGACTGCAGGGACAGATCCCACCTCACCATGATCTGCATAGTCTGCTGGGGAATCTCAGCTCTGGTGCCTGGAGCACCTCTTCCCCCTCCTTGTCCACTGACCTTGGTGTCTGTATAGTTGTTACTTTCACATGTTCTCACTTCGCTCTTCTCTGGCCACAATTTTATCTGCATAATAACTTTTTTCTCCTTCTTAAGTATGTTATCACAGAGGTATTACTATAATTCCTGATTGGCTTGGCCTTGGACAACAGCAGGTCTGTCCTGGAGCCGGTTGGCATTGGCTCTGCTGGACATGGGGAATGAAGAAGCCACCCCTGTAGCCCACCCCCACTACAAAACATGGCCATGCTGACCCAGTGCAACAGCTCATAAGCACCTCTAATGTAGGAAAGATTGTAGCTTATGTCTCTAAATTTAGCAAGTAGTAGCACTAAAGAACTAAACCTGATATACAAACCTTGATACATTCAGGATGAAAATAAAGGGTACAATGACTTTACCTATGTATGTGAACACAGGATACCACAGTTCCAAGCTCCAAGTTGTCATGTGAACTTCTCAGAATTTTTCTCCCAGTCACTTTTGGTTTTGACAGTAGTGTTATAGATTGGTACCAGGGAAGTATAGTGATTCATTCTTTCTGTTCTCAATAGTCTCTAATCATAAGACTATGACTAGCAAATAATTTAGCACTAGTCAAATTATGTTTAGAAACAATTCTGTCACTATTTCCTTACAAATGTTCCTATTTCCTGATTCTACAATAAAAACTGGTTTTCCTTTTCTATTTGCCAAATTATAAAATTTCTAGCTTCCAGTCTTCCTTCCAGTATTCAACAGCTTTCTACCACCTTTCCAATGAACTTGTCTAACATACAAGTGGATGTGCCAGCTCACTGTCTTGAACGGTTTCAGAAAAAACAACCTTAAGTATTGCTTTGAATTAGCTTCTTTTTAAAGTTCCACGATGAATTATATTTTATTTATAAGTACTGTTTGCCCTCCAAGTCAACTACTTAGATCCATCTCACATTGCTTACAGGAATATATTAGCCTTTCTTATTTTACCCAAGCATTTGTCTGTTTCCTCTACATTCTTCTTGCTAAATCTTGTATAACCGAAATATCTTCAGCAGCTGAAAATGTTGAAATATTCAGATGTGCATTATACTTAGAGAGAAGTGGATTTCACATACCCTTATATAGATCTTATCCTTTTGTTATTTTTGGTTGGTTGATGTTGTTTTTTTTTGTTGTTGGTTGGGGTTTTGTTTTGTTCTGTTTTATTTTATTTGTTTGGGGCTTTTTTGTGTTCTTTTTACATTTCACTTTTTTTCTGAGTCACTTAAGCCACCGCCTGTTTTAGAGGTGGTTTCTAAAACATCATATTTGTAGTCAGGTTAGATTAAATGTGCAGTCTTTCTTCACATTCTTCAGCAGTTCACTTCCTAGCTTCTGACTCTTAACAGGAAGATTTTATTAGAAGACATTTTCAAACTGCTTTTAAATAAATGGGGAATGGTACCATTTACAGAGCAAATGTTGGAGGAAAATGGAGGACAAACATATTTTAATTTCAGAAAAATAGTTCTCAAAGGAATCTGAATCTTTCTGCTAAACTCGAGAAGTTCATATCTACAGATTCCTTTAAAGACCCTCAAATGTTCACCATTTGACCAACATAATTGATCCGAGCTATGCCTCTGGAATTAGTTCCTATAGACTTGATTTGTACAAATTGCATGACTAGAAGCAGGACTGCACCCAGAGTCAGTAAATACCAGATGGTAAAATAGCCAAATACATTTGCAAACAGCTCCCTAGGCTAAATCTCTGCCTCAACAGCTGGAAGAAGGTATTCAATATGGTTAGTGTGTTTTTCTGTGTGGATACCAACTGTTACTGGACATTTGCTGTGTTTACTGAATACTATGAAGAAGGTTCATTCATATGAGGCTTTGTATATATATTTTTAGCTTTTCATACACGGCAGATGTTTGCTGAAAACAATTAGGTAAAAACCAAGTAGATTAAAAACTTCTTCAATAAATTATAATATAATTTAAATGAGAAAATTTACATTTTACATGTTCTCAGAATAATTATGAAACAATTGCCTAATAATGAAGCTTCCAAGCTTTTTGTAACAGATGGTCAGAAGCTGAATTATATTGGATCATAGATAATCAGTAAATTTAATATGCAGGATAAATGCAGCAATCTATCATCCTGCTATAACCCTCTGTACTATAATGTATTTGTTATAACTTCAAGATCAGAGGAACATTCCAGGGTCTGTAACCTAATACAGGGGTTCAGAGACAGCATTTCAGAAAGTGGTCTAAACTTGCATCATTATAGCAGCTACATATTTGACTTACTACATACTTAGGTATGTCACCTTAAAAACAGTCTTAAGACAACTTCAGGATTCATTATGTCTCACATCCACTTGCTATAGGAGTACAAATTATTTGCTATATGTTGTTACTCTAGGCAATAATAGCTACTTCTTTTTTTATGTGAATTTTATATTAACTCCTTTATAAAACACTAAATAAAAAGTAGAATGTATTATGCATTAGCTGACTAAAATATATAAAGTTGTACAGATGTATGTGGTAGGTTGACCCTGGCTGGATGCCAGGTGCCCACCAAAGCTGGTTTGTCGCTCTACTCTTCCTCTGGACAGGGGAGAAAAAATGTAATGAAAGGCTCCTGGGTTGAGATAAGAGCAGGGAGAGATCACTCACTGATTACCATCATGGCAAAACAGAGTTGACTTGGAGAAATTTCTTGAATTTATTACTAGCGTAGGATAATAAGAGATATATCCAAATCCTTAAATCACATTCACCCCTAATGCCTCCCTTCTTCCCTGGCTCAACTTAACTTCTGATTTTCTTTACCTGCTCCTCCTAAGTGGCACAGGGGAACAGGGAATGGGAGTTGCAGTCAGTTCATTGCACATTCTCTCTGCTTCTCCTTCCTCCTCAGGGCGATGACTCCTCACACTCTTCTCCTGATCCAGCACAGAGTCCCTTCCAGGGGAAGTAGTTCTCCATGGGATTCTCCAATGTGAGTCCTTCCCAGAGGCTGCAGTTCTTCATGAACTACTCCAGTGTGGGTCCCTTCTTCAGGGTCAGAAGTCCTGCCAGCAAACCTGCGCTAGTGTGGGCTCCTCTCTCCACAGGGACAGATCCTGTCAGGACCCTGCTTCAGTGTGGACTTCCCACAGGGTCATGGCCTCCTTCAGGTATCCATCTGCTCTGGTACGGGATCCTTCAGGGGCTACAAGTCTATATCTGCTCCACCATGGACTTCCATGCTGGAGCTGCAGGATGACAGCCTGCCACATCATGGTCTTTACCACTGGTTGCAGGGGAACGTCTGCTCCAGTGCCTGGAGCATCTCCTCCCACTCCTTCTTCGCTGACCTTGGTGTCTGCACTGTTGTTCCTCTCACATATTCTCACTCCATTGTTCTCTGGCTGCAAATGCTCCTGTGGAGTAAGTTTCACCCCTTCCTAAAGATGTTACCCCATGGATGAAATGACTGCTGCTGCTGAGCTTGGCCCTAGCCAGCGGTGGGTGTGTCTTGGTCTGTCTCACAGGATCCACCCCTGTAGCCCCTCCCTCCCCCAAATCTGACTATGTAAAACCCAATACAGTGTATAAAATAGTCACTTTCAGAGTCAGCTATCACCATATATAAATGAGGAGTTCTTATGCCTTCAGTATGTCTTATAAATGAATAGGACAGCAAAGAGATGTTTATCTAAAATACTTCCAAATAGTAACTACCAATCAATAAGAATACCTGAGCCAACTTTTATTTCATTTTTAAGTCCTAGACTGTACCAAGCTGAAGTTAATGTGGTAATGTGATTCTTTACCTTCTGTACACTAGTATCTTGATTTGATATAGTTTATACTTGGTATAACTAACAGGCAGTTTGATTTCCATGTCTGATTCTGCATTTCAAAGCTGATAGGAGCAGTGTGTAAATGAAGACAACAACACATTACAACTTAATAAGCAACTGATCTTAATCTGAATCATGCAATGAACCACAGAAGGCAGAAACTTATATGAAGCAAGAAAAAAATTCAAACTTAAGGGCTTTTAATTCAATTTCAGTAACATTTCTGGCAGAAGGTTAAAGTACTTCTTTTGTTAATTCGATTTTTATCTTCATGGTTTTGTCATTTAAAAATTAGGTTTCACGAGCTCAGCTTCACAGTTCAAGAGTAACTACAATAGAGTATCTACACTCAGAAAACCTGAGTGGCTGAGCCAAGTGAGCTGAATTGATCTTGCTGAAGATTCCAATGATAGTTTCTGGCACAGAACTGAACCAATCACAACAAAATATAAAAAAAAATTACAAATTAAATAAACTTTTAAAACTGAACTTGGAAATTCAGTTGAGGTTATAGTTTCAGTACTAATTATTGTAAAACATACAATAAAATCAAATTAATTACAAGGCATCATAACATTTTATGTAAAGCCTACATAAAGATGATCTACCATTTCCTAAAGTTGCTTTCACGTATTTCAAGCATAGTCAGAAACCTCAGCGTGATCCTTGATGCATCTCCTGATAAACCTTCAAGCTTATACCTGGGAATCCTCTCGAATCAGAAGTCAGAATAATCCATTACTTGGAAGGAAGAGTATAGTCAATTTAGCAGAGTGAACATATAAGAGCATTTATCTGTAGTCAGATAATACAGGATTTTGATCCCCTTTAGCAGGGCAGCAGGGGAGTAAATAAGCAAACTGACTGAATTGTAGCTGGATAGCAGTGCTAGAAGCTACTATCTTTTGGTTAAGACCTACAGATAGGAAATAGAAATGGATCAGGACTGAAATCTAATGTTCAATCACGGTATGAGAAAAGATCAAAGTTATAAATACTTAATTACATTAATTATAAATAAAAATGTGTTAAAATTTTCAAATTTGTGATTTATTAACATTTATGCTAATAATGTATTATTTATTATGTAAAATAAAATTGCACACATCAAAATCTGCCGTATATGGATGGGAGTGTAAATAGTTTTCTTTATTCTGAGTTATGCAAGGTGCTATTCTACTCCAGTCATACAGTCAGTCACATAGTAAAGCCAAAAGCACAATCTAGATTTTTAATTTCCATATTTATTTAAGAAGTGACTCTTAGTAAATCCTTAATTTTATTTTCTTGGTATATTATACTTATTTCCTGTATGGTATTGCAATCACTTCTAGCAGTCATTATGCCAATGTGTTTGTAGGCTTTCTTTGTAACATCTTAGGTCTATGAAAAACAGATTCAAAAGTAAATGCCTTCCTAAATCTATTTTTCCAAGTATATGTAATGTAAAATCAGTGAATAAGATGTTTAATGCACAGAATATAGATGGCTTTAGAAAGGAGAAGACACAGTCAAAACAATTATCTGACTTTCTTAAACAGAAGTTGACTTTAAGCAGGTACACCCAAAAAAAAAAAATCTAACCTGCAAGTACCCAAAATTTGTGAGTGTCTTATTTTCACCTTCTGTATTTTCTCTGGAAAACAGCAATTTTTTTTGCCTGCCCTGAATTGTGTTGATGTGAGCAATAAGATGTTTTATCTGATGATGAAACCCAGGAACCGGGCGGAATGAAGCCTAAGTCTACTAAAAGCATCTAGCGAATGCTTTCAACATATAGCTCTAAGAAGTTTTTTAGACAGAGCTCCTTGAAAATGCCATTGAAGTGACTGTATTTTTTCAAGTGAAGATGGTATATAACTTCTGTAGTGGGGAAATCCTGTGGTTCAGAAGGTGAATGGTCTACCTTGTGGTTCAGTAACCAGGACACGGAGTAGATGAGTCTTGGTTTCTCAGGACTATTGTTGCTTTGGCCTAGGAATGCTTTAAGAGAAAATTATCATCTATATATAGATAAGTATCCCAACCGTAGTGAGGCAGAATTATTTTGCTCTATAACTTTCTGATAGTATGAATGTTACCTTTCATTCCTAATAGAGCTCTAGAAAGGAAACAATCAATAACACACTTATGCCGCGTCATCTTCATGAGCTTCCTTTCACATCTTCAGAAAGCAAAGATGTTTAGAGAGTGCTGCTTTTCTATCTAAATTCTCAGGAATGAAAGTGTATGTTCTTAATTTTGAGATGATGTGTCACTGCTTTTTCATAAGAGCACTTCCATCTACACAGCTGCAAGATTGTTTAACATTACTCTCTCACTGGACTGACAGCCAAAAAATACAGTCCAGCTTTTCCATACACTTTCTGACAGTTTTAAACATGCTGAAAAAGCCCTACTGGAGGACCTCTATTGTATATGCTGAAGAATGTCACCACTTCAAGCTAATCTGAGCTTTGGAGCTCTTTTCTTGCTCCGTGCCTTGTGAAGTAGCTAGCTTTTGGCACTCCTTGCAGCTCACAACCTTACAGAACCTCTGACAACTCCTTTCCTAAGCGCTCTGCACTGTAACACATTCAGCTGCCAGTCATTTCTCTCTGTAGTTCATCAGCATAAAGCAAATCCCAAGTACAGTTTAGCATGATCAGTCCTGGACCTGATCACATTCTTCACAGTTAAAAATCTGTTTGCTTTGTGCAGGTATCTTGAGTAGAAATGTCCAAGAGATGCAGAGATGGCCATGCTATGGCAAAGTCTCTCTACTGGTCATGTGAAATTTTTAACATATGTCCTCTTATAGCCATGTGTCGAGGACAAATTCCAATTGCAACTGACTGGGCACAGTTGGGTAGGACCCAGGTTAACATTTCTGTGCATTTTTGTCCTTGAGGTGAGAGATCTCAGGAGCTTGAAAACAGCAGACAGGAAGAGAGACAGATGTGAGGATTTCAGAGGATGGAATGCCAGGCCCTCATCTCCACAGCAAACTCACAAGTACCCTCAGAGATGCTGTAGTGTAAGCAGAGCAGCTGCCCATGGAGCCAGAAGTGAAGCAGTAAACCTGCAGGAGGGAGCGACAGAGGAAACAGCTGAGGAGCAGTCACACAAGTTCTTCAGGAGAGTGTGGGAGCCACTGGCCCCTCACAGGGTTCAGGTGCCCACATCAAAGCTTACACTGCTGCGGGGCTCTCGCAGCAGGGGTCTCCTGGTCCCACTGCTGGAGACCAGCCTCTCGTCTGTGAAGATTTGTCTGGAGTGCACATAAGGAGGGTGTCATGGGAGCTTCATGGTTGGTGTCACATAGGGCCTCTGTGAGGGTTTGCTGCCCAGGGATGCCTAAAAAAGCAGTAAATTCTGGGGAGAACCCAGCCCTGCACAGCCCCCTGTCTCAGTAGTGCCCTCCTCACCTTGTGGCCCCCCGTCCTGGTACCAGCACTGTCTCCCCATTGCCCCCTGTATTAACTTCTGATTCACCCTCCATGGGGAGGCAGAGAAATACCCAAGTCCCCTGTACCACCTTTGGTCCCCTTTCCCAGTACCCAGAGCACAGAACCAGATGACCTTCTGGTAGGGGTTTGGTGCTGAGAGGGATGTCTCTCCCCCCTAGTGCTGCATCACGGGCAGCATCATGCTAAGAGTCCTTGTGTCCTGTAAGACCTGCCGTAAGGGGTGGGTGCACTCAGGAAGAGTTGAAATGGCTTCAGTGAGGAAAACGATCAATAAGAATGGTAGATGGGCTAAGGAGTTTTTGTATAAACAGAGGCATCCTCAGATGAGGTCATCTAGCCTAGCTCCTACACAGTCAATGCAAAGAGTTATCCCGGCTTCTGTCAACTGTAGGGAAATGATTGGATCCCGCTTCAAAACACCATTAATAATCTCACCCTGTAGGGAAATGTTAGAAAGTAACCTTACAGAGCCAGTGCAGTTTACAGGGCAGGGAGCTGAGAAGATATAATGTTTAGTTTATAATACCTTATCTAATGAAATCATTGCTTGATGGTCCTCCCCATCACTGAATTTCTGAGCAGTGGCAGCACTGAAATTGTGTTGAGCATTGCGAGTCTGCAGTTGATCTTGCCTTTGCAGTCCTAGGAGTGAGAATCACAATTGTTCAGATTGTTTAGCAGTAAAGTTTCACTCCTGTATTGTTTATAAGTGTTCTACTGGGGCATTGTCATGGAAGTGAAAAAAATGCAGGGGTAAAACATGCTAGTCTGGGGTGTCTAATTTTCAATTGTCATTGCACTGGTCTATTCAAATCCATCAAATAACAAAATGAGACCTGTAGGATTAATTCGAAAATTATGGCAGTGACAAAAAATTGTGCTGATGGTTTCTGCTATTTACATAGGTTTGGGCAGTTGTTCAGAGGCTTTCCAAGGCCTCAGTGTTTTCACTCCGCTGTACATCCAAACTCCCATAAGAATGATGGATATAGCACAGGTGACTTCATGCTATTACTTACTTTTTAACTGAGGGGGGAAAAAAAAAGAAAAAATACATAGAAAATGAAGTTCTATTATTCAATTAAACCTAGCTATAACAGCAGAGGCAAATGTGGTAGGAGTGGTAGGAACTTGTGCTGCATGAGAGGAAGTCTGGAGAAAAGGGGATGAGCATGATGGTTGAGCAGTGCAGAAACAAGTTTGGTGTACCTACTGTAGGCAGAGTTTGGAAAGAGGAGGGGAGACAGATGTCTCTATGTAGCAAAGGTTGACAGTTTGTATGAACTGGTAGAATATTATCTGAGGGATGTCAATGAAAAAATAACATTTAAACTAGAGAATAAACTGCATATTCAGGAATATACTTATTTATGCATGGAAAAGCAGGAGTTAAGTGTTCAGTTAACACTGGAGGAGGTACTTATGCTACTTACTGCAAGGCATGTGAAAACAGACGTCTTATTACAGAAGCAGTAGCTTCTTCAAGTCAAGTAGCATTGTGAAACTATTGTAAGATGTATGTGTATGGAGAGAGAAAGTATATGTAGCTGCATGCAGTGTGCTTTACCTGATAATTTAAATAGTGTAAGACTTCTATTCTCATTGTTCCAAGTGTTGATTTTGTTTTTAAAACAATTCTAAGTTTTGTACTGAGCATTTTTTTTGTATTGGAATTCGAAGATATTCTGGTTCAGGATAGTTTTAATGCTTCAGGTTGCCTTTTGTACTATGCTGCTAAAAATATGTGTATGTAGATCAAAGATCAAGTTGGGGCTTTAATAAATGCATATTTCATGTTAATGAAATTATTATATTGAGTAATATTTAATAAAAATATAGGTAAATCAGAAAACAATATTTAGATACTTTCAATTTTAAAAATTTTCTTTTTGTCCCTTTCTTCCACAAAACTTTTCGTATTGTGAAAATCGCAGTATTTCCACAAAATAGTATTTTGCAGACATTCCTTTGTCTGCTCTTACAACTCCTGATTCTTCATTGTTCAACTATAAATAGTTATAATCCTTTTTCATAATATGCAATATGAAATTGTTTAAAAGTCTTAAATTTCTTATATGAATGATTTCAGTAACCAGCGCTCATTAAAAATACTCTTTCATGATGTACCATATATCGACATTGAATGCGGAAAAATCAAAAGATTCCTTTCTTCTCTCAGTCAAAATATCTTTATGAACTGCTGTAGATACTAATGTCTATCCTTTCAACAGCAGCCATATGTCAAGTCTTAGCTCTTAAGAAATCTTTTCGTGATATTTTCTAATAAAAAAGAATGCATTCAGGTGTTCATTTTGTTTGATGTAAAGCTTTAAAAGCAACGATAGTGAAATCTTAAAGTTTCTGTTAAATTATTTAAATTAATCCCATTTATTTGCAAGACACATCAAAACTACTTTTAAAAACTAAAAAATACCCCCTAAAACACCAAATTAATTCCACTACTTCATAACATTTTATTTCTTATTTTGTGTTTTGTCTTTTTTTGATCTTTGCTTGAAGCAAGCAGGAACTGCAATTAGCTAATTAAGACTCTAAGACTCAAATATTATTGACCTTTTATTTTTTGCAGTATTGGTTGGCAAGAATAAAATGTTGTCTTCTCCTCATATAGGCAGGGCTCTCCAGGGCTTGACTTCTAATTGCTTTGTCAGAAATCTTCCCCCCTAGTAATTTAAATATAGGCCACATACTATTATTTTCTCCTTGCATGCTGTTTGCTGAGCCAGCAAGCAGAAAAACACAGAACTGGAGAGACTTGTGAATGAATACTGATTGCATACGGGCACGTCTTTGTGCTTGCTCTTTCCACTGGTGCATGCAGGGAAGGAAAATTTCATTTGGTATTCCTCATATGTTTAGAGCATGCAACCTTTTCTTAAACAAAGCAACCATTTCCTACCCTGTAAAAAACCCCTCAAACTATAGGTCAAAAACAAAGTAGAGACACAGATGGATGTTTTTCGCATTTGAAGAACCGCTTTTATTCTGATTTCTTCATTTGCATTTTTTATAAAAATAAATTAAAATCAAAGCTTATACTGCTGATGAAAGCTCAGTAGTATACAGGTCAGTTTGCTCTTTAGACACTGTATTACCTCTGAGGCAAGCAGGCTGTTCCTACTTAAGAGATTATCTAACTTGTTGTAGAATCAACTGTATGTTTGTAGTAAACTCATGGAATTTCAATAATTTTCTTATCTGTTCTATTGGCCACAGGAGAGTCATTACTGTGGTATTTACAACTGTCACAATAGTTAATATAATCTAGGCATAGCTAGATTCATTGATGTGATGTGACAGTTTAATAATAACCATCATAATCATGGGTATATAAAACCACAAATATTTTTTACTCCTATGGAGATGCTGCTTTCAATTTCTACCCAAAGCATTGTATCCAGTCCTTTAAATTATTGCACTTCACTGGGATATTTTTAGCTTTATCAACAGCTTCAAAACACACTGCTTTTTATGCTTCCCCAAAGAGCAATCAAAAAATGCTAAAGATTTTGGATTTTTTCAGACGAAATGGGATATTCAATTGTAAAAAATAAAAATTAAAGCTCTCCCAAAAGGTGAAAACCAAATAAAATCAAGTATAATACTGATAAATTCTAGCACAAGAAAGAAAAAAATAATTATGACACAAGAATTTACTGTGACAAAAAAAACCCCCAAACAAACAAAAAAACCCAAAAAACCAAAAACCAACCAAACAAAAACCCCCAATAAAACAACACCCCCCCCATAAAAAACCAGAGCATACTCAAATTTACTCATTTACTGCTATATTTACTTATAATTTCGTCAGTTTTCTATGTGGTTCAGATTAAATGGATGATTTTTAGCTGCAGTCTTTGGTGGTCAAGGACAAGGTTCCTATAGGTACAGCTTTGGATATTTTGTGTGGCTGATCCCAAACCTTCCCATCCCACCTTCTCCTCTAGAGATGAGGAAATGTTAACAGTCAGACAGTCTTTCATTTCTCTTTCATAGCACAGTGAAGCAAGAAACTCTCAAATGGTAACAGAGCAGACCATTGCTTTTGTTAAGCCCTTAATCTTAGTGTCAACCAAAGCCTCACCAGATGAAATGAAGTTTGTCTCTTGCAGTTGTGTGAACATTTGTAGTGTAGAAGCTCACTTGAGACACTGCAGTTGGATCTTATGTCTCTCCGTGACTGGCACATTAAAAACCCAGAAATAAAGCCCTTGTGTGGCTACTCGGAGTGAATGAATTGACAGATCCATCCAGGAAAGAATTAAATTGAAGGCTTTAAATGAAAAGGCAATGAATTTATAACAGGATTATACCACAGCTTGAATCAAGTTTGTATAATGCTGAGCTGAAAATTCAAAGAAAAACAAGAGAAGGTACAAAATATTGGTATTTATAATTGGCTAACTAGAGAAGCGACACAGGAATTTTGCAGCTGCGGCAGATTCCCACATAGTTAGAAAGACTGAAGAGGATTTTATTTCCTGTGTTTCTCCAGTTAGCTTTACTATAAGACAGTTCTTAAAGTGGCAAATTGCATCCATTTTTTCCTGCTCCTCAAAATTTACATATATTTTTAGTTTGTTTTGCTTTGTTTTGTTTTTTGTTTGCTTGTTTGTTTGTTTGGTTTGGGGTTTTTTTGGTTTTTTTTGTTTGGATGTTCATGTGCATCAAGTCTGGCCTTAAGTTTGTAACAGTTTTAGACTGGTAGAATAAAGGCTATTATCAACTGATCAACAGGCTGTAGTCGAAAGCTTTCAGAACTTCCTTAAATTAGGGGATTTCCATACCCAAAACATATACCTTCTTCTACTTAGCCTATTTCAAAAGTGAGCTAGGGGTTTCTTTCATAATGGAAGAGATAGATTAAATAAAATTTTCTATATAGAATTTTACATACAAATCAAATCTCAGATTATACAATTACCAAGTTCAGTAGGAAAATATACCAAAGGGAGACAGAAATTGAGAAGTATAAGTTAGAAAGGAAAAAGGACTTTCAGCCAGGATATGAAATGAGATATTGATGAGACAAAAAGATACAGGAAGGCTGTCATTTCATTTACAAGGAACGTGTTGCTCCAATTAAAAAAAAAAAATTAAAAAGTCACATTTTGTTGCACAATATTTCAGCTAAAAGTGTTTACCCTTCAGCCATCATCTCAGACTATTCACATACTGGACTAGGCTATAAAAGCATCTTTCTAATGCTGCAGAAAGCCTTACAAGAGATTAGACCGTGAGAAAATACTCTCTTTGGTGGTTTCACATAATTACTGAGCACAAAAATCTCCCCATTGTAACTTTTTGATTTTCTATTGTAAATATACATACATATATATATAAGTTATTAAGTAATTGACCCTCCGCTTTTGAAAATCTCACACCACCAGTCAGAAGTGTGGTTTGAAAAATAGTATTAGTTGTACCCCTAGAAAATAATCCTACCAAAAGAAATTAAATTTATGAATAGGCATTTATTCATTAGTTTGCATTTATCCATAAACATCCAAAAGATCCATCTTTGACTACTTTTGACTCTCTCTTACAGCATTTTTGACATGTCATTTTCCACAGTCTGGGATGGACCGCAGGGTTCATCTTAAACTTTATGTTGCATATAGGCAGTTACATTTGCTCAGTTTGTTTGAGAGGTATTCAGAAGAAAGAGGAAGGATTGAACATCTTGGACTTTGTGGATCAATATCCTGTGTCCCAATAGTGTCTACTACCCCAGAGGTAAATCTGTCATCTGGACCACAGGCAAAAGCAGAACTCCAATGACACCACCACACTCTCCAAATTGATCTTCACCTTCATTAGTATTTCCTAAATCACCCTGCCCTCCTCTAACAAATCACATAATAATGGTTGTTTCATTACTAAAACATTTACTAATTACTTTTTCTTTACAATTACTGAATTATTTCTAAAAAGCAGTTTTAGAACAGGTATTTCATGTTTTCCCTCTATTATGGGTCCAGGTTTATCCTTTTCGCCATTTTAGCGTCGTTTTCCCCCTCTCCAAGTAACTCCTCATCCTTTCTTAAAATAACAGCTTCTTTCACAAGATATTTTTTGTCTTCAGTGAGATTATGGCCTGTGCAGCAGCTGCAGATCTAACTCTCTCATTACAATAAGTTGGAAATAATCAAACCTGGTAAATGGAAACATATGCTATTACATTCTGAAAATGCATGTCATTCAAAACTTCATCACATTTTTTTTGAAAGTTGAGGAGAGTAGAGGTATTACGATGAATAACATTGAGCTGTGGCAAGTAAATATTTTTTTTTTATTTTATCTCTGTTCTCTCCTCTACTCCCAATTTTTCAGAGAATTTGTGATGATTTGAAAAAATGATTTGAAAAAATGATCATCTCAAAACCTGGGCATAGGGAGTGCATAAATGTTCTGTTCAGTTCTGAGAGGAACATTTGGCCAAGGAAGTTAAGACTGTGTTCAGAAACAATTAAATCTGTCACTTTCAAATGTGCATACCCTCCCTTTAACACTGATGAGGAAACTCTTGCTGCCTGAGTGTTTTAAATGAAATTATTCTCTTGAGGAATGTTAGATTCACTGCTTTAAATGTTGCTTCACACTGCAGTGTTAATGAAAATTCTGTTTGACAGGATTGCTCTAAAATTTTAAAAAAGTCTGCACAATTGCTTTTACTTTGGATATACATGTCTTGAAATGTACCTGTATTTGCAGGTAGCAAATCTATTATTAAAAATAATAAATTATGCTTTTATTTGACTAACTACTGCATCAGACTTGTATTTGGTGGCACAACAGCAAATAAGTTTCAGTGAAACCATTGGCATGTTTCTGGTAATCCAATGACATGAGATTGAGCTCTAATAATTTTATTCCTTGTCAGGCCTAGTTGTTTAATAATTTTCACAACAGCTGACAAAGCCCATTTCTTTTTAGCTTGTCCTTTCTTAGTCTCTCTGGTGTAAATTGGGAACAATTGTCTCTGAATTTAGCAGAGTTTTAATAGTTTAAAGAGAGAATAAGACCACTTTTGTGCTAGCTTTGTCTCTGATAAATGCCTTAAAGGAAGGAAGTAGAAAATGAAAAAAAAAAAAACACCCAAAAACCCTCAACAATACTGACAGAGTATGATAGAGACGGCCAAACCAGCGAGTCAAAATTCTTGCCAGTCACTGTGATGACAATTGTGACTTTTTGTTTCCTTTGGCCTGATGTATGGTCATTTTATCATAAACTCAGAAACAGTCCTTGTCTAACATTAAACAGTACCTTGTCTAACATTATACACTTCTATACCCCCTTCATACGCATAATTCTCACTGAGTTACTTGGGGAATTATTTTTTAGGATTTTCTTTAGCATACTTTAGGCTTCTACTAATTTTGGAAGACAAAAATTTGACATTCCAATTTTTTTAAAGTAAATTAATATTATGATGTAATACTAAATTTTCCTTATAATTCTTAGTATGGTACTTCCTTGTTTATTTTTAATACAGTTATTGGAAAATAGGGACTTTTTCTTCCTATGTGTGGCAGATGTGTGTTGTGTTTTGCCATATGATAATGTTTGGTTTGAACCTAGCTGTCAACGAAACCCCATACAGCCACTCACTCCTTTAGCCCTGGTGAGGTGTGGGAGAGAATTGAAAGGGTGAAAGTGAGAAAACTCGTGGTCTGAGACAAGGGCTATTTAATGGGTAAAGTAAAAGACATGCATACAAGTAAAACAAAACAAGAAATCTATTCACTACTTCCCACTGACAGGGATGCATATTGAAATTGCTCATCACTCCCTAGTCCATTCCCAGCCAGTTCCCAAGTAGTAGCGCCCTGCCAGCTTTCCCCTTAGTTGATATCCTAAGAATGACACCCTATGGTATGGAATATCCCTTTGGTCAGTTGGGGTCAACTGTCCTAGCTGTGTCACCTTCCAACTCCTTGTACCCCTCCCAGCCTCCTTGCTGATGTGGTGGGGTGAGAAGCAAAAAGGCCTCGATTCTTTGTAAGCTCTGTTCAATAATAGCAAGAACAGCCCTGTGTCAATCAACATTATTCTCATGTTAAATCCAAAACACAGCACTATACCAGGTACTGTGAGGAAAATTAACTCTATCCCATCCAAAATCAAGGCAGATAGAGGAATGGAGTAGGTGACATTTCAGTGTACCTATTTTTCATGCTTACCTATTTCAAATAAAGGCAACTTCTTGGTATATGCAATACACTTGCTTCCTATCGTCACTGTGTCTGTATTAAGATGAGATAATATACATAGAATAGGAATGTAAAAAATCCATAAGTATAGATATTGTAATTTTTTTGTAGAAAAGATAGGGAATGTTGCAATAAATAGGTGTTACTTGTTTCTATATAGCATAGATGAATTTTAACTGGCTTCATTTCTCCTCTTCACAAGCAGATAGATAGGTTATTTGACTGCATATTTTAAATTTTGTAATTCATTTTATAATTTGAAAGTTCAAGTGCTTTAATTCTTTAATTAAAGTATATTTTTGATTAAATTTTATTGGCTTGTAAGACATTTTTCATTGTTAATCTTAGTTAAATGTTTTTTTTTTAAATGCTTCTTTGGAGAAATTGAATCCTCTCCAGGCAGTGCTCCTCCTAAGCACATTAGAAATTGAGTCAGGCATTTAAATTACCTAGTGTATGGTAAAGCAAGAACTTTTCCCAAGAACTGATGGAGTGAATAAGCCACTTGCTATGAAGTACAGCTTAGTCTTCTCTTTGTTACAACACTGTCAAATTTTGTACTATAAAAAGATAGTATAGTAAAAATGTCATGACTATCTGATTGTGATCTGATTGTGATACACTGCTTAGGTGTATGTAACTGGAACTTGATACCCTTTTAACTGAAATCTATTCTCTATTTTGTAATCTGTGCTGCTGCAGGCAGAGGAAGGAACATAAAGGTAACTCCTTCATGGTGTTTTGTTTTGGTTTTTGTTTTGTTTGTTTGTTTTTTTAAATTGATGCCTTAAGCCCCTAATGGTTTTTTATTTTTCTAATATTGGTAAGCCTTATAAGTTTTATAAGTAGATTTTAAAAGCAGCAACCCTCCCTCCCTTGTGCCTTGTCCCTTTCCCTTTCCCTCTAGCACCCTTAGTTTACACATTCCTTAACCCTCTTACCCCATTCTATGTTCCCTATATCACTCCTACCCCCGAATCCAGTAGAAATGTTTAGTCTTTTGTCAAGGCAAGGCCTAGACTGTTGGCAGAACAGCATATCAGGGCCTAAACCACAGAACATGGTCAAAAACTGGGTGACTATGTAACCTTTGTGCTCTGATGAAGATGAAGATGGGATGACCAGCGGGTCCCGAAAAGCACCCCAGACCCATTCTCGGGGCGTGGACCCGGGGCGGTCCAGAGTAAAGGCCACAGGGTGGACACATCTGGGATTGGATGGAGGGTATTATAAAATGTAACATCTCAGGCACGGCCTTCGTGCGTCCTGTAACATCTTTGCCTTGGCATAATAAACCCTTTCTTATCTCACCCCTAATTAACTGCTCCGGGAGATTTTTTTCAGCACCTAACTCCCACAGCAACAAAATCCTGCCTTTTCTCTAGGTTTTAAACTTCAGTGTTAGATTTGCTGCACAACATCATTTCAGAAGAAAATCACTGTCAGTGACCTCAGAAATACTCAGAAACATTTTTGGCATAATGACCTTTTGCTGAGTCCAGGTGGCCACCATCTCAGATCCAAGCAATCCTGTTCCTGGAGGGACAGACAAGGATTTCAGAGACTACGTTGCTAAAGCAGCATCCTAGAAATACTTTGAGTTACTTTAATCTTCAATTTATATACAAAATTAGAAAGCGAGGTAAGACAAACTTTAAGAAATTAACTTAGATTTGTGGCTCTGTGCTCTCCAGAGCCCAGGTTTTTTCTTCAGGGATGACCATTCAGGCACTTCAGTGTTATTGTTGTTCACAGAAAATCTAAAAGGAAATAATTTTCACTGAGCAGCTGACAATATTGAGAAGTTTCAGGTTTGAGGACAATCATAGCTCGAAAAATCAGATCTATCCAATGTCTTGTCTGCTCTTGTTCTATGCTTTTAATAGAAATTATTATCAGAATCTTCCATGTAGGTGTATAGCTGCTTATGTTGATCTGAGTCATAGCACTGCCGTAGGTGGTGAGAGCCTTGCTACATCTCTGCAGGGATCAGATCCATGTTCTGAATCACAGGCAGTGATTTCTTACTTGTTGGTTCTTCATAAACTTCAGAAGGTCTATTTGGTTTTCCTAGCCCTGTGTTAGAAAAGCTTATGGATTTTTTTTTTTTTAAGAAATGGGAAAAGGGTGTTTCCCACATCACTTAAGATCCAAGCAATCCTGTCCCATGGGTTGCTGTGGAGGCAGGGACATAAGGATTTCAGGGACTAGGCTGCTAAAGCAGCATTCTAGAAATACTTTGAGCTGCTTTAATCATCAGTTTGTAGTTAAAATTAGAAAACAAGGTAAGACAAACTTTATTTAAGTGCCATGGAATGAGATGTAGTCTGGTCAATATTCTGTCTTTGCATTTAGTTATTAAATAGTTAGCAGTTATTGATAACAGTTTAGTTTTTAATAGCTGTTATTTATTAAATAGTATATTGAAATATACTCCCATGGCATGCACTTTGTAGAGATATTTAAAATAAATCAACCAAGTATATGTCACTTTTAACTTTTAACTTTGGAAGTGAAATAAAAGGAAGTTCAATATGAAGAATAAATTAAAATGTAATTTGCAAGCAAAAAAAATTGCAAACCTTTATTAGTGTTGGTAAGAATGGATGGTATTAAATGATTAAAGAATTAAAAATTATTTTTAGACCAAAATCCATAAATTTAAAAAAATATTTTAAATAGATTTTTGAAACTATTTTTAATTTTTAGGCCTCACAGTTTAAGATTTTTCTGTGTAATCTCAAGAGGGAGATTTTTAAGTGAAGTTACATTCATTCATAAGGATCTGAGATTTAAAAATGCACTAAATTTAAAAGCTTGAGAATGAAATATCCAGTGGTAGCATTTCATTGTTTCAGACTCTTATCAGCATCTCTTACACTTTTAAAACTCTTTTATGCCCTAGGAATTTTCGTGCAATAAGTAAAGACTGATAATGATTTGGATTTAAAAACTTTCATCTTTAAGGTAAAAAGCAATTAAAAGGTATTTTTGACACAGTACTCAAAGAAAGATTGACTCTCCAACATGCAATTCACCACAAAAGTGTTTCATTAACCTTTTGAGGTGTATAGTATATAATGAAAATATGTACCGTGAACTTCCAGAAAAACAGCAAAGCCTGATGAATCCAGAGCACTGTAACTGCTCAGTCTCTTCATATCTCAGCTAAAAGGCTGCATAAAAGTTTTCCACGGCTGCACTATATGCAGACCTTGCAAGACTTCTGTGATCCTTGATTAGGACGCGTACTTGCGAGGATACTAGATGAAGTGAGATTTACAGGTTCAAGGAGACATGCTTCTGGTTTGATGGTCAGGCTTCAAGGGCTATAGTTCAGCTATGATGCCCCTGAATTCTAAGGTCTCTCAAATCTGATTTTTTTTTTTCTCTGTTCTTGAAATATTCTGAAAAGTGTCATAAAATTCATAACCATCATGAAGTTTTTGAGTTATATTACTTCAATTACTCTTTAGAATATTCTTTTTCTCTAGATGCTGTTTTGAAACTATAAAAAATAAAGAAGTCATGCAAATTCCTCTGTAACTCTGAGCTCACTGCATTAAAAATAATCCTGTGATGCCGTAAGGTCCATCTGTTTTTTTCTTATTTTTCTAATTTTATAAGCTTTATAAGTAGTTAAGTAGTAGATTTTAGAAGCTGTAGACCTTATTCCCTCACCCTTTAGCACCCTTTAGTTTACACATTCCTCAACCCTCTTTCCCCATTCTATGTACCCCGTATCAATCCTACCCATGAATTCCAGTAGAAAATGTTTAGTCTTTTGTCAAGGCAAGACCTAGGTTGTTTAAAGAACACTCATATCTTGGCCTGAACCACAGAACACGGTCAGAAACTAGGTGACTGTGTACCCTTTGTGCTCTGAAGAAGATGAAGATGATGAAGAAAAGCCCCCAGACCCAATTCCCAGGGGTTGGGGCAGGGGGTGGACCAGAGCAAAGGCTACAGGGTGGAAACACTTGGGATTGGACAGATATTATTATAAATTGTAACACCTGAACACGACCTGTGCGCGCATCCTGTGATCTTATGCCTAGGCACAAATTAAACCCTTTTCTTATCTCATCCTCAATTAACTGCTCCAGAGTTTTTTTTTCCTCAGCACCATTAGGCATCACCTGGAATTAGAAGCTCAGGAGATAAATATTAGATGACAGGATACAAAATCAGTATACAAGTCTGTGCTCTAAACCTGTGCAAAATGGGCATAGTAGGGATAGAAATAAGCAACTCATTCATATTAAATCAAATCTAATTAAATTAATTTTATGCAGATTAATCTTGTTAGGTAAACCATTCTCAGACTAACAGATTTCAGAGGGTTTGGTGGTGGTGATGGGTGAGGAGAATGGGGAGTTCTCAAGTATTTCAGTCATTCTGGGGTGAAACTGATTAGCACCTTTGTTGTTCACTTCTAAAAGTGACAGCATTAAACAACTTTTAATTTTATATTAGTATTTTTATGTTTAACATTACTTTATGCGTTCTACATAAAAGGAAAAATATAATACAGATACATTCTAGAAGACTGTCTTCATCCTGTTTACAAGTAGTCAGTTTTTCATTGCTCTGAACAGTGAACGTTCATACCGCATCATCAGTGTACAAATGAGTTTAAAAGAGTTTACTTAAAAACTGTCAGGCTGGATATTTAATTCATAAAAGCGACAATGGGAGCTGCAGCGAAAAGCAACAGCCCTATCATAGAGTGATCAATTGTGAGGCTGCTCTAACATTTCAAAGTAATAGCAAATTATGGAATTAATTTAAAATCGCAGACAAAATTTATGGGAGTTTACAGAAGCTGACATCAGATCAGGCAAATAGATTTAATTTACTTTTTATTTATAACATATATAGATATAAATTCTCTATATAAAATATTCTATCTATCCCAGAGAAATGAGTGTACTGGAGTATAGCTAGACACATCTATTCATGGGCATAATATATTATATGTGTGCAAAGAATTCCAATTGCAGATGTGCAAGTCAGTACTGTTAATACAACATCCTCTCACATCAGTAACATGGAGCAGAGCTCCATTTTGAAGAATTAAAAGGATGTTCCCAAGACATAAGATTCATGCTCATTCATTTCAGAAACCAGTTCGTCTGAAGTTAGTAGTCTAATTACTCTACAATTTTTCTGCAATTCAAGGCACCACATCCATTTTGGGAATGAAAGGACCACCAGAATTTTATGTTGTATGAATTGCTAGTTAAAGGTCTATATTCCTGGAATGATTTGTAGAAGTAGGCTGAGGTAGCTAGACTACCTACGAAGGCATCTTTTTTAAAATTGCCTAGGGTTCAGCTAGCAGAGCACAGCCACTGGATGCAACAGTCTGTGCAGAATTTCCTGCAAAAGGGTGTGCAGAAGAGGCCAGGATCTCAGCTGGAATCAACATCACTGAGCTTCACAGTGGGGTGACGTGCCACAGCACGATCCCCAGCACCAACTGCAGCAACTTTCCTGTAACATCAGAGGCCTTGACTCAAACTGGACTCCTGAATGAACTCTGGAGGTCTAGGGTTGCGGTAGTGCCTGGGGCAGTAGGAGATAGTCTTATGCAGGAGATGTGTCTTGTGTAGGATATATGTCACCAAGTCATGGAGCTGCAGTTGAAAGTCATCAGACTATGCAGCAGCTTGTTTTTTATGAATGTGGGAACCTCTGTGAGGATCAAGGACTATGAGAAAGAGACAGGGTGTACCTGAGTGGGGAAGAAGCATTCCTGTTAACTAGCAGGCCAAACTGGTGAGAAGAGCTTTAAATAAGGAACAGTGAAGGAGTGAGAGGATGACCTGCAGTCAAGTGAGACAGGTTTACTAGGTTGGCAAGCAAAGTGTGCAGTGACTTGTGAAGACAGACTCCATAACCAATGAAATAAGGCTGAAGGGGCCCCAGTTCAAGTACTTCAAGCTTTCACAGCAAAGAAAGCCAACAGCATCCAGGGCAGCATGAGGAAATGCAATGCCAACCACTAGAGGCACGTTATCTTCCTCATCTGCTTAACTCTGGAGAGACATATCTGGAGTGCTGTGTCCAAGCCTGGACTCTTAAATACAAGGAAGATATGGACTTCTAAAGTGAGCCCAGTACAGCACTACAAAGATGATTAAGAGTCTGAAGTCTTTGACAAATGATGGAAGGCTGAGAGAGCTGGGACTTTTCAGCCTGGAGTACTCTCAGGGGGATGTTACAAATGTATACAAATACCTGATAAGTAGGGAAACTGGAGCCAAATTTTTCTCAGTGGTGCCCAGTGACAGGAGAAGAAGCAACGGGAAGAAACAGGAATACAAGAAATTCCATTTAAACAGATTTTTTTTTTTTTGAGTTATGGTGAGTGTGTTAAAAAAAAAAAAAAAAAAAGCCAGTAGTCCCCAGAGAGGTTGTCCTCAGAGGTGAATTCAAAACCTGTCTGGACATATTCCTGAACAACCTTTTCTAGCTGACCCTACTTTAAGAATAGAGATTGGACCTCAGTACTGCCTCCCAACCTCAAAAGTGATTTTATAAATGTCCCAAGTTTAATAGCATAGACTTGAGCTTCTGACAGAAGGATGATAAGAGTGAAAGGAGATGAGAGGCCACAATATATATACCCTTTCACAAATTTACCAAGCTGCTGAATGGTCTTCTGTTTTTATAGACTTTTATAAAAAACAGAGATGTGCCTGACATATCTAAGCCATGGATTTCTGAAAGAAACTTGCCTAGTTTCTACCTAATTCATGGTGGGATTTACAATTCTCACACTTCTAAATCCCATAGCTACAGTACCTTTAATAGATGAGAGGGATACAGGTTAGTAGTCCTGAAAACCAGACATCAACTGGGCTCTCTGGGCTGTCTTTTGGAAAAAAAGACATCTCAAGCAATGTTTTCCCAAGGAAGTTTATAGAGTATTGTGAAATGCAGGTTTGACCTTGGACTACTTAATTTTGGCTTTGCAAATAACTAATTTTTTTCACTGTTGTGAAATGATGAAGACCTTTTAATTTACATCTCCCATAAATAACAGATTTATTTATTTATTTATTTATCAAATTGTATTTATTGAATAGTCTAGCTGTATTAGGGAAAAAAAAGAAAACAACAAAAAAACTGTGGTTTGAGATAACAGTTTAATAATTGAAACAAAGTAAAATATACTACTACCAGTAATACTAATGATACTACTACTAATAATAATGCTTCTAGTACTCATAATTGTAATGAAAATGAGAGAGATAAATAAATCCCAATAGAATTGCTTATCACCCATTGACCAAGGTCCATCCCACCCCCAACAGCATTGGCCACTTCCAGCTAGCTCCCCCCAGTTTTTACACTGGGCATAACATTCTAAGGTATAGAATATCCCTTTGGCAGCTCAGGTCAGCTGTCCTGGCTGTGCTTCCTCATACCTTTTTGTCTACCTGCCTCTCTGGCAGAGCATGGTAAACTGAAAGGTCCTTGATTTACAGTAGGCACTACTTACTCACAGATAAAACATCAGTGTGTTATCAAGATTATTCTCACACTGAATCCAAAACACAGTACTGTACCAGTTGCTAGGAGAAAAATTAACACTGTCCCAGCCAAAACCAGGACACTGGAGTAAACAGTCAGGTTAACCTACAGTGTTATTCTGGCATTTGGGAAGAAGAAATTAAATAACAGAATACCTTTAAGAAATTTTATGGAAAAAAAAATAAAGAACTGAGGTGTTTAATGTACAGAGGAAAACAAAAATGTTTGGCTATCAAAGCTAACAGAAGACCTGTTAAAGATTTTCTAATAGATAGAAAACTGTGTCAGCTTTAAATTTTCATGTTTCATTCAAGTAGAGAATGGAATTTACTGTTACTGTTATCAAAGCTACACTTATAACTTTCTAACTGTCTTTGAATTACTTTGTTCTGATAACTGGAGCCCAGCCCTGGGGAGGGGTAAGGCTGAAGTCTGGGTGTTTAGCAGAGCATGCTGATGAAGGACTCAGAAGTGGAGCAAGCGCAACTTGCATTCCAGGTTGAGCGGCAGCTTGAAACTTAGCCCTGCTGCTAGAGACTTAAAAGTTCCTGTTAAGTGAGGTGTAGCTACAGTAAAGCAATTGCCTGACCAACAAATTACCTCGGATATAAAAACCAGAACTGTGCTATAATTAAAGTCATATTTCAGGAATTAGGAATTGGATGCTATTGTTTTTCAACTTAGTTGTCTATCTTATTTTCTCCCTTACGAAAATGCTACTAGGTAAGCTAGTTGATTAGTATTCGTTAATAGAGAAAATTAGCTCGACAAGTGTCAGCAGGTTTAGCTTAAGTTTTCCTCAGCTTCTGGGTGAAGATTCAGGCCACTGTTTTGTTAGTAGACTTTACACTTAGGCCAAGTTTCTGTCAAACCACCCCAGAGAGGTAAGCAATATATTTGGATCTTCTGCAAATCATTAAGGTCCTTAGCTTCTGTTAAAAATGCTGATGAATCCTGCCCCTTTAGAGATTTCAGAACAATGGACAGATTTGGAGAGAAATCATAGAATCATAGAATGGTTTGAGTTGAAATGTACCTTAGAGATCATACAGTTCCAACCCTCCTGCCATGGGCAGGGACACCTTCCACTAGACCAGGATGCTCAGAGCCCCATCCAACCTGACCTTGAACACTTCCAGGAATGGGGTATTCACAACTTCTTGGGGCAACCAGTTCCAGTGCCTCAACACACTCATAGTAAAGATGTTCTTTCTAATATCTAATCTAAACCTACTCTCTTTCCGTTTGAAACCACTAAAATCTCTCTAATGTTTATTTGTGTCTTTAGGTATAAAAATTCCTAGTAAAATTTATCCTACAGAATCCTAAAAAAAAAACATCAAAAAGCTTCAAAGATGTACTTTTCTCTTGATACATAACCAGCAAAAGTCTTTGAAATAAGTTGAGGAAATCTCCCCAAGAATTGAAATGATCTGTATACCCTGAAAAATGGAAATAGAAACTTATCCAACACTACGACAAGCAAAAAAGATGGCAAAAAGAAGGCTGAGGGAGGGGCGGGGGGGGGGGCTGTTATGTGGGGAGGAAGTGTTAACTCCAAAATTAGTACTTTTCCTTTAAGAGGGTCTACCTGCAGTCTTGCCTGTATAGTTCTTGAATTAAAAACTCAGAACAGGATAAGTTTGGACTCTTTAGTATGCAAATATTCTCTTGGGGCAATTGCACCTGCTCATCTTATGTCTTTTCAATGAATGGGTAACTGGTTTAATTTAGTTAACAGACTGATGTTCTAGGCATACTGCTTCACTAGCTTGCACAAGATTCCAGCTTTAATACTTTCCTAAAGTTTAAATTAGAATTTTGACTGTTGCTGAACTTTTGAAATTACTTTATCTGATATATAATTCCAGCAGCTCAATGCCAGTAAAAATGCTAATTATTACTTAAGTCCAAATATGAGTCGAATTTGTGAAATGCAATAAAGTCAGGTTTTCTAAGTATTTTATAATGTCCTTTTGCAAATGTCATAAAATTTTAAGATACTAATAATTCTATTACTTGACAGCATTATGAATTATGAACAAATCATATTCTCCTTCTATTCCCTTTTGAAGAATATTTTTAGTGCAAGTAATAAGCAAAAGTTTCAATTTCTTAAAGTACAGCTTCCTTGGTCAAAACGACTTTACTAAAATCAAGACAAGTCCACCCTGAGCTTCCATAGACTCATACACTGGACATAAATGAGAAAAAATAAATTGACAGAGAAAGAGAAGATGGAAGCAAAAAGAGTAAATATTTTTAATTAATGAATATTCTGCATTGGTATAGTTTGCAACAAAAAAGCAAATAAGAGAATCAAAAAGGAGATGATATAACTGTTTTTCATAGTGGTTTTGTTTTTAGCTTTTTCCTTTTTAAATTTTGTACCAAAAAGTCTACCAAACATCTGAACCATGACAGTGATGGCATTAATTCCCTCTGATGCCTCTGTTCATCTATTTGCTTCAATTAGACCTGTTCTGGTGTTGCCTAAAATGGAAGAAAAGGACTTTCTGGACAATATTAATATAGATAAAGTAGAGAGCAGTCTTTAATTAAAGTGCTTTAAGGTACACTATATACAGAAATGTACTGTAGTGTACATTACAGCATTGAGTTTGTACAATTTTATAGCTCTAATTAATTGTCATATCTAATAGATATATCCTACCCGAAAATTGTCCCCCTCCCAGAACCTCCCTCAGGTCCTCTCCTCTGCACACCTTCCCAGAATTGAGTCAGAGGTCTTAAGATCCCTTTCTTCATCATCATCATCACCCTCAAGTCACATTCTTTTGAGCTTCTCCAAGGTCTCTGAGCCTTCTAGATTGCTTTGTCTACAGTGATATCTTTCTAGGTACATGTCCCAAAAAGGACGTACTCACTAAAATCCTTTGTTGAAGAGAACATTAAAAAAAACTGGAAGAATTTCAGGAATTTGATATGAAGCATGAGAACGTAGTTAACTGTTATTCTCAAGTGTTAGAAACTATACAGCTATATTAAAAATCTATATGCGACAAATCTTAAGAATTCTAAGGCATCACTGGGCTGGATAGGAGTTAATGTTGATGTATTTCTGCATGTGCTTTTTCTGTTCTCCTAAAAAGTAAACTAACGTGCAAAGCATTGAACAAGCTTTATGTCTCAGAGAAAATGCTCATGATCAGTAGTGAAGAAGTGGGCATTTTATGTATGATCCTACAACATTGGGGACATCTATTTCAGATCTCAGGCCAATATTGTTTAGATTTTGAATAAATTTGTATTCCTTTTATTTTTGTCTGAAAACCTAATAGAGTTTAAACTGTGTGTCTAACCACTTTTTTTCCAGTATTCCTCATCTTGCTCCACACTAAAGAAAGCACTGTAATGTCAAGTGCTTCTAAATCACCTGCCTTGGATTGGAAGTCATTCTGTCTCTTTCTAGGACTTAGGATATACTGTCAGATTCAGTGTAAAATAATGCCTTTTTTTGGGATGAGACATTCAGCAATTTCTCTATCCTCCGTGAACGCAAAAGCCTGTGACCTTCCCTCCTCTCTCCAGTAATTCTCCACCACTTCCTACACCATCCCACCAACAACTTCTGTGTACTCCAGACTTCTCCTTTAATCCTGAGGTAACATGACAGAAAACAAGGAACAACAATTTAGCAAAAGAAACTTCTTATCACTTACCCATTTCTCTTTAATCTCTTGAGAGTTAGTCAACCAACTGACCCTACCTTTTCTGACTAAGAAACTGTAAAAGAAAGATCCTTTTGACTGAGAAAAAAAAAAACAAACATCAGACTATTTTACAAAACAGCCTAATTACAAAATTGAACTGAAAAATTGACCTAATTTACCCAAAAACATATAACAAGTTAGATATATAAATTTTTTACAATTTGGACTTGATGATCTTAGACGTCTTTGCCGATCTAAATGATTCTATGATTTTATTTTCCATTTAATATTAAAGCAATCATATTTTTAGCTATTTGATGACAAAAGCATAAGTAACATAACTAACATAACAAAGTATATTCAGCCAAAAGTTTCCACATAAAGGAGTGATGATATCCTTAATGTTGTGCATGTTAAGATATAAAACTTGGGTTGGACTTAAGGAAATAACCAATTTATGGTTTTGAGAACTTGGTATTAAGAACTCTTTCTTTCTGTAAAATCTGTAGTAGTGTGTTTTATTTTCTATTGTGTGGTCATTTTTTATATTATAACATTAACTTTTTCTGAAACATTTGGAAGGATTTCTTTGGAGAACTTGATATATTTGGATATATTTCTTGATCTCCTGATAAGAAATTAATGTTAGTAAATCAGCAATCCACAAATGTCCACGGTGCCATGTGACTGGGTTTGTAGTCAGGACAAATTGCTGAAGCACCAGGTGAGTTAACATTTTCCGAGTGAATAGTGTAGAAGGGGTTATCAACAATAAGCATGTGACATAAATCTGTATAGTTTGCATATAAATATGTTTTCAGCATGAAGTTCAAAATGGACAGTTTAGGACAAAATCAAATTCCCAACGTGTTACAGGCTGAACTCAATCCTTCACAACAATTAATGACAGTCAGATGACAGCCTCAATTAGTCAACTTCCATGAAAATTCCTGGAAGAGGAAAAATTAAATCAATCATAGAATCATAGAATGGCTTGGGTTGGAAGGGACTTTAAAGATTATCTGTTTCTGATCCTCCTGCCATGGGCAGGGATGCTTTTCACTAGACCAGGTTACTCAAAGCCCCATCCAACCTGATCTTGACCACTTCCAGAGATAGGGCAGCCACAACTTCTCTGGGCAACTTGTTTCAGTGCCTCACCAACCTCAAGGTAAAGAACTTCTTTCAAATATTTAACCTAAACCTACTCCCTTTCAGTTTAAAACCATTCCCCCTTGTCCTGTCACTACATGCTCCTGTAAATAGTCTTTGTCTTTCCTGTAGTCTCACTTCAGGTACTAGAGAGCCACAATTAGGTCATCCTGAAGTCTGAATGTCTGACAATACTCTGAATAGATTTTAAGAATGAAGAATAAATTATCTTGACACAAATAATATGGAACTTAGAGGGAGATGAATTAGCACTAAATTAGTAATTACAATATTTCTTTTTCACATTTTAAGCGTTGAAGATGTTTGTCGTTTTGATACAAAATCAGGTTGTTGACATATCTCATGAAAAATTAGTCATAAATATTATAGCTTTCTGTTCAATAGTGGTATGAATTTGATTGTTAACCTTCCTTTCAGATATGCTCTTTAAAATGAGCATATCCATAAATGCTCTTTAAAATCTTTATTTCCATTAGCATCTTTCAGGGTCACTGGGATTAAGCTTAGGTCAAGCAAGAGATTTGAGTTTTTGATTTGGTTATTATGAGAGCTTCTTAGTTTCTGATAAGTTGTAGTGGAGCTAACACAATTTCATAATCTCTCAGCCTGTGACAAGGAAAATTGAAAGTTATAATTTCATGACCTGATAAATATACTATAATATCAGTTCCTATTTTCATGCCTGGAAGAACAAACAAATATTTTTCTACTTTGTTTTTGAATACCTAAGATGTTTATAAACTGCAGCAGACTATGTATGCCCCAGCTAATATTGTTTTAATATCATAAAGCTGCCCTGGAGTGAAAATATCAATTTCTGTGGCAGATTACTGGAAAATTCTAGTCAAAACCAATTATCTATGGTTATTTTCAAGCTTGTAGATCATTCATTATTAATGGATGAGTTAATTAAATTAATTTCAGTGAAAATGTTGAGACAGAGCAATTCCTGTTGAGGTAATATGCCAAGATATACCAGGAGATGTCTGCTTCTTCATTAATTTTGTCTTGATTGAGGTTAGGTGAATCCCTCTGAGAGGCTCTTAGCAAGCCTTAGTCCTTTAGGTGAGAATCAATTTCTTCTAAAGGCAGTCTTGTGTATAAATAGTGATATGTTTTTCTCTTGGCTCAAACAAGAAATTGAAAGTTACGTTAAGATTTTCTATATTATAACTGCTTTTAATTTGTTAAGCATGAAGATTAAAGCTGCCTTGTGCAAAATGTATCAAGAGCTGCTGCTCTTGTGTTTTCTGGTGAGTAGAATAGATTCTGTGACCTTGAATTAAGTTTGACCACTGGGTGCATAGTTTAGGTTTTCAATAGCTTCTGTTTCAAGAACAGATAAGTGGAAACAACAGGAGAGGTATTCCCCTGAGCTCCAGCTGCTCCAGGCCCACTGTGCTGTGCTCATGATATCTACTAGAGAGCTTTTTTTTTAAGTAAGAAAGGCCTTTCATAGAGAATGCTGGAAGTTTTCTTATCTGCCAGAAAGAACTTAAGGCTTTGTGATCTTGTTTTATGGTCCTCAATTACAAGGAGCTGTAACTCTTGCTTTTCAGTAGAGGAGATGAAGAAAGTTCCTTTTTTCCGAGCTTTCTCCAGTATACAGTCTGCTGGAGAAGTATGGCCAAATAGACCGTACACTAAAATCAGTTTTGGTAGCATAATTTCTTCATGTCACAGAATACAGCGTGGTTGATGTCAGAAGAGATCACCTAAAGCTGGTTGCCCAGGACCATGTCCAGATGACTTTTGAATATCTCCAGAGAGGGACACTCCACAACCTCTCCAGGCAACCTATACCAGTACTCAGTCACACTTTCAGTGAAAAATTGTTTTGTAATGTTCAGGGGGAACCTCCTGTGTTTCAGTTTGCTCCCATTGGCTCTGGTCTGTCACTGGTTACCACTGAGAAGAATCTCCAAGCTCTTTGCACCCGTCCTTCAGGTTTTTGTGCATATTGGTGATATCTTCTCTGAGTCTTCTGTTTTCTAGGCTGAGCAATCTCACCTCTCTCAGCCTTTCCTCGTAGGTCAGATGCTCTGTGCCCTCATCATCTTCATGGCCTTTTACTTCACTCTTTCTGGTATGTCCATGTCTTTCTTGTGCAGGAAAGTCCAGACGTGGACACAAGACTCTAGGTGTGGCCTCACCAGGGTTGGTAAAGAAAATTATTTTTGTCTAAATAATAGCAAAATGTAAATGATGGTGAATTAATTTTCCTGTGTCTGTACACTAAAATTCTGCTAGAGCAGTAGAGGGACTGGAGGCTTCCTGTGGCCATGAGTGAGTGTTAAGGGTTCCACCAGAGGGCTCAGGGCAAGGTCTGGCAGTCAGACTCCAGCCCAGTACCCCAGCCAGGAGCTGGAGAGCCAAAGGGCACAGGAGCTGCCCCGACCTCTGGCATCAGAAAACTCACTGGGGATGGAAATATGTTGAGGCCAGGGCAGGACATGGGCCCTTGTATGAGCTCAGCTCAGTGGAGCCCATGGCCAGGCAGGGCAGGGCTGTGGTGAGCTGGGGACTAGCCCTGCTGTGTCATCAGTGGGGCAGGGGCTGATGGCCATGGGACTGGCCTGGGGTCTGGCCTTGGGCAGGATGGGGGGAGCTGTGGGGGACTGGGCAGAAACAGTAAGGGCTAACAGTGCTCTCACGGACATGAAAAATCCTTAGCATTGATTGTGTCTTTACAGACAGTTTGGTTTCATATAGGACTTTGAGATCGGCATTTTTATCTAAAACAATTGTGTTGACAGAATGTCTTATATTCCATAGTTTTGCTTTATTACGTAAATATTCTTTTTAAAAAAAAAAAAAAGAATAGTTGTCAGTAATGTCTACAATCACCCAAAACAACACTATGAATCTTATTTTCTTGTGTATTCTTGCTGTATTTAACTCTTTGGTATGGAGCTATTTAGATAAGATGGCCTTGCCATGGTGACTTTTGATTTCTCATAAAGAGAAAAGTGAAGAATAGGAGAGGCTCTGCCCAGAAATTAATCTTGCACATATATTATAAAAAGGCTTTTACACCTAGAAACAAAGACATAAAATATAGTCATTTTGATGTCAACTTTGACTTTTTTTCTTTTCTCCTTCTTTTCCAAATAAAAAACCAATAACACATATTTAATGTGCAAGACTATGAAAACCTGCTGCACACAAGTAGTTAAAGCTGTTAATCAAATATTTTGAGATTCCAATCTGCATTGGTCAGAAGCTTGGGCTGAAGATGACAGAGGTGAAGGTGACAAGGTGTTGTTATAAGTGTTAGGGCAGAGGCATTGTTGCTTTTTCCCAATGTCCATCTCAAAAAGCACTGTAAGAAAAAGAGGAAAGAGTAACTAGAGGCACTTTAAACAACAGAAGAGACTCTGGAGCTAGGAGGTGAGATATTTCAGGAAAATTAATCTGAGAGAGAGATCTGCAATGATGGGAGATATACTAGGACTTTATGAAGGTAAGAAGTAATTTCAAAATGGGTAATAAATTGGTGGTGTTGCTGAAAAAATCATCTCACTCTACTTCCATTATCGGCTGATAGCCTTCACACGTTCTTCCTGTTCTCAGTCCATTACCTTGCCAAAACCGTGTTTCATTTTAAACCAGCACAAGACACAGTGGGGGTGAAAATGAGAGCCAGGAAGAAGGAAAGAGGTGTTAAGATTGCTACATGGCTTCCGTCCACTTATTGTAGTCATGAAACTATAGCCTGGTAGGAGCTGGGAGATGAGAGTAAGTGGAATAGCAATGGGTATGAGGTGCTGGAATGTAAAAAATGAGATGCAAATGAGAGGTAACAGCCAGAGTGTGGATGGGCTGGAGAAAAGGGGTACTGATAAAGGCATAAGAAGTTCTTACTCTAGTGCCTCAGCATTTCCTTGATATCAGAAATAGTGCAATAGTTAATGGAAAATGTTCCCAGTTTTCATGTGCTGTGTAGTTCGGGTAAACTGTGGTACTCTTTGCTTATTATTATCTAATTTGCTCAGAGGATTAAGTTTTGAGTATATAAAAGTTCCTACCTTCCTGATGATCAATTCTTCCTGAGAGCCAATATAACTGGAAACACTTCTCAGAAACATTTACACCATTTTTAAAAGATGGCAAGACTTTTAAAGACTTTTAAAAGATTTTAAAATATTTTTAAAGATTTTTTAAAATAAAAGTCTTATTTAAAAATGTTTAAAAGTCAGGCATCAAAATTGGGAAATAATTTTTCAAGATTAATAACCTGATTAAATTTTGCACGTGGAGCACACACATAATGTCAGATTAAAAGTTTCTGTTGTTCCTGACTGACTGTGAAGGACAGACAACATACATAGAACACCACCTACTCTGTTTTCTCCTTGATCAGGTTTTGCTCCTGCATTAGTCCCCATTGTTCAGACTCAGCTTCAGTGACGAAGTATTAATTTCCTCATGCAGTTCTGTGATGTATTAACAGTTGATTATCAAATATTTTGGATGCATTCATTTGCTTTTGCTTTATAGAGCGGAAGCAACAGCTAGATTAAATTCAGAAGCTGATTTGGGAGTCTCTATTGTATATACACAAATACAATGAATTAAAGGATTATCAGTGACAATCTAGTTCTGGCTCTTGCTACTTTCTCCATTGGAAAACAACTTTCAGTAAATGTATCTGTTTTGCACAAGATCTCCTTGGGCTCTTTATGCTTTTGTTATGTCATTGTCTGCTAAAAACATAGGAGAAATGTAAAATAATTTTTTACTCCTTCAGAAACCTAGCAAGCATCTGTGGGAGCTAATTATCTGTTCAACAACATACTACACCAGAAGTGGTCATAGAAGTAAGCGAATTCTTCTAAATGTATTAGCCCTTGTCACAGTTTGTAAATGAGGAATTTCATTGCAGTTTGAAATGGTGTGATGTATCTCTGTGTTCATTTGAATTATGTATAGATGAGCTCTTTTCACATAACTTTGAATTTAAGAAGTAGTACATAATGCCATAGTAATAATTCACAGAAAAGTTGAACTTCACATCTGCTTTTGAATACTGTTGCCACATACTCAATTAATATAGAAAAATTATAAACATGGAAGCTAACCTTGAAATGAAAGGCATACAATTGTGTCAGGTTTTGAGATCTTCATTCTGAGAACATGTGCTGCTGCTTTAAGTTGCAGTTAAAATCTCTACAATTAAAGTATGACATGCCCTTCTGGTAATGAAGTTTTCCAAATTATGCTAGAAGCATATGATTCTCTTACCGAATTACATGATTATTTGAGCCCACTACTCAGATCCTGAAGTATCATGCTTGAATTTCAGGTTGTTAATTTAACTTTAATTAGAAAATCACCTTACTGTCTAGGTCTGGTTTTAATGACAAGAAGCCTTCAAAGCTTCCATTCATTTGGTTTTATTTAATCTTTAATCAGATATAGTTAGATTTAAAGCTTATAAATCCATAATCATTTAGGGGCAGTAATATTAATCAGTTAAAAATCTACTGTATATATTAAAAGCATTTGCTCATTCAGATTGCAGTGTTTTTATTAAAATCTATTTTAAACTGATAATAGGAATTTATGTATTAATTTGTTCATGTGAATGTAGATAACATTTAATGAAAGTAAAGCTCCCAAACATTTAACTTAGATAAGGAGTGACTTAATGAGCTTCTTGTAAAACCGCAGCTACTTAACACAAATAATCACATTATAATTTATTACACTTTTACCTAGTTAAGGAAGTAACTCTGTAAGTGATTAATCTATTTCCTTTTTTATTTCTTTGTAAAATAAATATTTTCACATTAAAGACTCCCAAAAACTGGATACTTTGATAGTCAACTTAAAATATCTGAAAGACATCCACATCCCACAGAAAACCACGGTTGTGGTAGTCAAAGGTGTTACTTGATTACATTCTCCCACCCATGCCAACTTCCCATTTCATAGGCACCTTTTGTAAACAATAAAGCTTAATACAAATTCTTTCCTAGAGACTTCACTGAGTAACAGAATAGTTCCCGAGTTTGGAAAGCACGTTGGAAGAAAATCCAGTCCAACCTCCCTGCTGAAAGTAGGGCCAGCTGGGGAATAGATTGCTCAGGACTGTGCTTTACCATGTTTCTAGCATCTCTTTGATATAGCCTCCAAACTTCTCTGGTCAATCCTGTTGAGGTCACCAGTTTTGACCACTTTCATGCTAAGAATTATGTCTTGTGTTTAGAGGGAGTTTTCTGTATTTCAGTATGTGCCCACTGCCTCTTGGTCTTTCACTACACATCACTGAGAAGAGCTTGTCTCCGTTTTGTTTTCTCCCACCCCAATTGATTTAAATTAATTAGTAAGATGGCCTAGAACATTTTCTTCTTTACACTGAACAGTCCAAGATCTCTTTAACCTTTTCTCATGTGTCAGATACTCAGATTATTTTAACATCATCACGGTCACAGTTCTTCATTGGATTTTCTTTGATATGTCCATATTCAAAAGATGCATCTGTGAGGCTTGTGCCAAAATAATGTACAGGCATTTTGTGTGTTTTGCACATTTTCAATCATTTAAGTCTGAAGTGGCTTATTATTACTACTGAATTTTTAAAAGTTTAGGTTTCGTTGTATGTGATGCTTTCAGAAGGCACAAGTTACCAAAACCAACTTTAAATCTTCATAAGCAACTTTATTTTGGTATTATTATTGTTTAAAAGATTACTAATGCTTTAAAAGAATAGCTCAAAATCAACCTATATCAGGGAAGCATTTAGTTTATATAGTGTAATTTATAACCATTATGATCAACTGATATCTTTGTAGGTACTGGCTCAACCTGGAAGATATGAAGTACCACTACTTTTAAATGACCTGTCTTCTTCCAGAGATAGTGAAGGAGTGAAATAGACTGACATAGTGGGAAATAATAAATGTGTTAAAATCTATGACAACAACAACTGTCAAAGAGCTGTAATTGACCTTTGATGCCTTCCCTTTCACTAAATGTACTTGCTACGTCCAACGTTACTTTTACTTAAATTATTCAGTAGTTGAAGGAATATCTCTAGTGAATTAAATTTCAAATCCCCAAATACTAATTTATGACAAGGATCACCAACTTTAGCTCAATTTAATTTCAAATCCCAAAGTGTGTATTGAAATTTCAATGAATATTTCTAACGTTAATTACTCAATTTCTATATTTATAAGGGAACTGGCACCTCATAAATATCACATTGTGCTATTATCTCCATATGTGCCTGTTCCTTCTAAATATAGAAAATCAGCAATTAGCACTAGAAATATTCATTAAAGTTTGAAGGTAGATAAATAACAAGTAGGAATGGCAGTTATTTATTATAATTTACAAAGTAAAGAACACCTAAATGTTTCTCATTTGATTAATGTGCCCTTACCACAAGTTACAGTAAATGCTTCAACTGAGCTACCACTAGATAGAATTCACAGTACCTAGTAAGACAATATGCTTAATGGCTTGTCAGTTTTGGCAAGTGCAACAGCTTTATTAAGTTTTGATTAGCTTCCTCTCTAACATTAGAGCTGCAAAACCATCTTAGAGGTACCCTTTTTTCTCCTCATATGTAGGACTGTATGTTTTTTTGAAATAGAAAACAAAAACATGAAATGCACTACGTATATACTTGTTGTTTCTTTTTTAAAAAAGTTGTCTGTCAAATTATGTAATCTGTGAGCCACCTGTACTGAGAGCTAGGTCAAACTGGAAGGTACAAACTGAGGAAATTGGCTTAGTTTTACAGCATAATCTGTGCAATAATATCTTTTCATAATATTTCTTCTGGTAATTTCTGCACCATGAATAGTCTAGCTCGCTTCTCTTTGCACATACTAACTGTTGCACATTTAGTGCTACACTGCTTCCTATGTAGAGTGGATGATATGAGAAGTTTTCAAAGCCTGTCCAGATACCAGTCTTAAGTATAAAGATGACTGAGTATTCTTGTCTTCCTTTGCACCAAAACTCAGGGCAGGTGAAAAGTCAAAACAGCATGTGTAAAATAACCTATAAGCGAGGGAATCTTGGGGCTATTAAACTGCCTTTCCTACACTGTACTCTCTCCTTGACAGTGCTTTGATTATGACTTGGATTTCTTTCCATATAGCCTCAATTATTAGTAATACATTTGAAATATGAAATTATGCCCTAAGCAATTCTTTAAAGATACACTCAACAAAAAACATTAAAAAGAAACATTAATTTTATAGGTTCTTGGAAATAATTATTTTTTCAAGTGAAAATAAGGATAAAGAAACATTTAGAAAATCCTACTGTAAACTCAGACTGATTTGCATACCCTCTTAAGGTTTGTTTTCTCTTTTGCCAGTGTTAGAGCTTAACGTGAAGATATTCATATGTTTTTGACGAAATCCTCCCAATTTAGATTAGTTTCACATCTTATATATACTAGTATATTTGTTATATATGGTTTTTCTAATAGATACAATTTTTTTCTCTTTGTGTGTGTAAAATGGTTGGGTGTAGTAAAATTATTATAACAGATACCACATATGAAAAGTCATGCATTTTCATCTTCAAAAAAAAATCTTTTAGGAGTAAGAGGGTCTTCCAGATAATATGCTTACCTGGACTGAACAAAAATGATACTTATAGCTGGAAATACAGAAAAAGAAAATGTTACCCATTGATTATTATAACCAACTTTGACTAAATGAGCCTGACTGCAAGTATCTCTAATGGTAAAAGAAAATAGAGATTCAGAAGAATGGAAATTGAACCCAAGTGTTTTTTGTGATAGAGGATAATGTTGTGTGAAACTTTTGGCTACATGGGTTAGGCAACAACATCTGCCATCTAACACCAGGAAAATGTCTGATATGTTACTGAATATTTGGTTGTCCCTCATTCTGTGCAACAATCCATTTTGGGAAAATTGCTTTAAGAACGTTTGCAGTTTTTCACAAAAAAATAATAAAGCATCATTAGTATTCACCCTGTGACTTTATCTGGCTCATTTGTGTGTAAAAATTATGGAAATGAGAACGTATTTTCATCACTCACTAGTTATCTGAGGTATCTAACTCCATGTTCAGATTTTGACAGAAACAGATAATCTGCCTATCTCGCAGTTTAAGAGGCAGTTGGTGTGCATCAGAGACCAAAAAAGAACTTTGATGTCACAGAGAGATTCACCAAAGGGATATGGATGACTGTCAATTATTACATAGGATGGAAGAGAAGTGATCTGCCAATAGGAAAGGAGAATAACACTTGAGACTTGAAACCCAGAGTAGCGATTAGGATGGTTTGACTAGGCCACAGCAGCAGCTCAAGTTTAATTTTTATATATTGCTTAAAAGTAATGCAAGCTTTGCTATAGATGTCTCTATGGAATTTGTCTTCATTTTACTTGCAATTTACTTTTAGTTTCTGGAGTGATACTTTATGGCACATATCTGATAAAGAATGATACTTGCATAAAGCAAATATTTCCATGGAATGATTTTATTTCTGTGATTTATCAACCTCGTACAAGCATGCTTTATATTCTCAACAGATATTCTCACCTCAGTTACTGTGCTTGTGTAATGTGCTTAGCATTTTAAACTAGGATAAGCAGAAAAACTTACAAAATGGAGGAAGTTTAAGCACTTAATACCAGATTGCAAAGCTAATCATATTTAAAGCAGGCGGTGACAATAAAGATGGTTTTGCTGGCTGAACTAAGTCGAGTCTACTCCAAAGGAATTTTGGACATGCTTACAGAAGCTTTGGGGTATGTAATGATGTATGGACTCGTAATGTACTGCAACACTGCCCTTAAAAATCAGAATAAAACTTGTTAGAATTTAACATTACAACTTCTAAATACTTAGAAGCACTGTGTAACTTTCACCTCTATAAGTACTTTATGTGGTTGGCATTAGGTAGAGTATCTTATTGTGCATCAGATAAGATTGCTCCTTGACTTTTCTTTATATTTATTGTCTTTTTTTAATGCACTGCTGAAGGTGAATAGATGTCAAGAATGATACATTAGCTAATGTCTAAATGTATTCATATCGAGACATTGAAGGACAGTTAGTTAAATGCAGCTAGATGGCAGGAAAATAAATGACAGAGTTCTCAGAATGTCACTTAGAATTTCATGGTTGTCAGTCAGCAGAATAAATTTCAGTGTGCCTATAATGAGGACTCTAATTATATACATAACAGGAAAGCTGTTTTTCTATTTTGGGTCTTAAATTAAAAAGAAAAATAAAAAACCTTTCAGTATTAACTCTCCTTATAACAATTTTTTCATATCTAGGAGTCATCTGTACTAAACTTATCATGTCTGAGAACTTTGAGTGTTCATACTTAAAACACTGCTTCAAGTCCATTACATAGTTTAATTTATTATTAATTGATGTATTCTTTCATAATACATGATGAATTAGACTTGTTTAGTTATGATTCTGTAAGAAGATTAAATTAAATATTTTCAATCACTTGTATTAATACTGGCAGTTACCAGACATTACTTTTACTCTAGGTGCAATATTAATTACATTAGATCCCACAGATTATTGTGGTTCTACAGACTGTGTGTGCTGAAGTTCCTGAGAAAAAGTCTCAGGATTTGGCAGCAATGATTAACTCTAAGTCTCCAGCTGCCCTATGTCAAACACCACGGTTCCAGCGGCTCCAGTGGCCCCAGCGCAGGGCACGGCTGAGCCCCTCAGCCACGGGTGGGCAGGAGAGAGCCCTGGGCAAGGGAGGGCAAAACGCTGCCCAGCAGCCAGGGCTGAGGGAGGGGAACGGGGTGAGAAACAGCCCTGTGAGCCCAGAGGGCAAAGAGAGAGGAAAGACTCCCAGGAGGAATGTCCCTGTGACCCTGGGAGAGAACCCAGTGGGACAGGTGGACATGCCCTGTAAGAACTACGGCCATTGAAAATGTCATGCAGTTGCAAGTTTATCTTGAAGGACTGCAGTCTGTGTGAAGGCCCCAGGTTGGATCAGGAAAAAGTATGAGGAAGAGGGAGCAGCAGAGAGGAGTTTTTGTGGACTGACTGCAGCCCCCATTCCCTACAGCCCTGCACAGCTGGGATGGAGGAGGTAGAGGATTAAGGGATGAGAGAATGAAGTTGACCCTAGGAAGAAGGGGACAGTAAGGTGAAGATGTTTTAGTTCTTGTCTTTTTTTTTTTTTTTTTCAATATCCATTTCTAATTTAGTTGGCAATAAATTAATGTTTCCCCAACACCTTTTGCCCATGAAGGTAATGTATAAATGATCTCCCTGTATTTATCTTGAGATTTTCCATCATGATTACCACCTTGACCACACAAATGAAACCATTTTCAGGGCTGGGGTCCTTGAAAGTTTTCTGCAATGCAAAACCTTGACTGCACTGCCTCTTTCAGAGCTGTGAGAACCTGCTTATTCTGCTGTCAGTTCTTTATTATGCAACAGTACTCCCAGGGGTGCAGCTGGTAAACTGGGATATGATGCAGTAGAGAGCCATTCAAGGAATTAATTAACTGTGGCTGCTGGATTATTTCACCTTCTCCATCCCCTCATGAGTCAGTTCCTCCACAGTCTGGTAGCAGGCACATTACATCTGCACAGCGTTGGCCAGGACACATCCTGCCTATTGTCAGGCTCCAGTGGGAAAGATAACAGTGGGTAGCAAGACCTGCACTGCTCCTCTTCCCTTTTTTGCATCATGTTCCGTAGAGAAATGGGGAAATAAAATGCTCAATCCCAAACTCAATACTTACATGTTCTATGGGCAACTTTGGAAGGCTTTAAAGTAGAGGTGGTTGTTGCGTATCCGCTATTTAACAGCACACCCTGAACTAGCCGCAGGCACATGTAACTGCCAGATTTTTTCACTGACAGCATCTCAGCAGTGTTGTCAGGCCAGAAACGTAGGGGCTTCCTTATTTTAAGATTGATCTGACTGTAACAAGGTTTTTCTGTGCACTAATCCCCATATGTTAATTCTAGTAGGTGTTGACAACCTTGTGGTGGTATGAAATTTTTAGGAGTTGAGAAGTCACATTCTACTTTGTCTAGTCCTAGGGTGGGGAGGTAATTTGGGGCCCCTCTGACTGCGTGAATGAAGAGGTGGTATATCGTTATGTAGAACAGTGTTTTTGTAGAAAGATTTTATGTGCGAATGCAAAGGAAGAGAAAATTGTTGTTTGAGGCAATGGTGAAAAATACAAGGCCAGTGGTGTTTTGGGAAAACTTCTGAGCTTATTTCAGCTGTCAGAAGGGGGTGATGTGGAAAGACACAGTCTTGATAAGTCCTAAGACCCTAAACTGTTAGGTTAATAGAAAGCCCTTACACTAGTTGTGGAAAAATCAAATGTACTGGGCTACATTCCTTAGCACGTGCAACAGCTTCTTTCTACCCAACGGTTTATGACTTAGCTACCGTGGGTTTTTCCAGTACTTATTATGGTGTGACTATGTAAATAGACACAGTTGAGTTGATGATTCTATAGAGCAATGTTGATAAAGATATCTAGGCTTATACAAAAAATTTATAATAATTCTATTTTGAATTCCATAGCTTCTTTCTAGCACAACAAATGTATAACAAGAAGTTCTTTAGCAATATTAATGTAGAACTCTTGAAAAAATATTTTAAGTCAAAATTAGAGCTTTGAAAAATTACAGCTTTAAGGTAAATATGCTTAGCTTTCATCTTCCTGCAGAAGCGTTCAGCTCTGAAATAATTCAGTTGATTTTTAGTGCACATTTTAATAGTAAACCTATTATCATGTCAATCAAAACTTTACATGTTTTCTTTTCTTTTAAACAAAGAAAACACTCAAAATTAGGTCTGCTTAAAATATTGGTAATAAAAGGTGTGTTAAAAACTTGAAGAATTGCAGTTAATGTTAAAATGTTTGTCTTAAAGTTTTCCAAAGTTGCTGTTCAGAAAAACATAACTACTATATCCGATCACTTCTGAGGTTGTATGGAATACAGTGTTGAACTATTTCTTCCCTGTAAACTTAAAAGTCAAAAAAACCCTGGTACTTTTTATTTCATTTTCATTAGAGTCAACACTAATCCCCATTTGTGTTGTTTTTTTATATTATTCTGTGAAAGTAAGTGCAGTAATATTGCTGATTTTATCAAACAGTCTGATAAAATGCATAAAATTGTATTACTATACTATATTAGTATCTTTTTTGAAAGTATTTCACTATTTTGTACAAATAACTTTGTGTAGTACACCCAAGGTAAGCTCATGTCTTCCTTTCTAAGCTGTAAGAACGCACATAGGTGTGTGCCTCACCACCACTCACTAGAGGTTCATGTCTTAACTGTGTGTTGAACTTTATTTTGAAAGACAGCTGACAGTCCAGCCTGAGTCTACACAAGAGTTTAGGCAGATGATTAAGACCATTGATATACTAATTTTTCAAATATATGTTTACATTCTGTGCTGCCTGGGGTCCCAGCAACTGGAAAATTCTCAGAACTTTAGAGTAGCAAACCCTTTAATATTCTCTGCTCAAGGCACGTTTCTTAGTTGCTAAGAAATTTGATTTCATTTTCAAATACAGTATTCACCATGTGCTTTTGAAATGCTGCTTTTAGATTCAAGTGGTGAAAAAATACATTTTCAAAGTTAATGGGCATCTCGGGTATGCTTTTAAATCTTAATTTTCATCATCTGTGCCCCATGGGCTCCCCATGACTTTGACAAACATTCTGGTTTACATTTTGCTTTTGTTTGCTACAGTGAACTTTTGGGAAAATATGTGTCTGACTGAAGAATGCAAACTGGTAGAAGCCAGTTCATGGCAGGCACAAAACATTTTACAAATATCAGATTTTAAGTTCTGATCCTGTTTTCTAATTGCAAGGAGAAATTTTAGTGGCAGCAAAATGGGTTCCATCTGGCTCACAGAAAAAATATAATAGGTAATAAGGCTTACTATAAACAGATGCTTAATTCTGCTCACACAGATGATCATTCTAACATTTTTATCACTGACAATGGTCAGTGGTAGATGCCTAAGGAAAGAGGAGACAGGGCAATTGCATAGCAATAGTTTCCCAGGTCCCAGTTGTGCAGATGCAAGCACTTTCTGACTTAAGAACTTCCTGAGGTCATATCCCTGTTGCTGTTTTAGTATCATCAGTAATTTTCTTTCCCTCACTGAATATATCTAATTGTTTGGGTTGAAACTCCCAATGGCTTCAAAAGGTTATGGCTCAAAGGCATGGTCAGAGAATTTACATAATAAGTACACACAGTTGCTTTGTCTAAGTATGTTAACCCAGCAGCTTTCATGGATTATTACGGATAAAGATAGATTTTAAACAAAAAAAAAGTGTCTAATTTTATCAAAAGAAAAAATCTTATTTGTTCAAGATTATAATTTAGAGCTAAGAATCAAACAGCTGGTGGATAATAGGTTGTCATTTGAATTTCTTCTACCTTACAAGACTTTTTTTGGGAGGAGAACTTAGCTATTCTTTCCTGTATGGTCTCAGTGGAATCCAGAGCAAAATGGAAATAGGGACATTTAGCTGGAAGATTTTTGCATACAAAATAAATGGCAAAGTTTTAAGGGCACATGCATTTGAATACTATAATCAAAATGTCATTTAATGCAAATTCCAAAAGTAGTATTAACACAGAATTATAAACTTGACAGTGAAGTGTCTTTCGTGAATAAATAGTTAAAGAAAGGTTTGCTTTTTGAAGTTCCTGCTATTTCAATTCGGTATAAAGTATGTAGTGCTGTAAAACACTTTTTTTTTTAGCTACCAGCCACCAGTTTTTGATACTCTGCAGATGTTCAAATATGTTATTGTCTTCTTAAAATGGAGAAATAATCATCCATATAAAAATGTACACTCAAGAAATTACACTTAGCCATTAAAAGAATATTCAGTCAAATCACATTAAGTGGGAAGTGAAAGCAATTTTATTTTTAAGCTTGACAAAGGGTGTATTTTAAGGTTGTAAAAGTAAAGTAGACCCACTTTAATTTTCTGATAATAATTTCAATGGAAAAGGACAATATTATAAGATAAATTTATATGTTCCAACTGCACTGAATTTGCCTCATTGGATAAAATATAAAAATAAATTAATCATAGAATCATAGAATAATTTAGGTCAGAAAAGACCATTAAGATCATTGAGTTCTGCCATTACCCTTACACTACCAAGTCCACCACTAAACCATATCCTTGAATGTCACGCCTACATGTATTTTAAATACCTCGAGGGATGATGACTTCACCACTTTCCTGGGCAGTCTGTTCCAGTGCTCAACAACATTTTGGTGAATAATTCTTTTCTAAAACCCAATTTAAACCTTCCCTAATGCAACTCTGGGCCATTTCTTCTTGTTCTGTCACTAGTTGCCAGGCAGAAGAGACTGACCCCACTCTGCTCCAACCTCCTTTCAGGTAGTTGTAGAGAGCCGTAAGGTCTCCCCTGAGACCCTTTTTCTCCAGGCTAAAACAACTGCAGCTCCCTCAGCTGCTCCTCATCAGACTTGTACTCCAGAGCCTTTACCAGCTGGAGCTGGGCACACCTCAGCACCTCAATGTCTTTCGTGTAGTGAGAGGCCCAGAACTGGAGACAGAACTTGAGGTGCAGCTTCACCAGTATAAGGGGGATCCTGCTGGCCACACCATTTCTGATACAAGCTAGGATGCCACTGGCCTTCTTGGCCACCTGGGCACACTGATGGCTCATGTTCAGCTGGCTGTTCACCAAGAGTCCCTCTCTGCTGAATGGCTTTCACTCTCACCCAGCCCGTGGTGTTGTTTTGACTTAAGTGCAGGACTCGGCACTTTTTGTGTGAACTACCTTGCCATGCTCTTGCTGATGCACCATGGCCTGGTTGCTAGCACTTCCCAGGGGCTTCTTTTACACGTAGGTGTTGGCCACGTGTTGTTCACTGCTGCTCCTGGCCTCACTTGGGCCTCATCATTCACTGTGGTGTGAACTGCGGGTTCTTGGTGGGTGTCTCACTTCCCCCTGATTTTCCCCTTGTTCAGAAAACACCCCTGTGCACTGTATTACAGTGCTCTGCTGCAGATTGTACCAGTACCAGATCTGCTCCTAGGGGGAACTTGAATTGAAAGCCCACTTGATGGTGGTGCTGGTTTTTATTTAAGGTTGAATTAAGTTCAGATAGCACAGGGTAGTTACATGTGGGTAACCTCTGCAGCCTTTTCTCCCTCTGCTTTCGGTGATATGCATGAGATCAATGGGTGTGTGGAGGACACACTGCATTGTGGAGGACACAATGCAAAACTGCTTGAGGGGGTATTTGCTCCAAAACTGATTACATCGTTATTTAACAATAATAAAGCTCACTTAAGTTTACCGTCAGCCAGCTATCTGGGGAACTGCCAAGGAGCTTTTAGGAGAAAAAAAAAGAAAAAAGGAGACAGCTTGAGAAGCAGTATAAAAGAAGCAGGATAATCTGTAATCAGAGGGGAAAGAGAAGAGATAAGCAGAGCAGCATTGAGTCTCTGATTTGACACTGATGGCAGCCAACCTACAGACATCACAACCTATGCCTGAGGCTGAGTGCAGCCTCTCTGTGGGGTGCTGGTAGCAGCCTCCACCCACGTATGTCTGTCGTGGGGTGCACCCCTAACTCAGGGTGGGTGTGTCAACACTCATGGAGTGCTCCCTCGACAGCATGTGCGTTAGGAGGTGGCAGGAAGCAGCAAAAGTACACAGAGAACTGGAGCACTAGTGTCTCCCACAGGAGGGGTATGCAGTCAGGGAATCCACACTATTCCTCAGTGTGTACTGGTAGACCACACCACCAGGTGAAGGCTGTATAAGTCTAACTGTGGGACTAGAACTATTTGGGGTTAGCTATAGGAGAGTACTGACACATTTTCACTCTAAAACAATGACAAAAATATCAAACCAGATAAGAAAATTTGGCTGTGTAGATGTGGTTTTAGATGTAACTCATTATGTATGCAAGAGTGGGATAGAGTTGAGACCTATATAATCACAAAGTATTTGTTATGAGATTTTTAACCCTTTTGAATATGTAGCCTCCTGGACTATAAATCTACTACACAGCTGTCTGTGAGAATCTGGACTTGACGAACTAGGTGCTTACCGAGTAAGGAAGGTAAATTAGCTCAGCTGCTACCCTTCTAAATGTGCAGTTGTTTGCTACTTAGCAGGAGGTATTAATCACTTTCCAAAAAGGTGGGTAAATTTTAGTCAGCAATCGTGAACTGCAGACTCTAGTATTAGAGCCTTACAAGTACTGTTGTTCCAGGAAGGGTTTTTCAGTGCCTCTTGTCGTCTTGGTCAATTTCTGGTAAATGCATGGGTAAAAAAACACAGACAAAACACTTAGAACATATAAAAATCATGGTTTCAATTTCATATTTAATGTAGTACATTACTTTTACAATCTGCATGGCACAATGCATGAAAGAACAGTCAGTGGAAGGAAGCAAATAAAGAGGAACAATGAAAATTATTAGGTAAGGATTTGCATGGGCAAATAATGATAGTATGTAATATGAATGAGTTTCAAATGAACAGTAGCAGTAAATTAAGGAATGTTAGAAAGATGAGAATTAATTTTATTGTACATATGCTGAAAAAGATTACTTAATATACATATTTATACATATTTTTATACACATAAAAATTACATATTTATAATGCAAAATATTACTAAAAATACCTTTAAAGTTCACCTTAATTGAAGTCAAAGACTAAGCTCACTAAATTTTCAATGAGTTCATGCATATTGACAGTATACTTATGCAAGATAAACAAGCCTAAAGATCAGAACTCCCACAGGTGTTTTTAACTAACAATTGTTTGCTTTGTTAAATGCTTTCCACATTAATATATGTGTGATTCTTTCTGATTTTTTCTACCCATCTCTATATTTTTTATGTGTCTATCTTCCAGTGTATTCCCTTTACCTTCTTTCAGTATATAACTTTTTCTGTTCAACTTCAAAGGAGAGAATCTTTAAATGGCCAACACCCAGCACTGACTAAGGTCATAGGTGCTATTGTGGGTCTTGCAACACAATGAGCGAGTCTCAAAATTTCAAGTTCTGATTTTATTGTTGGCTTTGGGGACTGTACTCCTTCCATCATGTCTTTACGATGATGTTTCTGTGCATATGCAAATATCTCCAACCTTTTAATACTGAACCGTACTTGTCTGCTACTAGTTTTATTATTCTTTTGTGTTGTCATCTATATCTAAGAGAACATGTCCTGAGTGGTCCTGCTTCCACTGAGAAACAAGAATTTCAAAAAGTCAGAATTTGTTGAGTTTTAGAAGAATTATGCTTGAATATTTTATTGGCAACTCATTGTTTTTCTGTTAATATAATGATACAGTCCTACTTTTATACCTTGGAGCATACATTTGCCTTGCAAAGGATCTGATAGGAGGTGGTATTTTTCCTAATTAAATTAGGAATGATATCACCCAAACATGCATGGCTGCAGGTCAAGGAAAGTTTTAATTTCTGTTCTTTTTAACATTCCATAGAAACAAGTTTACACTTTTCAAATACTCATGAGGGAATAATTTGAAAACCTTATATTTCTAAAAGAACATTAAATGAATTATTGATGGAATCTTGCTGTTGGAAACATAGAAAGTCGGAAAGAAGGTGAATGCTGAGGTTCCATCCTTTGGTCAGTCCTGGTAATTGAGCAGTTTGTAAATCAAGGCAATACCATAATAAATATCAGATAGTGTAGACTTTGGTGTCTTTCAGTTTAAATGGTAAATGCTTTAAAAAAGGTGATGAAAATGAAATTTCATCATTTCTATAGTAGTCTGTGTCTTAGAACAAGCCAGAGTCTTGCAGAAATACAGTTTGCAGCAAAACTAATAAAGGCCAACTAACTAAAGCACAGTCAGCATCAGAGATTGAGGTAAACAGTGAAAGAAAAACAGTTTATCAACCTGTCCCTTCTTCCTTCTTTTCCATAAAAGCAAAACAACAGAAAGTCTTATGATCCCAGGAGAAAAGGTAGAATAACTGGCAAAACATTTTTTAAAAAACAAAAAAAATTAGCTAATTTTTTTTCAAAATAATTTACATATTTCTGTAGATCACACTATGTAAGAACTACTCAGACCTTTTCTCTTTACAAAACCAAAACTGTGAAAAATACTCATTCTAAGAGTTATTTTGATAAATTTCAAGTGGGAGAAAAAAAACCACAAACATTTGTAAAAAAGTTAAATGGTCTGCTATGTGATGGTGTTTCAAGAGTTTTCAAGCTTCATGAAGGGATTGAAGAATTTGAATAAGAATAGCTTAAAAAAATTAAATTTTAATATTTACATGCATTTATAATTTTTATTGTCGTAAAAAAGCAAACATAAAACCTGAAAAGTGAGAATTTTTTTGTCCATCCTTGTGTAAGTATAGCGTGTTCATTGTGGTATCTGTAGTTACTGAATAGTATTACATTAATCAGAAGACAGAAAGCAGTGTTTTTTCACCAATGGCATATATTTCTCTGGAGACCAGGTACAAGAAATGTGTTTTGACAGTGATGAGACTACGGAATTCACCTTTATAATATCACATTTAGCTTGACCACTCAGTTCTCATCTTGCCATATTCTTATCTTGTTTTCCTTTTGTTGAACACTTTCAACTCCTCCAACATATAGGTAAATGTGATTTTACTTTCAGGCAGCTAGACAGAACATAAAAGTGTCATGCAAACAGAAAAATGTATCTTAGTTATTCATAGAACATGTGTGATAAATGGATAAGGGAACCCTGAAGCTCTTGATAGATGTTTTGGGAATTAATGCTCATTAAAGCTTGGTCTTGTATGAAAATATTAGACTTTCTTCATGCTTTAGAAACACATCAATATCAGAATGCTCCACTAAAGATTCATCATTAATTTTTTTTTTTCTTCTTCTGTAGGTGCATAGTGCAGTTTCTTTAAAAAGTAATAGTTACCTGTGGAGCTCATACCAGTATCTTCAGTCTTTAAAAGACTAAGTATAATTGGTGTTAGAGAAGCTGATAATTCTTACAAAGATTGTCATCGATGCTGATTATTTATGACAAATGATTTTCAACATGAAGTTACCAAGAAATACCAGTTGTAGAACCTTAGAATCATAGAATCATTTAGGTTCGAAAAGACCAGTAACATCAGGTCCAACCATTAACTTAATACTGCCATGTCCCCTAAGTGCTAAATCTACACTTTTTTTAAATGCCTCCAGGGATGGTGACTCAACCACTTCCTCAAGCAGCCTCTTCCAATGCTTGATAATTCTTTCAGTGGAAAATTTGGTCCCAATATCCAATTTAAATCTCCCCTGATGCAACTTTAGGTCATTTCCTCTTGTCCAATTGCTTGTTCCTTGGGATAAGAAACAGACTCCCACCTTGTTACAACCTTCTTTCAGGTAGTTGTAGAGAGCCATGAGGACCCCCTCAGCCTCCTTTTCTCCAGGCTAAACAACGTAAACTCCCTCAGCTCCTTCTCATACATCTTGTGCTCCAGATCTTTCATCAGGTTCGTTGCCCTTCTCTGGATATACATCAGCACCTCAGTGTCTTTCTTGTAGTGACAAGCCCAAAACTGAACACAGTACTCAAGTTGAGGCCTCACTAGTGCCAAGTACAGAAGGACATCACTTCCCCAGTCTTGCTGGCCACACTGTTTTTGATACAAGTCAGGATGGCATTGGCCTTCTTGGCCATCTAGGCACATTTCAATTGGCTAGAGCAACACCAAGGTTATGGGTTCAATCCCTGTATGGGCCATTCCCTTAAGAGTTGGACTCAATGACCCTTGTGAGTCCTTTCCAAGTCAAAGCATTCTATAAAACTATTCTGTGAAACTTCTGGCTCGTGTTCAGTCAGCTGTTGACCAACACCCCCAGGTCCTTCTCAGCTGGACTGCTTCCCCAAGCCTGTAGCGTTGCTTGGGATTGTTGTGACCCAGTTGCAGGACCCGGCACTTTGCCTTGTTGAACCTCATACAATTGACCTCAGCCCATCATTCCAACCTGTCCTGAAGTCTCTGTAGAGCTTTTCTACTCTCCAACATTCCCACCCAAGTTTGTGTCAAACTGACTGAGGGTGCATTCAGTCCCCTCAGTCGGATCATAGATAAAGACATTAAACAGGACTGGCCCCAGTACTGAGCCCTGGGGAACACCATTTGTGACCAGTCACCAACTGGGTTTAACTTTATTCACCACAACTTCCTGGACACAACCATCCAGCCAGATTTTCACCCAATGAAGATTAAGTACACCTGTCCAAGCCCTGAGCAACCAGTTTCTCCAGGAGAATGCTGTGGCAAATGGTGTCAAACACTATATTAACTTCTAGGCAGGTAACATTTCAGCCTTTCGCTTATCTGCTAAATGGGTCATCCGGTCATAGAAGGAGACCAGTTTAGTCAAGCAGGACTTGCCTTTTATAATCCCATGCTAGCCAGGCCTGATGCCTTGGAGTCTTGTACATTTCATGTGATGGCACTCAAGATGATCTAACCCATGACCTTTCCCTGAACTGAAATCAGACTAACCAGCCTGCAGTTCTTGGGATCCTCTTTCTGACTCTTCCTGTAGATGGGCATCACATTTGCTAACCTCCAGTCATCTTGGACCTCTCAGGTTAGCCAGAACTGCTGGTAAATGACTGAAAGTGACTTGGTGAGCACTTTCGTCAGCTCCCTCAGTAAGCCTCATCCAACCTGACCTGTGGGGTTAACTGAAGGGTTAATGACTTTAAACTGAAAAAAGGTAGGTTTAGAGTAGATATCTGGAAGAAATTCTGTACTGTGAAGGTGGTGAGGCACTTGAACAGGTTGTCCTGAGAAGTTATGGATGCCCCATCCCTGAAAGTGTTCAAGGACAGATTGAAAGAGGCTTTGAGCAACCTGCTCTAGTGGGCAGGGGTTTGAGGGAGGTTGAACTATATGATCTTTAAGGTCTCTTCCAACACAAATCATTCTATGAGTCCACGAAATTCCACCTCAATATGCCCTTATAATTTTTCTTTTCCTGGTGGAGTATTTCCAAAATAATCTAAACAATTTAAATACGTAGCTACAATTGACATATAATAAAATATGAGAATCTTGTTCCTTAATAATTTTAGTTGATACCTTTTAATGGTCTTTTCTCAGTGTTTGTACATTGCTGGCATGCTTCAAAGATTGTATTTTATCTCCAGATTTTTTCGTTAATTAGTTAAAAGAGAGTTTTCTGAATGTGGAATTTAAAGACCGATATCAATAATGGCCTGTCTTGAAGCCTGATTTGAAAATGATGGAGCTCTCTGTCAAATTATAGACAAATACATTCTATGTCCTTTTTTCAGATAACTCACAGCCTAGACGCTGCTGACAGCATTTGCTCAAAGATACCAGAATGCTGGTCAGAAGCTCATATAACTAACATATCTAGTTTTATTCTGCTTTTCAAAATGCATTTTGTCAGATTTTACTGGAGAGTTAATAGTAGCAGATCTTGGCTTTTAAAAGTAAGGATTCTTTAACTGCTGACAAAAGAGATGGGATCACTGATAAAACATTGTCAATATTTCACCTCAGGACACAATTTTGAAACTTTTGCTAAATGGAACAGAATGTAAGCAAATGTGGTGGCTGCATCGTTTGTTCATATATGTGTTTCACAAAAAAAAAATGACTGGAAAAAAGTAACTAATTACAATATATCTGTTAAGAATGAATAGGTATCAACTTGTCACTCTGACTAGGCAAGACAGCTGTACTTGAAGTACTAGAATTCCACAAAATCAATGGAATCAAAATGTGTCTTTGCTTTATAATGTTATGGTACATTAACTGGTAAAACCATCACTGAATAGTTCAATATTTCCATGTTCAAAATAAACCAATAATAATTAGACTTACATTTTTTGGTTTCTATACCTGATATGCAACAACTGTTCATCACTGGTATATTTCCAGTACTATTTCCACTTGGTTCAGAGACAAGTGGGTGCTCAGTGAATTGTCAGAATCCATATACAAACACCACGGCAGCACCAGGAATAGGATGCATTTATAAGCTCACAACATAGTTCAAGCTGCATCCTATCAAACTTAATGACCTAAAATTGAGTCAGACAATAAATAAAACACAAACCTAAACCACATTCCAGCTAAAAGCCAAGGATCTGACAAATCTGACAGCAATTTTAAATTTCAAGTCTGTTTCAATAATTAATATTAATTAAAAGATTAACTATTACTTCATTCCAAATGGAACATGCTAAGCCTATTCAGGATGTTTATTTTAATGTTGTTATCTAATTGAATCACTGTACCAGTGCTGGCACAGATCCAGTCTCCAAGTGTAAGGAATTCACAGATGGAGAACTGAGTAGTAGCGCTATATGTATCCAGACAAAACCTAACAGCAGGATTTAAGGATTTGTTCAAAGCTCAAGGTGCTTTCATGCTCAACATCCATAACTTAGAGTTGTCAGATCCTGGTTCCATTCTTCCAGAGGTATCTGAACAACTACATCATATGTTCCTATTGATCCACATGATTGACATTTGAAGAGTCATGGAGTCCTTCTAAACTTTCCCTGAGGGCTGGGTATATTTTTGCATATAACATTTAGAGACTCTCCAGGATGATGGCTATGGCATTCACATAAAGTTAGCATGCCTGGAATTGGAGGAAGATTATGAAAACCAAAGCAAAACTAAAGGATGCCTGCTTCATCTTTACGAGCACATATATTAGAGTGCAATGTGGTCTGGTGATTGAGAAGATGTCCTACAGGGGTTATATGTGTTCAAACCTTCTCAGATGGAAGCCAGACTCCCACATTCTTGGCAAACACAGTAACTAGCACTCATAAAAAGAAAAAAAACCATCCTAGAATACTTGGGAGAAATTTTGATAAGAAATAAAATATTTTATTTGTAGTTCATAAACCTGCATGATTTCAGTTCAGTTTTGCAAACTTAACTTGATTGGTTCATGCAGGGAATGTAAAACAAATTACTTGCATGCAGTCTGTTTTTCAAGAGAATAAAAATACAATTCATGTTGATAGAGGCATCTTAAAGTTATTGAACTGTCATTTCTCCCCCAGGTAAAAATTTTCAGCTGGTATATTATTTTTTATCATATGCTTACACTGAAATAAAACTTGGATTTAATTTCAGACAATGCACTCACTGTGAGGGGTTGGGGTTTTTTTGTTAATTTTCAGCTGAACTTATTTTAACAAAAGTCTCTGGTTCTTTACCGCCTGACTTAGTGTAAGGTCATTAAATGGAAAGAGATCATAACCATAACCATGAGATTTCAGAGAAGGAATGGAGTCAGGTGTCTTTTGTTTATGTTTAGAAATCCTACTATGGAAAACACCACTGACATCACAGATAGACATGTTTAGATACCAATGACATAGAATGCTATCCCAGGGTTGTTCATGTAATCAGTTCATGAATTTTACAATTTTATTTAGATAGTATGCTTATAACCAAATGATTTCAGGAGATCCCCATAATATTAAAAGCTTGAGCTTTAAATCACAACTGTTCTTCAAAATATGCAGTGATTTACACTAAAGCAGCATGTTAATAAAATGTTACCATTCTGATCTGAGACATTATATGCTTACTTTACATGTGTTACTGATGTTTGCACAATGTCCATAACAATCATGATGAAATAACGCTATGCTTACAGTTTTAGGTCTCGGGCTTACATAGTATTTGCAAAAAGTTTCTTGAAGACCACTCACAGACTAAGAAGTGGCTAGTATTTTCTCAACAATTCTGAATGACATGTAGGGCTTAGAAATTTCATATTCAATTGCCATGGCTAATTTAAAGTCAAAAAAACATGTCATACCTACAGAAAAAATATTAAGAAAAAATTATTTTCCAAGCTGGAGCTTTTTAAATTGCTGATAAGAAAATAAGCAGTAACCTCAGAGATTACTAGCTGAGCCTATACTTTGCTAACAAAATCTTTTTTTTGTGTCTGAATAATCATTTTGTTCAGTCATTAGTTCCTGGAATGCATGAATGACTTTTTTTTTTTTTTTTAATACAAAAGAAGGAAAGGTGAAGCTCTTTCAGAGTTGATGTTAACTCGTAAGAAGGAAGTGATAGAGTTCACAATACTTAGGAAGAAAAAAAAAAGCAGAGTAAAAATAATAAACTTCAAAAAGATGGACTTTAACAAACTCAAGACATTTAGAAACAAGTTTAGTGAAAAGTTAGTTAAGGAGAGTCAGCTGATTCCTAAAGAGACAATATTAAGGGTAGAAGTACAGACTATCCAATTACAGAGGAAGAACAGGAAGTATATCGAGAGATCAAATGGCCTAAACCACGAAAGAGATCATGCAGACTATGGAAACTAGGTCAGATTGAAACTTGGAAAGATAAGACAAGTAGCTCACACAGATGGGAACAACACCAGAACAGATATAGCTTAAAATACAGTTAGGAAGTCAAATGCAACAGTGTTGAGAAATCATTCTACAAGTATATTTAAGGAAAAAGAAAGTCAGGGGTGGCAATGGTCTATCAACAGGGGAAAATTACTTTGTCTTTCAATCAACATTCCCTGAAATATTCCTCTACAGGCATAGCTGATGTCATTGATAAGTTCTTACTGCCAAACAGAGAAATAATAAGCTGTAGCATACTTGAAAAAGATGAACATGCTCTAATCTTTTGGCCCTAATGATATGTACTTTAAACTGCTCTAAGAACCAATTAAAGTAATGTCAGAATTTTTTGCCATTATTTCTGAGGGTGCATGAAAAATAAATGAGGTTTCAGAAGACTGGAAAATTAAAAATATAACAGTGTTATTAAGAGTGCTGTGGTTTAACCCCAGATGGCAAATAAGCACCACATAGTTGCTCACTCACTCCCCCCTCCCTCACTATAGTGGGGTGGGGAGAGAATCAGAAGAGCAAAAGCGAGAAAACTTGTGAGTTGAGTTAAATACAGTTTAATAGGACAGAAACAAAAGAATATAATGATGATGATAACGATGATAAAGTAATTAGAATATACAAAACAAGCAATGCACAATGCAATTGCACACCGCTCACCAGGTGATGTCAGCCAGTTTCCAAGTGGTGGCCTCTAGCCAACTTTCCCCCTAGTTTGTACATTTATCATGACACCATATGGTATGGAATACCCCTTTGGCCAATTTGGGTCATATGTCCCAGCTGTTTCCCCTCCCAGCTTGTTGTGCCCCTCACATCTTCTAGCTGGCAGGACATGAGAAGCAGAAAAGTCCTTAACTTAGTACAAACACTATTTAGCAACAACAAAACCACCACTGTATTATCAACATTATGCTTACATTAAATCCAAAATAGAACAAATTTGTTATAAGCATTCTTTGTATCAGTTTGATAGTTGCTCTCTCTATGGTGGTCATCTTGCCTGACTGACTTATCTTCCTTAATGGAGTTCACTCAGGAATAGGGATCAGGTGGTTATTGCCTCATTTGTGGGCTCTGCCTCTTTCTCCTTTTCTTCTTGTGATGGCCCCCCTTCTTCATCCCTTACTAAATGAGCTGACCTTAGTATATATACACCTTCTTGCACATAGGGCTGAATGACATCATCGTGCGTTGGCTCTCTGGTTCAGCTGCAGTGCCTGTACAGGAGCTGGAGTATCTGCAGTGTCTGTTGTTTTGCCGTCACATCCATAGACCTTCTCTTCCCCCTCTGGGTGCTGAGAAGTGTTGAACATCACTCAGCAGGCCTGGACCAAGCCCCAGAATGTTGCAGTGATTTGTGTCTCCCTGGAATTGCCAGGGTGACAGCATACTTTTTCAAAACATTTTACTATTTTTTTCAGATTCTGCACTTTTTCAGGGATGAAGTTCCAAAACATTAGAGGTGCACACTCTCCTGGGTACTTGCCCATAGTATCCCACACACCCTGCCACTCATAATAATCTAGTCTCGGGGCAGATCTCTGGGTGGTATTCCTAAACAGTTGTTTAACCTTAAAAAAGACCTGGAACACATTCAGAAGATACAGCAAAAGGAACATGCTGATCTGAACATCACAAAGATACTCAAAATTCTCAAGATATCATAATTATCCTGGATATCTATTATGATATCTAATATCATAATTAGCCTGGAGGAGGAGGGGAAGATGGAAGGCTCCTGCATGGATTGGGTCTCCAAAGAGAAAAGGTAAAAGATATAATTATTAATAGTTTCCAATAGATGGCTCCTAAAGTACGGAGATGATGGCTATGCTGAATACAACTACCAGGTTAGTTTCTTAACCAGTAATTCTATCATATCATAAACCATTGCTACAAAGTAGAACAACATTATAACCCTAGCCTACTTCCCATGGGTGATAAACAGCACAACAGGGAACGTGTACTGCAAGTAAGCTATTACATAAGGCAACTTTAAATACAAGCATATCAACTTTGAGAGCAAATAAACTGACATTGTGACCAGCAACTATTAAACTAATACAATGAATGCTTAGAAAAAAAAAATTATTCTAATGTGTTCTAGTCAGATTTGCCATTATCTCAACCCATTATGTCTCACATTGGGCAACAAAAAGGACTGTCGTGGTTTTAACCCCAGCTAACAACTAAACAGGGGCCTCTGGTGGTCTAGTGGTTAGGGTGCAGGACTCTCACCGCTGCGACCCGGGTTTGATTCCCAGCCTCCCGGGCAGATGGAGCTCGTTAGCCCTGTGAGGCAATCCATCTAAGAGAAGGTCACTCTAAACAAACCTACGTTCTGAGACCCTCACTGCCACTGTCCAAGCTTGCTCGGCCCCGGTAGATGAACCTCAGGATTAAAGGGTGGGCTCAGTTCAGCGCACGCTGGGTCTCACCTAAAAAATCCACTGCGCAGGCTCGAAGGGTTAATGACCTTTCCCAAATCTTCACTCGCGAAGACTGGCCATTATATTATTATAACAACTAAACACCACACAGCTGTTTGCTCACTTCATAGTGGAATGGAGAAGAGAATCAGAAGAGTAAAAGTGAGAAAATTTATGGGTTGAGATAAAGACAGTTTAAGGGGACAGAAAATGAAGATAATAATAATAACTGCAATTAGAACAGACAAAATAAGTGATGCACAATGCAATTGCTCACCACTTGCTGACTGATGCCCAGGCAGTTCCTGGGCAACAGCCCCCTGCCAGCTTTCCCCTTAGTTTACATGCTGAACATGATGCCATATGGTATGGAATACCCCTCTGACCAGCTGGGGTCAGCTGTTCTGGCTGTGTCCCCTCCAAGCTTCTTGTGCCCCTCCAACATTTTTGCTGGCAGAGCACAAGACGAAAAGTTCTTCACTTAGTATAAACGCTATTTAGCAACAACTAAAAGCATCAGTGCATTATCAACACTATTCTCATATTAAATCCAAAATAGAGCACCATACAAGCTACTAAGGATAAAGTTAACTCTATCCCAGACCAAACCAGGACAAGAGGAATGGAGAAAGACTTGGGAAATCTTTAGTAAGTTGCTTTAGTTTTCTGCTCAGTTTCACCCTTTCTTCTCCTCTAAAATGCTGTCACAAAAATTAAATTATTTTTAAGACTTTAAAAGATAATTAAGTAACAGCTAATTTAGATTTAATGTTTTATGTAGAGAATCAAAAGATACTGTATTGTGGCCTTAGTAAGACTCCTGAGACAGTTTCTCACATTTTTGTAATTAAGTTTCACAGCTGTGAAGACTATGAGACCACCATAGTGTCATAGTGAAACTGGTGCCAAGATGGTATTGAGGGAGAGATCATCAATGGAAGGAGATTTACTTTTGCTTAAAGCTTTCCAGTGGATCCTTCTTGAGTTCTAGTTTATATTTCATCCACATCCTGGGTGATGGAACAAAAAGTATGCTTATTATGTTGTCCTGGTATAAACCATAAGAATATTGGAAGTCAAACCAATTTTAACAACAGAGGGAAAAACGCTTTTTAAATGTATGATTCAATTCAATAAAGACAATTACAGTCTTCTACTTTTGGGTTGTAATATCAGGTGCATGAATACAGAGATAGCAGTTCTACATGAGTTGATTAAATAGCAATTCTGTATCAAAGGATCTGAGGATAATCCTCAGCAGATCATAAGCCACACATCAATCAGTGGTGTCATGCTGCTGTAAAGGAGACCATTGTACATCACGCTGGGTTCTGTAAATGAAGTACAGCTTGCAAGACATGCTAAGTAATTCTTCTGCTTTGTTCATCATACATGAAACCTTAGCTGGAATATAGTAACTTGTTCTGAGGAGCCTTTGGACCCATCAAGAGAGCTATACACCAATGGTTCAGAGGGAAAGAATGAGTATAATTAGAGATCTGAATAATTTTTATAGAGGAGAAATACTGCAATTTGTGAATGGTTGTCTGAAAGAAGACTGAAAATTTAAATACGAAAAATACTGATTGGAAGAGTAAAATAGTTGCCAGTTCTCTGTGTTAATGAAGTTAAGACAATAGGTAATTAACAGGTTTAAATAGCAGTATAATTTACATGTTGAAATTATAAACATAATGCTATATTAAAACAGGCCAGTTTCAGAGTCTGTGAAGTCTCCACTGTAGAAAATCTTTCTGAAATGGAAAAAAACCATCTTGCACATGACTATAATTTTTAATATATTGAAGAAAAGTGACGAACCAATGGAATCCTGAGATCCCTTTCAGCTCAGTTCTGTAATTCTGTACTCACTAAGTTAAAAATTGAAAGTTTATTTCTTTTTTTTTTTTTTTACTATACAAATTACCATAAAGAAAAAAAGTGTTAGAGCAAATTTCTGGTATAATTATGACACTCAAAGAAAAAAGGGAAACTGATAGTTATTTCCCCAAAGAGTAGGTTTTTAAGTTGTCTAATTGATCTATGTTTGCAAAGAGTATAATTAAATCTTAGGGCAAATATATGCATTCAAATCCTTTTAGAAAATAATGGAATTCAGATGTATAATTTCTCAACTCCTACACACAGCTTTGAAAATACCCTGAAGTCTAAACAAAAAGGTACCCACGGTGACAAAGCAGAGTTAAAAACAAACATTAAACAGTTTTATATCTGTTCACAAAACAAAATGCCACATTTCGTGAAGACCTCCTTTAGATGTAGAAAGAAGGGGAGCTACTTTCATATCCAAGACTCTTTCTCAACAACTAGATAAACTCAATAAGCTGAATCTGCCCTGAAGAAGATGACACGGAACTTCGCAGTCACTCTTGAGCTCAGTGGGAGATGTCAGTCCACCTCTGGTTGTTAATTAAAGTGATTGATTATGCTCTGTTTAGCATAAAATAAGTGGGATATCAAAAAATCTCACTACTCTTGTAGTGTCATCGTTCTCTAATTTAACTGATCCAACATATACTGTTGAATGGCATAAAGCCATAGAAATTAATATTAAGTGTTTAAGTAATGTGGAATTTACATTAATTAAACCAGGTAATTAAGCAAACAATTAAAACCTTGCAATATTAACAAGTAATTGTATAATAGACATTTATTTAAGTTTGTCCATAAGTTTATGTTATAGGCATTTTAATAAATTTCCTAATTGTACTGACACATTACAGAAATTAAAATGAGACCAAAATGCATAAAAAGCCCTGGACAACACTAATTCAAGCTTTTTAAGCATTTATGAACAGCTTAAAATGATTGTTATTGATTTAACTAATTATATCTGCTACTTAATCTAAATGGAATACTTAATTGCAGCCTGAATTGCAGGTTTTATTGGGAGTTAAAATACAAAATATTACACAGAGAATCGGTAGTTGTAGAACTGTTGATACAGTAAGGCTTAAAATATGTTATATACAGGTTTTATAAAGCTTTAAGGTTGAACTAAGAAGAGAAAATTACTTTATTTGGGTCACAGTATTGAATATTACAGTACAATTATCAATGTTTTATCAGAGAGCTTAAAGCTTTCATCTTAATCCTTTGATCATTTTAAATCAACATGAGATTCATTACACCATGTAAAAAACCCCTGTTTGTGAAGCTTTTATGTCATGAGAAAGGGATCATATTTCTGTGTGCTAATGAAGAAATTATAAGGTATTGATTAAGAAAATGGAAAAAAATAAACCCTGCTTAATCTTTCTTCCTCAGCTACCTCACTTTCCTCTTACTTCTGCACTGCCTGTTATGTATTCAAGAAGAAATAGAACCTAGTTGCATTCTTCTTTCTTTGGAAATTGAGCAAGTGGCCTGTTTTTTGCATGATGTGCTTCTCTTTTTATAAGAAATTTAAAAAAAAAATAGCTCCTGAATGTAAACCAAATATATTTATAATGCATATTACGGAATCTGCTTGATCCAAAGAGATTTCTGTCTGGTTGCATGTAATTTGCAATATTAGATTTTTTCCAATATCTTGCATTTTCCTGTTCTCCAAAGAATTCAAGATATAAATTTCTCATAACACTAATATTACTGTATTGACACAAAATACTAGTCTGTTGGAGGGGCTGATGAATGTCAAATCAAATTGTAAAAGCATTTAGTTACTGAATTTGATTTTAAAATGAAAATACAGTATTATTTATTACAATACAAATACAGCATTATGTACAAAAGCCTGAAAAAGCAGACAGTAGCCTGTTGGGAGGAAAGATACTGAAGAACTGTTTAGCTATGAAGTATAAAAAACACTATACTATAGGATGTAACATGTCAATGAGAACACTGGAACAGTGATTGGAATAGGTTGGAAAGGAGTTCATGGCTTCCTCATCTCATATGAGAGGCCTGCTCTGCAGAACTGAAAAATTAAGCAAATAACATCAAGGACAAGTGTCTTGTCTTCCAGAAAAGAATAGCTATGGTTAGTATCAGGCATACTTCCTTAAGTGGCATGGGTTTAAATTCTCTCCCAAATAACTCTATCTCTGTCCCAGCTTTCCTTAATTTGTGCTCAGGGATTTTTTTATCCATCAATCTGTTATTCAAAAGCAGGCTTCTGGAGCTGTGGTCTGTATACGCAGGGAGAAGGCATGAAAGGCTGAAGCTCAACTGAAGTTGAAACTGTCCAGTGTTGTTTCAGATAACAAGAAGAGCTTTTTGAATTATGTTAATAGCAAAAAGAGGTCTAAAAAAACCATTGGACTGACACAGGTTGAAGATGTTCACAAAGGGAAAGTCCTGTGCAACTAATTTGAGATACATCTATTATAGTCTCACCCACCTAGTGGATGAAGGGGAGGCAGTGGGTGTAGTTTTTGCATGTTAGTAAGGATTTTGAATCCTTCTGTGGGTTAACGGTGCACTGGGTGAAGAACTGGCTGAAGTGAAGAGCTCAAAAGGCTGCAGTGAATTGGGCTATATCTGGCTGGTGACCAGTCATCAATGATATTCCTCAGGGTTCAGTTCCAGGGCCAGTCCTGTCCAATCTATTTATCAATGATCTGGATTCAAGACTTGAAGGTACCACTAGCAAGTTTTCTGATGATCCCAAACTGGAGGTGCTGTTGACTCTCTTGAGGGCAGGAAGCCTTGCAGAGGGATCTAGATAGGTTGGAGCATAGGGCAGTGATTAATGGGATGAAATTTAACAAGTCCTAATGCATTCTGCACCTGGGATGGAGTAATGCTGAGCCCAAGTGTAAATGAGGAGAGGAGTGGCTGGAGAGCAATCCTGCAGAAAGGGATCTGGGGTTGCTGGTTGGCAGCAGCTCAGTTTGAGTCAGCAGTGTGCCCTGGCAGCCCAGAGGGCAAAGCATGTCCTGGGGTGCATCAAACACAACATCACCAGTTGGCCAGAAGAGGTGACTATCTTGCTGTATTCAGTGCTGGTGTGGCCTCACCTTGAGTACTGTGTGCAGTTCTGGGCTCCACAGGCTAAAAAGGATGTGTAGGTATTTAAATGCATCCAGAGGAAGGCAACAAAGCTGGTGGAAGGGCTGGAAGGAATGTCCTGTGAGGACGGGCTGAAGACTTTACTTTTGTATAGTACAGAGAGAAGGAGGAGAGGGAGGTGGAGTGGAGAGGGAGGTGGAGAGTGGAGTGGAGAGGGAGATGCTGAGCTCTTCTCCCTGGTCTCCAGTGACTGGACTCATGGGAATGGGTCAAAGGGGTCTAGACATTAGGAAGCATTTCTTTACCAGGAGGATGGTCAAGCACTGGAGCAGACTTCCTAGAGAGACGGCCAATGCTCCCAGCCAGTCAGTGTTTAAAAGGCATTTGGACAAAGCCCTTAACCATGTGCTTTAAATTTTGGTCTACCCTGAAGCTGTCAGGCAGTTGGACTAGATGATTGTTGTAGGTTACTTCCAACTGAAATATTCTATTCTACTCTATTCTATTCTATTCAACTCTACCCTACTCTATTCTATTTGCATCTTGAAATGAAAGCATGTCCTCCCCCCATGTTCTTTAAAACACGGTCAGATGACCCCCTTATAGAAAAGTTTGTAGCACAAAGTCCTGTGTGGTTTCACAGAATAAGGTATTCAAAAGGCAGAGTGGTAGTATGTAAAGTGATAACCCTACTATCATCTGAACTATGTGTAGTTCAGATGGGAGCTCAGTGAAATAAAATCTCATGGAAAGTTCTCCATTTTCTTCTCTTCTGTTTTTCTTTCCCTTAACTCTTTTCCTGAGAGAAACCATGCATTAAACAACATCAGCTGGTTCCGTAAAAAGAAAGAGCTGTGTTTACATCACGACTCTCAGAACACAAAAAATTCTGTCTCACTGAAAAAAAGTAATTAAATAATTTTGTAATTAAATCATGTAAATAAAACGACTTTATAAACTAATGATTGATACTATGATTTGGTTTTTAAAGAGGAGGCTGAGCTTATAACTATAATATCTTCAATATAAAAGAATTACAATACAATACTGGAGAAAACAGCCTCTTGGGAAAGAAAAGGATTTGTTATTGATTCATTAAAACTGTTAACTCTAAAAGCAAGGAGTCAGTATCAAAACATTTTGAAGGATGTCATATTTCAGAATAAGACTTCTAAAGGGCTAGATATATTATAGTTAGTTATGGTTGTGGGTAACTGTCAGTACTATGCCCTTCAATGAATCTCAATCCATATCGTTCATACTGCAGATAAGTGCAGTTCTTGCAAAGTGGTTCATTTTTCAGGTACAGAAAAACCATACCACTAGTAAACAGTCTGACTAATTTTAAGGTAAAGTTGAATGGAGCTCTGAGCAAACTTGTCTAGAGAAAGCTGTCCCTTTCTATGGCAGGGGGTTTGAACTACATGATCCTTAAGATCCCTTCCAACCCAAACCATCCTATGATTCCATGAAATAAAACCCTTTCTCAAACCTAGTGCAAATGCCTGGGAATTTTGACAAGCAAGCAGGTTCTGGAAGAGGTACATTTTTTAAAATTTTGTGCTCCCTTTTCCTGTTCAGGCAGTCTTCATGCAGCTTTAATAGTTACAGTTATTTGTATATGCTGTAGTTTCAAGGGACGTGAAAGCTCCCCTAGGTCATGCCTGGCACCCTGAACCAGATTATCAGGCTTCTGCCCCACTCTGTGTTAAAGAGAAGGTTGCTTATAGTTCTGTCACTGCCAATAATAAAAAATCCTGCAACTGTTTTATAAAAGTTTGAAAAACTCATTCTACTTATTAAATCTCTGAATCATAGCGACTGTTTCATGCTAACCACATCAGGTAGAAACAGATAATTTTAGAGTCATGAAAGCTGAAAAAAAAACCCCTTACCTCATAAAGTGATAATAATTAAATATTTAAAAGGTGACTGTCAATATGAAACAAGAGAGTTAGATCTTAAAGTTCAAAAACATTTTGCTTTATAGAACTGTGAATTAATTCCTTTAGAATGGTACTTAGGAAGAGATGACGAGAAAGGGAAATTGAAAAGCCTATTTAACATAAAATTTGCCTGATTGTTACTATTGATAGAGGTGTAAAATAGATTTTTCACTTGACATCACCAAAAAACATTTTAAAATTGAGAGCAATTTCACTTAGGCTGCATGCAGCATGTCACCTGCTTTGTCAACAGAAAGCAACGGGATCCATTTTATTGAATGGTAAATATTTTCACCTGTGCGTCTGCCCTCACAGGAATTTATCGTACTGTTTCAGACCTTTTGGTACAGGGCAAAGGTTTTATAACTGTCTGCTCAGAGGAGAGGTATTGATTATGCAAACTTGCTAAATGTTGCTCACAGTTACAGGGATTCGATAATAACAGCAAATATTTGTTGTTTAGTTGAGCTGATCTTTCAGTAAAGGTCTGATGAAACTTTAAATGTTGGGGCCATTTTAAAGTGATTTATTTCAAAACCAGAGAATGAAATGGAGTTCTGACTATAGATTGAACTTTATAAATTGACATTACATCCCATTTATATACCTTATAAATTGAAAGTAATTATTTTATTTCTTGAATTATTTCTAAACATTGTCTGGCATTTCTTTTCAAATATGAATCTTTCTACTTGACTGAGATTCTTATCATTGGATATAATTTTTCTACTCTATTTGACACACAGTGACATTTAGAGAAGATAAATATCAGGATTCTTAATAATTTAATAGAATAATTTTGGTGTCTCTGAGTTGTCAGTGTTTGAGGGATACATACTGCCAGCTAGGGGGAATTTTGTCTGCACATTTTGATGATCTACAGAAAATAATGTCAAGTATTAAGACTTTTGCAGTAAAAAAAAAAAAGAAAAAGAAAACGAACCTTGCAGAACAGCTACCTGTAAAAGCACAAAGCAAGCTGCTTGGTTTAAGGAGATTATCCTAACATTGGATCTGGAATTGTAAACTTTATTTAGTGGCATTTTATTATTTTATCAATTTTATTATAATTTTAAATTATCTAAGAATAATTTATTTATTGAATAATTTATTTATTATATAATTTATTTATTGGAAAGCTGAAGACCAAATAGTAAGGAAGGAGGCTAAAATATCATCCTAACTAAGAAATATTATAAAACAGGACAAAATAATCAAATCTGTCCTGAAAATGTTTGTTTGGTTTTGGGGTTTTTTTTACTCTTTTTCAAAACAATTTTTTACCTGTGAGACCTAAAGCTGACTGTTTCAAAAACTGAACAACAGTTTTGAAATTCAGAAGCTTTGGAAGCTATAAGTATTTTCAGATAATAAAGACACAAATTCATTTCAGAGCTCCTTTCTCCCCAGTAGAGCTGAGGTATAAATCCTTTATAGCCTCATTGTTCTATATCCAAAAGCTCCCTATCACTGTTTTTTGCATCCTGTTGACATTTATACTTATTCTCTGGAAGTATAGATTGACTAAGAAGTCTTAAGGTTTGTGAATTTTCTGATGTACAGGTATAAAACTATGTACAGTGGGTTTTAGTGCATTTTTTCTGCAATTAATATTTAAATTATTATCACAGAAGAAGTGAGTTTCTTTAAGTTGGTTCCAGTTGGATTATAACTAAGACTAGCAAAGTAAAACCAAATCTAGGATACATATTAAGTAACTACAAAATATCTCGTGTTATGATACTCTCCCCAGTGTAAGAAGTAGAAGTCCTTCATACGAACAAACTTTAGTGTTCTGGAAGGTTTTCTTTAAAGGGGAGTCCTATGACAATCAACTGCATTATTTCTTCTCTAATATTTATAATTTACAATGCAGCACTCTATTGTAAGAGCCTGCACGTCTTTGGTTCTACTTTGAGACATCAATTCCACCTACACAAATGTAGAGGTGTGGTTTTATAATACAGACCATCAAGTGTAGCATGGAACAGTGAAGCTGGTTGTAAAGATGAATGTAGGAATTCACAAAGGTCCATAAAGTGTAAGATATGGACACTTAACTGCATGTACATTACCATAGTTGATGTGTTAGCAGTACTGCTGATTTTCAATGAAATGCATCATTAAGAATTTCATTTGTATACCATGAGAAGTATAAACAAATCCCACTGTTTGTGAGCATTTATAATACTAAGTAAAGTTAGAAATGCATATGCTATCTAGAATATTACAAGTGGGGTTTATTTTTGCTTCCTTTAATATTAATTTCCAATATAGAGTTTAATTTCAATTATAAATTAAGCCCTTGACTTCATTTTTTTTTTAAGTTGAACAATCCTGTATTAATATTTTCAAACAAATACCATTTGTGTCCTATTTTAAACTAAAGAATTTAAAACAGTGTTCCCTATACCTTAAGCAAATTTAATCAGGAAAGTTAGAATCATAGAATCAGCCGGGTTGGAAAGGACGTCTGAGATCATCAAGTCCAACCGTTGATCCACTACCACCATGGTTACTAGACCATGGCACTAAGGGCCACATCCAGTCTCATCTTAAAAACCTCCACTTCCCTGGGCAGCCCATTCCAATGCCTGATTACCCTCTCTGTAAAGAATTTCTTCCTAATATCCAGCCTAATATCTCCCCTGGCAGAACTTAAGACCATGCCCTCTTGTCTTACTGATGACTGCCTGGGAGAAGAGACCAACCCCCACCTGGCTACAACCTCCTTTCAGGGAGTTGTAGAGAGTGATGAGGTCTCCCCTGAGCCTTCTCTTCTCCAGACTAAACAACCCCAGCTCCCTCAGCCTCTTCTCATAGGACTTGTGTTCGAGTCCATTCACCAGCCTTGTTGCTCTTCTCTGGACCTGCTCCAGCACCTCAATCTCTTTCTCAAAAGTCTTCTGACTCTTCAAAATAAATCAAAAATTAATTTTCTTTCACAGTTAGCAATCATGACTGTGTGTTGGGGGGCTGTCAGTGCTTTGGGAATTATTAATTGATATTTAAAAGTTTAAGCTGACACTTTCTGAGAACATTTGAATAAAAAGTATTGTTCTTTTTACATCAAAATCCATTTTCTTCTTGATTTTCAAAACTACAGGTAAATAGATGGTGGAAAAGTCTTAACATTCTTTAGCTGCAAAACTGTGAATAAATAATCAGCAGTCTATATCAGCTAGAAAATTCCTGTCCAGAATGCATGGGTTACTGGGTTAAGGAAAAGAAACCTATTAATTTCTTTACCTCCTAACAAAAATTGTAATTTTTTTTTGCCATCCTTCATCTTGTCACTTGGATGGTAACTATAATTATGGAAATGTTAGGGCAGTTAGAAACCAGCAGCTTATGTGACCCACTTCAGCTGCTAGTTGGAAAACAACTGTCACCCCATTATTTTGTTGTGCTTGAGGCCAGATACTGAACACTCTTGGCTCCTGTGGACTCCAGCAGCGTGTGTGGAAGCATGTTGCTTCCAAGGGTTGGGCCAATTCTGTATTTTAAAGCTTAATAGAAGTATTACAGTGTTCTGTAAACACTTTTGGATTTGAAATCTCTGTGTCCTCAAAGTTCTTGTTCAAATGAGCATGAGCTGCTCATTTGAACTAAATAAGCAATGGCTAAAGGGGTGGTTGCAAGTGAGTTTTCAGATGGGATAGCTCGAATCTATCATATGATAAATTTTTATCTAAAGCTGCAATTTTCTTATTTTTTGAGTTTTAAACTGTATTCCTGCATCCTACCCACTTATCATGCAGAAGAGACCAAAGGCAATGTTGAGTCATTATACCGTGAATGTGCCTTCATCATGATGCAGTCACGAGAAGTAACATTTTCTTTGCAAGCAAACTTTGTGGGCACATAGTACCATGCTTTCAGAGATTCCATTTTGCTTCATCAGGACACGTCTGAAAGAAGTTTAAAGTCCTTTTTGCTGCATGCTATTAACAGCATGAGCTGCCCATCATGCCACCAGTGTGGCATGTCTTCATTGTCTTCAAGGTTACAACCCCCAAGCAAAACAGCTTGAAATGAAGCTGTCCATTCTGGCACTGGTGATTTTTTCAAGTATCGTAGTTGACTTTAATGCCAGGAAGTTGTAGAAAGTAACTACATAGACCACCCTTATATTCAAACATTCTTTTAAATGTATTGTTATTGTTGTGATAGTTTCTGTTGCTGTTTTTGAGGAGGGCCATATTATGGAAACTGTTACAAAAAATACTCTGTGCAAATGAAGGGTAAAATAAGTTTTTGTTTGGGGGAGGTGATGAAGATGATGATGACGATTTAATAATAATAATAATAATAATAATAATAATAATAATAATAATAATAATAATAATAATAATAATAATAATAGCATTGATTTGCAACAATTTTAGAGGTATAGCCTTTTCAAGTCAAGCCGTAAAATAACTATAATTTATCTGGCATCATATGGACAGCCAAGATATTCCCTCATACTGCAACATGACAAAGCTAATTAATCACCCATTGCATATGGAAGAGACATCATAGATACATGATAGATATGACATTCAGATTACATAGCTACCAGCTAAACAAAATTCCAGCTAATTAATATGTGTCTAAAGTAGTATCTAAAAAATCAATAAGCAAAAGACTGCATACTGATATATTGCATCATCCAGAGTAGTATCTCTCTGATAGCAAGGATTGTCATTCATTTGAAGAACAGCAAGTGGACAGGTAGAATAACTCCCCCATTTTGCAAAATAAATAAAATTTTGTAATTGTTGATCTATATTTCCTTATTAGATAATTCATAACTCTACTTGAGAATAAAATAGTCAAAAATCCTTGGTGAAGCAATTCTTCTAAGATGCATGTCCTCTTTGTAGAGAATTTACATCACTAAAATTTTAAATACGTGCAAAATCACAATACCAGAAGGACTGGTAGATTTACCATAGTAATGACAGGAATTAGCTCTTACCTTTCCAACTTTTTCTCCTACTATCTTGACTACCAACTACGTCCTGAAAATGTTTTTGTTTCTTAAGTGACTATTTAGACTTTTTTTGTGAAATGAGATATAAAGAGGTTAACTGTTGTTAGGGAATACATTCAGTGCAGGTAGCTCAGTGTGCAGCTGCAGTGTGAGCTGCAGATTGAGATCTGGGTGGCGGGAGCTCCAGGAAAGAGGCTGTCCTTTTGCATAACCTCCCGACCCTTTGCATAACAAAAGGCACGGGGCCTGTGGCATAACCAAGGACTGGACACTCCAGACCTTCCAGCGCTTAGACTGTGAGGGTATAAAAGCCCAGGGTTTCCTTTGTTAGGGGAGCTTCAGCTGATATTTTTTTATTTAGCTATTGTACTATGATTAAATTATTTTAAGGATTGAGACATCTGAGACTCTGCTATGGGAAATCTAGGGTCAAGTTGGCAAGGAAATCTGTACTAACTGTGCACAGGTGGAGTGTGAAGGAAGTCGAGCTGACTCACTGAAGCCACCCACTGTGAAGGGGCTTCAGTCCCAGCTCAGGTGGTGCAGGTGTGACTGCCATAGTGGCTCCTGGATAGTCAGACAGGAAAGTTTCCTTAACAATTCTCGAAGATGTGAACAACTTCCTGCCTTGGTTTAGGCACAGCAAAGGTTAAAAGAACCACTATACATGTACTGGAGACCAGTATATTTGGCTTATAGTATATTAAAATTTAGTGTATTAGAGGAAGCACTTTGGAGGGCACAGCCACAGTTAATTTCAGGTTTGCTGTATATTCTGTAGTGCTCTTCATTTACACAAAAGACTACCATGCTTGAAATTCCTTGTATTTGGCATATTTATTTAGGATGTAATTCTGAACTATTTACACATATAACTTTAAACTTCTTTCCGTATCTAGCATATGTAGAATGCAGTATCTCATACATCTGTGCAGCAAATCTTGCTAATTACTTGGTTTAGTAATTCATATCCCACTTTTAAAATTTCTAATAAACTTTACTGAAATATGCTACAGAAACACAGGGTAGGCTGTTGGTTACTATTATGGCTAATCCCTTTGTCTTCAGTGCAATTATTCATACAGGTGAAAATATAATTTCCTGGGTTGGTCTCAAAACAAACCATAAATTCTTAAATTTGGCAAGCCTTAAAGGTGAAAAGGACAACATAAGTAAAAACAGTTAATATTACTTTATCATCACCACATTCTCATATCAGGGTTTTGTGTATGTCTCTATGTATTACACACAGATACATACACACGTGTACCCTTTTTATCTTTAAGAAATGCTAAATTATATTTGGAATTAGAGAAAGAAGACATGCTAACGTTTCCTACAAATAGGTAAGATGAGAAATACTAGATTTCCTAGTTCCTAAAGAAGCAATTCTTGTTGAAAGAAAACAACTGCTTTTAGTTCGGAAACAAAAACTGAAGAGATCAAGAGAATTTTTTTATCTCTTCCAATCTTTCTACTCACTCTGGCAAAATATATTTGACAGAGGAACTTCCATGTTAACCACATAAATACTGGCAATGGAATCATACTCCCTACTGCAAATCAATAGGGAAAAATGCTTTGTGTAAACACAACAAATCTCAACATTTTGTCCTCCATTTCTGCTCTTCTTTTGTTTTAGGAGATCTGGAGAGCATCATGTCCTATGAATCAAAGTTGAAATGAGTTCTGTAAGCAAGAATAGTGAACTGGCAACAGAAAACAAAAGCACTCAATGCTAGTTTTTCTGACGGCTTTTTGTGAGCTTCATAGAACTTTCTTGAACAGAATACTATAAATTGTTACTGTGAAATTTGATCTGTAGGATAAAGACATAAAATTTAAAGGACAAATATTAAGGATAAAATGAAAAAAAATCCTTATTTGAAATGGCTCAAGCAATGAAAACTATTTCTTTTCAGAGCATTCTTAGAATTTGACTGGTTTCCATCTTAGGGATGCAAAAGCTGGCTTCAGACATGCTGCATTACTTTTGTTTTACTTTATCTCTCTACCAGTTTAAATCTTCTTTAGTTTGATTTCTCCATATTTCACTAGTACCTGAAGAGAGATCAGTACAAAGCAAAGTATCAACTGTATGAAAAAACTGTCACGTAATACCTTGCTTTCTTACATCAAGGCTTTAGTGACATGATGTATTAACTACTCTATCATGTCAATAAAAATAAAAGAGTAATGGAGCACTCATCAGCTGTCATTATAATATGAAATGATGATGGTGGGACATGACTGCTCTTCGACAAGAAAAAGAAATGATGTATTCTTTCAAAAACACAGTGACTTTAGGCAGGACATCACACAGCAGGACATGCCTTGAATTTCTGGACTGTGCTACCTGAGTTTGGACATCTAAATGCCTGAGTATTTGGATAGGAGAAAATGTTGGTAAGCTCATTATTTCTACTGTGCTCTGGGAAAACCTGTGAAAGTCTGTGAAAAGGTCTTTGCCTCCTAGTTAGGAAAAGGAGGAGGAAGGCAGCTCTCTTTCCTGACAAAGAGCCAGTCCCACTAATGGTTTCTCTTCTCTTCTGAGAGAGTAGAGGGGAGTTCTCATGTCTTTTCTCTCCTGGGCTTCTCTTGTCCCCTGCCAGATGAGAAGGAAAAAATAAAAAAAAAAAAGCCAAATAGTGGAAGTATATTGTGGAAATTTTTCACTCTCTTCAGAGGTTAATGTTAACCCAAAGACTGGGAATAAAATTGTAAAACATTTGGAGAACTATGCATTTCCTAGTCATGCTTTTCCTGCTGCAGCTTTTCTTGTTTGATTTGCATATTTCATCACTCAGTGGAGAAGCAGAGAGTTGGGCACCTGGAACAGATAAAAAAAAAAAAAAAGGAAAGCTGCACTGCTGACAACCAAAAGAAGACAAAGAAAACGGAGTCTTTCTATTCTGGTCATGCCAAAAGCGATATACATTGTCACAGGAGTGACTGTGTGTTCAGACTGCTAATTTCTAATCCTTTAGCTGATTGGATTGATTTTTTTTTTTTTCAAAGCCAAATCACTGTTGTGTTGCTAGATCAGTAAGCAAGCTTTAGATGCTTTGTATTAGTCATCTGCATTTGTAGGAAAACAGGCCTGTTAAGCATGGGGATCCGTCAAGACTAATCTAATCCTGCAATGTGTAGGTCACTTTTATTGTTTTCCAAGCCCTTTTAACTCTGTGTATAAACAAAAAAAGTTGGAAATCTCTGGTTAGAATACTAAGCACTATTCCCACCTCTGCATATCAATAGCAATTAATGTTTCTATTAGTCAAGCAATAAAGCAAAATGTCTTCACCAAATATACTAACATGAGCTATTCTTTGATAGAAACTACAATTTTTCATGTAGTCTGGTCACTGTTGTCACAGTTGCTGTATCTCCATCTCCTGCCATCTTTCATAGGTTTTTTTTTCCTTCCACATTATGGTAAATGTTGACTTACATCTATGTTTGATTCAATTTCAATGCTTTGAGCTCATTTTGGCATATGTTGTCCATGGAATGTTGGCTTATGTTTTGTTGCTGGAATAGGAAGGCATGTTTCTCAGGCCACTTTTACCTTCAGGGTTGGTTTCCTCCATGGTCAAACAGTTTTGGCAGTAGCTGGGCTTAGTTAGCATTGACATCTTTTTTTATTTTTTGTTGTTTTGAAGTTCCAAAGAATCTCACATAGAAGTTAATCAAGAGGTTTAGCACCACAAGAGGGTAATAGCATGTAATAACAATTACCCAATAGATTAATAAGATTTGAAAATGTTAAACGTTACCAATATTATCAAAATATAAGCTCATACAATGCCCATTATCTGTTCCATACTGATGTTTCAACAGCACAAGCAGTGCTCTCCCATTGCAGTAGGCACTTGCTGATCTGCTTGTAACTTCTTATAACATCCCACACCAGTGAGCAATAGGGATGAATCCCAGCACTTGGCCCATTGCTATACTTGCTGTGCTGCTCATGAAACAGAACACTCCACCTAGAAGGGAAAATATCTATCATGTGTAAACTGCACAGAAATCCTGCTAACCATGTATGACCACACCCACTGGTCCAATGTGACAACTCCTTGATACCTCCAGGATGGCAAAAGCCACACTTCCATGAGGAACTTGATAAAAATGTCCAGTACTCATAGATTTTACGCACACTGCAGTTAGTCCAGAGTAGTTTCAGCTGTTTGGAAATAAGAGAGCATATGTGGCATTTCAGGAGCAATCTCTTAGCTAGCCCCAGAGCAGGAATAGAAGAAATTAATGAGAAATTTAAAAGGAACAAAGTGACCTTCAAATACCTTTTCCTGTCAGTAGAAGCACTCTGTGTGCCTCCTTCTGATACAGTTTCTAGAATCCCAGTGCAGTCTTGCCAAATTTAAACAGAAACTTACATCCAGCAAACATAGTATGACTAATTTTATAAACTCAAGTGCAGACAACACCCATTAGAGAAAGCACCATTTAATGTCAGATTGGTGATTTATTGGTGTTTTGAGGGGCATAGTGGCAGGATCTGAAAGTGCTGCATATGAATCCAGAGGTATGATAATCAAACTAGGTGCAGGATGTGTACTGTTATATATAGGTATCTAATCATGCTGGTATGTGAAAAATAGCCAGGTACAATGATATATATTCTTTGTTCCCTTCCCCAGAAGCAAACTAAGTTATGAGGTTAATGTAACAAGCAAAAAAGGTATACTGTGACCTTTCAATACAACTGTTTCACAAGGAACTATTTGTTAACTGCCACTGGGATTGAGTGCTCCAGAGCGTGGTAAACCTTGCCAGCCCACTGGATTCACTTCCGTAGATCAGAGGCTGAACATGACAAATATGCCTATCAATGTATTCCTTGAAGCTACATGTGTTTCTGCATTTTCAGGATCAGCAGCCTTGTTAAATAAGAAGTTATAGGAACTGTGTATACAGGGCGTTGTAAGAAACTATTGTTACAATATAAGGTTGAATGTCTCATTTATTTATTCATTTTGGGGAGAAGGGAGGGCAATTTATATTTTAAACAACTTGGCTATAAATATACCATTATGCCAAGATAAATGGTTAACAGTGGTTATAAATTTTGGTTTGGCATTGCAGTAAATTGTGTATATTCTTTCCTGAATGCATGTATAAATTAGCATTTCTATGTATTCATAATGTGACCTTTAGGTTTTAAACTTTCTTTAGGAAAAGAGTTCTCTTGGAATCTGTTTAGATTTTATGAAGTCCTTACTGAGACATGAATAAGTGAGGTTTGTGGCATCTGTCCCCTAATATTTAATCCAGTAGTTTGGGCAATCCTAGAAATCTTTTAAAATTTTCTGTCAATGCTCTTTTGAACTTTAAAAAAAATAATATTATCCTTCAGAGCGAGTAAGGGGTGAATAAAAAAAAAAATACTACCATTTTTCCTTTTTGCCATTTACAAGTCATTTGGCACTGAGCTATTCTGATGTACAAATGTTTGAATACTTTTTTGTCTTCCATTGGTGGATGTGTATGGCATAAATCAGGGCATTTTACATGCCCCCACATGTAAGTACTCAGAAAGTGCACTTTTCATAGAATATTTACTAATGAAAACAGGTAACTGGACTGGACATCAATTTCCTTACTGGATGCCATAAATCTGTTACCAGAAGATAATTAGGCTAATTATCTTTAGTGATAATCATTTTTACATTAAACATATTAATAAAAATAATAGAGCTTCAATTGAGCCTCATTTCAGTGTCTGTCCAGTAATCAAATGGGAGGCAAATGAATACAAAGGTTTGTGTAACTGTTTGGGTTTGGTTTTTTTAAAATAAACTTTAAAATCTTTATTATGCTAAAAAGAGGTGTGTTAGGAGTATTGTTATTCGGGTTACATGTGGAACACATTTGAAAGATTGCATGTTACTGATGAGCTCATTGTTTATAATTAAGAAATATTTGACAAACTGTGAACAAATATTTATTTTTTAATATTAGCTAAAACATTAATTATGTTCACCTATTAGAACATCCTAATGAGGAACTAATATTAATTCATCTAACAAAGTTCACTTTTATTTGAGACACTCACTGAGTTAATTACTAGACTCCTTTCATTCATTAACATTTCAAATCTCATTAAAATGTAAATGGGAAAAGTTTTTTGCCTATGAGAAGGTATTTATTGGCATTCATCATAGTAAGTAATTTAGTCTTCATTAATTATAAAGAATATAATAAATAGTAATTTACTTTTGTGAAAACAGCTGGTTAAAGGTTGTTGTACTTAAGCTTTTTCACGTTGTGATCAAAATGGATGATTCTTTGTATAAATATAATTAATTTTTTGCACTGCACTAGATGGTGTAAAAAGTGGAAGAGTCTGTAAAAAGGGTTTCTGTTCATCATGCAGCCATGTCTTCGCAAGAGAAGTAGCTTGAAGTAACAGACTTTTTCTAAGCAAAAACTTATCCTATATTTCCTCTGAAAATTGAGTTGGGTAGGGTTATTATAGAACCTGATATCACCAGGTTCTGATGCTCACATTCTGCTAGTAAAAATGACAGTTCAGAAAACAAGAAAAAAATGCATTTTAATAATCAGATCTACTGAATTCTTTTCATAGAGATGCCCTTTACACCCTTCCTCCTCTTTCCCTTTTCCCCCACCTCCCCCCCAATGCTAATAGGTAATAGTGAGCAACTATTTAATCTCTACTATATCTTTGTACCTCTTTCTTATTTTTGAGACTTCCATGGTTGGGAGCATTGGACAATAGAGTGGACAGGACTAGAATAGTTTCTACTACTGGTGTAGTTAAAAGGCACAGACATTAGAACTTATCTGGGTTCTGATGGTAAACTGGGAGCCAGAAAGCAGTCACCAGCTTCCATAGTTTGGACACAGAGAGTCTCTTTTTGTGGGTTCTGGTCCTCTGTGTATGTATTATAATGATAATCTATTTGCCAAGCTATTAAAGAAATTCTTCATTTTTCAGTCTTTATCAGATCATGTGAGATTTGATTTCTATGCTAAAACTTAAAAGGCTTCTAAAAGAAACTGGGGTTTGATGTAATTTTATTATAATAAAGAATCAGGAATTAAATAAATAATTATATATTTCTTTTTTATATATAGGATTTATATTTACAGTACGGCATTAATACATAATACTTGACCTTCCCATATGTTACCTTTTCCAGTCTTGTGTGTATCAGGTAACTGTATCAAAGCAACACAAATAAATAGGGAGATAACAGAAGAAGAAAACAAAAACAATGAACTGAGAGATATAAGTGTATTAAGAAAGGGGTTTATGTACATTTCTCTAAATAAAATTCCAAATGAAACTGTCTTTTTGATAGAATTTTAGCATACTTTATGTCAGGTTTTTATACTTGTGTCCAGAAAGGTTTGTTAGCATCTCAGGCTATATAGCTTAATGGAAAAACCTAGAGCTTCTTTATCCTAGTGTGCCAGTCCAGAATGTGTCCAGCAACAGCCACTTAGGAGACAGTCTGCCACAGAACACATATAGCTATTCTTACATATCTAAGGTCAATATATGTGTGCCACCAACATTGTGGTTATGATTCAGTCTATCTTTTTCTTAAAAGACTGGTTGCATGCTTAAAGATTACATTTCATTGGAAGGAAATATTAACTGGTTGAAAAGTCTGATTATTTTCCTATCTTCCATTTCTCTAAAATTCCTTTTTTCTTTTTCTTTTTTCAAGAAAGGAAGATATATAACAGCCAATATGGACTACATCCTGGAAGTTAGCACAATATTTGGTTGGGAAATATGGATTTGAAGTACCTTCAGGCTCTAAAGCAATTATACCCAGATCTCTTATTTTTTTAGAAGGTATTTTGCCTGTTATTACTGTATGAAATGATAAAAGAGATGTGTGGGTTTCAAGAGAAGTGTTTGAGCTCTACTTGTGTCTCTGAAGGAAGATCTATCCTCACCTGTGAGGATAGATCACAAGTGTAGAATTTTACTTTTTCTCGTACTTTTAATATCCTCCTTTATTTTTTAGATAACTCCTATTTGATACTTTGCTCAACCCAGTGGCTCCTCTGGATCCCATAGTGACATTTATCCCTTTGTAGGAGCTGTGTGTTTTGGACAAAGAGACTTTTCACCAGGGACCCTCACTGGGGTCAGTATGCAGAGTTGAAAGATTACACTGGCTAAATATCAGCATTTAGTTATTTAATTGAATTTGGATCTACTGCCATCTTCAGTGCAGAGCTCCTCAAGGTTTCCAGTGAGATGCCCCCATTTTTTAATTTTTTTAATTTTTTTTTTTCCTTCAGGAACTTGGCCTTTGTAGGTCATATAGTTCAGTGACGAGGTCAGTCCACTGAAGATGATTCAAGTAGAATGTGCATTGTATGTACCCTAAGTGTTGTGTTTGCCTTTTCAAAATACTTCCTGAACTTGACTGTGTTAGAGTAAACACAAATCCCCTAATTTTAACTGTTTTCTGTCCAGTCTGTTGCTTAAGAATCTGGCTTTTTGTCCTGCCATTTCATCATGCATTGTTTAGGGCGATGTTTATTTCCTCTCGTGTTTTCATAAAATACTAAAAAAATGAGATGGGGGCTTTTAGGTAAAACAGGTGTTAAAAGTTAAGATACTGCAATCAGATTTTATGTCTAAAATGATTATTACTGAGGTATCAACTGGGGAACCAAAACGTCTCTGGTAGAATTGGTTAAAATGATGTTTCAGTTAGTGGCTCAGAGTGTATGGCACTTATGTAGAATCAGTCACTGAGGGACCGACCATAGTTCCAACAACATATTGAAGATTACTTCTTCTGAAGGAAGACTGTTGTTAGAGGAAAGGCATGAAGTTTATAATGAATTCCCCCAAGTACCTGTAGTAAAGAGAGATTTCACATCTTTGAAAGATTCTACTGGTGCCCTCTCACTTGTGCTTGTCAGGAAAAGCCACTAATTTCTCTAAGGGAATTTGGGAGTTGACTTAGAGGGGGATGCTATGTTTGCAACTAAAAGGGATGGAGCAGAGAGAAATATATGCTTTTCCAATAAGGCTGACTTTTCATCACTTACTCCTGTTTTGCAGCAATTCTTTCTTTTCCTTTAAGTTCACCTGAGTTCACAGTCAAGAAAGTTATAAAAATCATGCTATTAGTTTGGTAATTAAGTTAAAGAGCAGTTCACTTGTTCTTGATCTTCTCTGTCTGCTTGTGCCAGACAGCTGGTCACATCAAATGGCCATAATCTCTGTAAAGTGACAAAAAGTCTGCAATGATGACACCATTTTCATGTGTCAACCTTTCAAGCAGACCAAATTTGGTGTGATTATACATGGGTCTTGAAAGAACATTAGATGGACTTGCTTGAGAAAACATTAGCCCAGGAATTTCTGTGTTTCCTGGTCTCTCTGCAGAGCAGTCTCTTGTCCTACAAAATAGTATACATTTTCTTTGAATGTGATAGTTTTCACTCTAGACCTTCCTGGAGACCAGCTTGTAACCAGGAAGGAACTAAGAAGGTGACCATGGAAGTATTCCATGCTATTCCTTTACGTAACTTGAAATATAATTAAAGCCAGCGGGAGGGACCTCTCTCTCTTCCTTTCCGTCGAGGTTTGAGAACGGTGAAGTCCCTGTCTCAGTCTGGCTTATCTGGAGCTGAGGCCTACAGTGACTGCTGTTGTCTGCCACGTGTGAGGGGAGAGTGCTGGGCCGTGTCCAGCCATCCTGCTTCTCTCAAGGGAAGTGGTGAGATTTTGCCAGTTCTTCAGTTTGCTAGTTACTGGGTTTTTAGATAGTGTAGATCTGTTTTATTTTTGTCCCTTTTCTTCCTATTTTGTCCTTTTTCCCTTCTCCCTTCCCCTCTTCCCTTTAGGAAGCTATTTAGGGTTTCTGGGGTTATAGGTATATAATATTCTCACTGTATACATCTGTTTCAAATGTAAAATATATATTTTTGCTATAACTTTGTCTGCTTGGTTTTTTTCCTCCCCTCTCTGGGAAGCAGACCCTGTTGTCAAGTTTCAGAGACTTGGTAGGAAGCCAGCTCAAAACTTGCACATTGCATTATCCATGATGTACACTTTCCAGATTATTTGTTCCCTTTTTTACGCTGAATAATTGAGATATTTTTCTTGTCTTCAAGAACAAATCCTCTCCATCATTTTAAAGGTATGATGTGCAAGCTTTTTGCTTCTACATTACTCAATTAGATATATATTCCAAGGGTATGGGTATGTATCTGTAAGTAGATGAAGCAGTAGGTTAGATTGAAGAAAAAATTTCTTTACAGATTACTGAAATTCATTTTTTTCAGTACATAGGAAATACTGGTGATGATTTAATCTGCTTGAAAAAAAAAACCACTTTAAAAAATACTCAGTTAAAAGAATTTTTGTAAAACAGATTGACAATAAACTGCCTGCCTTCGATCTGAAGAATAAATCTATTGGGGTTTTCCAGGTTTTTTTCCATTGGTTTTTTTTTAATAAAGGGAGGTGAATGACTAATCAGGCTATTGAAATTCACCTACGAAATGCTGTTTGGAAGGATACGTGGAGGGATTCCCAAACCTTAGGCCTAGCGCAGACTTCCCAGGTTCCAACTCCCAATTCCTGTATCAAGCAGCCTGAACACCCTGATACCTTCAGTTCTTGTGACTCTGTAGGTGCTTCCAACTTGCAACAAGGCTGGGAGACAACACCACTGTAAGTGCGTGTTCCTTACTAGGTGGCACTGGGTTTGTATGGTGGCTGTTCTAAGATGAAACTATAGGTCTCTCCACCCAAAGGAATTACCACAGGAAGGCTGCCCAGAGATGCCTGATGTCCATGCTCCCAGGCATTGGGAGTGCTAAAGGCACTGTAGAAGGAGCACTTTGGTGGTTTGGTTTGACACAATGGTTCAGTGGGAACCCTGACTTCTGATTGCCTTAAGTTAAATTGAAAATATATCAAATGTGACACCTTTGTCTTTTAATAAAGTGATATCTCTAATGGCAATTATTTTTCTGAAAGTTTCTAGCTAATTTTGCATTTGTGCAGCCCATCAGTACCACAGGGTTCAGATAGTACAGTGCAGTCAGTTAGTAGCTGATGGAGAAAGAAGAAATTATGAAGAGCTGCTATAGAGAGGTTTTCAGGGGCTGTTTTCTATAATCGGGGGGAAAAAGTGACATCTCCTGGTTTTTTGCTTTTAATTTTCTTTCTTTTAATCTTCAGTATAATTTTTGAAAAATTGATAGTTCTTCCTGATTTGTTTCTTTCTGAGTTTTTGGTGGAGATCCAAACTAATTTTGTTTTACATTTTAGTGTGGAACCTTTAGATTTTGAATTAGACTCCCAGGACTGCTAATAAGATCTGAAAGCAGGCTTATCCTTGCATGATTGCTGTTGTCAATTTGTAGAAAAATGAAGGCTAAGCCACATTCTCCAGCACATATGTGAGGGAAACAGAGCATTCTTCTTTCTCTATGCAATCCCCATACTACATGTTCTGTAAAACTGGCAAGGAAGGCTGAGAGAATTAGTGTTGTATAGTTCCTAAGGCTGAGAATCACGATATCTGTCTTATGTTTCCAGCATTGTCGCTGGCCTGCAGTGTGAATTGGTGATCCTCTCAACCCAGCATGTTTGCTGTTTGACTTCCTTTGGATATTTGTCAGCAATTCCTTGTCTGCCCACTGACAGGTTGCTACACATAACAATGACATCTTTCTCCCAGGCTTAGGCATAGTTTTCTCCTTTGCTTTTTGATTAGAGACCTTCTATGGTTCCTGAGCTTCCTCTGGGACAGAACTCCCAGTACAGGGCTGTACTTTAAAGACTGTGACAGAATTCTTGATTGTAAAGGAAATGTGATTTCCCTCTAGTCAAACTTTTCAATATCCTAACAGAGCCCAAGGAAGTTAAAATGAAATCTAACAGAAGGAGAGTAAACTGCTTTATTCAAACAAGCAGGTTCCAATGTAAAGCCAAAACCAATGTACTGTTTTTTAGCTTATCCTAATAAAATTAAGAATTCTATCAGATAATACAATATAATACATTAGAAATAACAACAGTAAAATTTTAAATCTATGTAACAAATACCTACTTCTAAAAGCTCCTTTGCTGCAAAGAAAAGAAATACTAACATTTTTAAAAAGCAGCTGAAGCACATTTTCTAATCAGCTTTTAAAGAAAGGGAGTCATTAGATGAAATTAGGCTACAATTTAGGTTATTTTGTCTATATTACATACAGTATCCGCAACTTCTTTTTGTTTGTAAAAGTAGGTATGGTTACTCTTCCATATATCTGTCCTTACTAATATAATAAGTGTTGACAGTCATCAGATAATATAGAAAATAGTAGGTAGCATAGTTGTAGACAAGAACACACCATGAACTTGTATTCCTTAAAGCATTCTGCATTTAATGGATCTAAGTGAGTTGCAGTTTAAAGTACATTTTAGATGTTGACACCACTTACTATAGCAGCTGGTTCTTTGTCAAACTGGATGATATTCAAAACAGGATTTTGTTGTTCTTTTTCGTCTTGCCATCTGTTGCTGTTACAGACATTTTTCAAGAAATAGCTTCTAAATTAATTAGGTCGTATTGTAAATGTGTTCTTTTTATGAAATGTTTAAAATTAAAAGCAGACGGAAAATTATGGTTTAACTTAGTTTTATAGTATAATTTAATTCCTATACAAATTTTCTATCCAAAAACCTGAATAATAAACATTTCTTTGTAGATATGTGTTCAACTGCTATAGCCTGTGACTTAATCTCATAAGAAATCTGATTGCTTACAAACCTGTAATTCAGTATGCTATTTGAACACCAGGAAAATTATATAACAGATATAATTAGGTGCTGAAATATAATAAAAGAAAAACAAAGGAAAAATATGATACTGAAATCTGCTTCTGTTGCACAACCTGAATCTTAATTCATATTTGTGTTTCAGCCTCATTGAACAGAGTAGATAAATTACTTTAGATCCTGAGCTCAGCAAATCTTACCAGCATATATGTCTCTAGGCATGCAAGTAGCTTTTTTCACCTCACTCTATCTGACTCGAATTCCTGCATCATTTAAAGGATCAACTATTAAATTATACTGGAAAAGAGAATTACACAAGCAGAAAATTAGAGGGTTTTAACTTTCTATCACAGCTAAACATTTTTTCGAAAGGAGAGATAGGATTAGTCTGGATATGTAGGGCCTGAGCAAATATCTATTTCATCTTCAGAGCAGAGTACCCTAAAACTTAAATGAAGCACAAAGATGCAGAAAATGCATGCAAGCCTGTTGTTAAATGCACAGAAAAGAAAGAGTTTGAATCAAGTCTGGGCTTTCTAGTTTTTGAATATTTGCTGTTGGAACTTTAAACATTTTTTACAGTAACATTTAACTACACAATATATACCAAAGGAGATAAGATGTGTGAGCTGGAACCAGCTTCTTAGAACAATGTTCACTCTGGATCAGTACCCAAGGCTGCATGTGTAATGCGTTCTGTGTGCAAAGAAATAAAAGGCATGTGGAAAAACCCCTACGAGTTGCTACTCATTTGCAATACCTGATAAATGTGATAAATATAGTCTCAAAAATTGATGTATTTTCCAGATGTTGATCAATGGATGGCAGCTAATTGTTTTTTTAGCAAACAGCTGACTGAAGGTGGAAATTCACTGTGTTGGCACACTTATGTAAAAGATGGAATATGTTGCAAAGGCAAAAAGGAGTAGCCAGGTCAATTGTTCCTTTAGCCAGTATATCCAACCATGCTTCATTAAGTGAAACTACTGCTTCTGTAGTAGTAACTAACATTTCTTACCAATTAATACACATTAACTGTCATAGTCCTTACACAAGCATGAGCAGGTAACATCTTTCTAATTCCTGACTAGTAGTAAATTTAAAGATGAGGGTTGCTTTTCTCTTGATTAAATAATTATTTGACAACTGGTGAAGTGTCAGATGAGTAAATTATTGTAGTGAGTTTGGTGGTTTCTAAAAGTAAAGGAAGGTGGGAGGGAAACTTCTGACTCCTAGCAGAAGTTAGGAGTTAACTCAGAACAAGACCAGAACAAGAATACCTTAGACTCACTTGCAAAGCCTATGTTTATTGATTGCAGCCTGAATCCAAAAGGATTCATTGAAGTCTTATGCTGCTAAGCAGAAAGATTGGAAGTGCAAAGTCAGGAGACCTGGATCCTACTATTCAGACTTCAGGTAAAGACAGGTAAGCACTTAAGCCTTGAGATCTGAACTCCAAATAACCTAAAATGAAGTGTACCTTGGGTTAGGTTCAGTGTCTTGCACCCCAAACTTCCCCCTTGCATAATTTCCACCATCCATTGGTGAAACTACAATCTTAAAGCTTTGTGGTTTTTTACTTTCATTTCTCCTGAAACTGTTATAGGAATTCATTACTCCTGTGGCTTTAAATCATGTTTCAATTATCAGCCTAAATTCCTCATGGCCAATTTATTCCCATTTGATCTGTACCAATGTTGTTCTTTAGCTTAAATAGTTCTCTCTCCCCGGAGTTTTATTGCCCCAAACTATTTACTAGATTTAGTCTCCTTAGTCTTTGTATTGCTTACTAATTTTCATACGATAGCTTCCTTATTCCCTGATGATCTTACTAGCTTTTCTCTTTATCCTCATGAGTTTGAGTTTTTTGCTAGTAAATGATACCATTATATACCATAATTATATCAGCCTGTATTCAGAGGTCTGCAGATGACCCAAACAGTCCTAATTATCAGTTCTAATTTGAATAGTAACAAAAGAACTCAGCAGTGTATGTGGTTATATTGATAGTACACCAAATATTTTGAGGCTTAAAGATAGCATGTCCATTCACAACAATTTGGAAATTGCATTTATGTACCCGTACTTACTAATTTCTACCAGTATCTTGCACAACAACATAAATATTTTCCTGTTATGCTTGAAAAACAGTACCTGATTCACTCCTGGGTTTTTTGTTTTACACATACATATTTACACATATATTATATATATATAACTAAAATACAAACATACAAATACATATGTTTATATATATTTATACATATAATGACAATTGCAGTGTTTCAAATATATAAGTATGCTATTCCTAAGGATTGTCCATGGGTTTTCTTCATTCACTGAATTGTATAATTGATGAGCTCTGAGCTTTTAACAATGTTTCTTCTTTATCCATGTGTGTACAATCTTCCACAATACACTTTTGAATTTTGGTGGATTTGGCAGTGCTGGGTTAACAGCTGGACTCAATGATCTCAAAGGTCTTTTCCAACCTAAAGGATTCTATCATTCTCTGAAACTCATCCCATTTGTATTACTTCAATCTTCAAGGTCATATAGTTGACTGTGTGGTTTTCTCATCTTCTTTCCGACTGGAGTGGGCATTATAGCCTTATGTTGTCAGCATATTTTATTAGTCTGATTCTTCTTCTGTGCCAGGCCATTAATAAAAATACTAAAAATGATAAATTTCAAGCCCAAAGCTTAAGAAAGTGTCCCGGTCACCTCCTGCCAGCCAGCCAGTTATCCTTTCACCACAATCTGACTCCCTAGACAATTCAGTAGTTTAGAATTCTTTTGCTAACCCCTAATTTAACAAATAATATCCCATGAGGAATTATATCAGTTACTTTTCTGAAGTCCAGATAAGTTAAATGTATTACATTTCCCTTGATACTGTATTCTCAGACATCAAAAGTCTGCCTATAATAATATACCTGGATGGTTCAGGGTTTGTGGGGGGTTTTGGTTTTTATTCGGAAGGGTGAGTTTTATTTTTGGGGAGATGAGGAGAGACTTGATGGGGCATTTTTTCTTTGGTTGGGTTTCTTGTTTGCATGGTTTTGTTTGGGTTTTGGGGTTTTGGTTGGTTGGTTGGTTGGATTGGTTGGTTGGATTGGCTTTTTTGGTTTTTTTGGTTTTGTTTTGGGTTTGGTTTTTGGGAGTTTCTTTGTTTTTTGTTTTTTTTTGTTTTGATTTGGTTTGGTTTGGGGTTTTTTGGGGTAATGGGGTAGTGTTGTATGTTTTTAGGGTTTTATTTCCCTGAGGTCTGTAATTCAGCTCATTGGCATATTATTACGTTACAAAATCCGGTTCACCCAGCAGGGCTTTTCACTAGGTGAAACCAAGATTATTACAGCTGTAAACTATTACTGATACCATAAGGAGATATAAATTGTCTTATACTAAAGATTTTACTCGTATGGGGAATAACAATATTTTTAAGAGCAAATAAAATTTATCATCTTTTTATTCTGTGGTGGAAGTGCAGTAATAGCTACTGTAAACTTTCGGAGCTGATGACTAAAAGAAGCTGGGAAGATCTGTTACCACAGACTTAGAAGTGTGCAGAGAGAAGAAATATTTCAGGGCAACCAGGAGGAAGGGACAACCTATTTTCTTCAAAAATATTTAAACCAGAAGTGAAAATAAATAAATAAACATACACACACACGAAGTCCATAACAAAACCAGCAATTATAACAAGGTTCACTTTTTTTTAAATAGTCTAGTTTTTAAATATTGCTAGTTTTTAACCTTATTCATGTTAAAATGTTAATCTGAACCATGTTAAAATCAAATTTTGAAAAAAAAAAATCAGTGTGCATATTGTTGTGATGGTAGTTTGGTTGTTGTAATTTGTTTTATACTTCTCTACTAAAAATTTCACCTGTTTTTCAAGGTCTCTATAATGACTATATTTCTCTGGTTGGCAGTCTCAAAAGGGTAGTACCTTTAGTAAGTAAGGCCTACTGTGGTAAATTTTATTTTCTTGTCAGAAATTTCAGTTGTTAAATAATTGGATAAACTTACTTGTAAAGAAGTAAATTATGTTTCTGCCACACTTATTTTTGTTATAAGAGATTTGTTTATTTCCATGTATTTAAACATAAAGGACAGTGAGTAGATAAACCAAATTAATAAAAAAAAATCAAAGTGAACAAAATAAGTGTAGAACCCAATCAAATAAGAATGATAGTGAATATATTCAATAGTTTTGCTTGCTCTGAAACTCAGATAATTAATTCTTTTGATTTTTCATTCATGAAAGTATATTTTTCAGTGTAAATGCACTATGAGTTGGATTTACTTCTATGGCTGTGTATGGGATTCATGCCCTGGTCTCCATGATGGGCCTACTTACACAGCTAGCTGAACATTCATGTCCCCATGGTATGGGTACATATGGTGATATGTATGTATCTGATGTAGTTTCACAGCTGGCTTCATGTTGTATTTGCTTCAATTAAAAAAAAAAAAAGTTCTTCTCCCTTACTGCTTTCCCCTTGTAAGCACTGCCTGCGGCAAGACACATGTTGAGACATAAGGATATGTTTAAGTGGGGTCATTCTGAATAACTTTCATTCCTTATTCATAGTTCTTCATCATAACCACCATTTTTTTGATGGCCAGAAATGGTGATTGAGCTAGATCACAGGTCATTTCTAATGTTAAGTTTTCTCTGCCTGTGGAACAACAGATAGAAGAATGTTTTAAAGGATCTATCTTCTCTTAGCCAGACTGTTATTTGGCAAATGCATGTATATGTTTTTGATGTGACATGCCACTTTTCTGACTTGTCACTTCATATTTATGATACACAGCAGTATGCTTAATTGCTTCATAAGGAGTCTTGTCACAGTAAATCTTCTTAATATAAAATGCAATGCAATTTAGCATGTCTAGACACAGAAATACAAAATACAAATACATATAATATGCAGCAACTTTGACATAATTACGTACAACACAGACAGCAGCAGAGCATGTGCAATAAAATTAAAGACATTATTTATGAAAGACAAAAGTGACACTCTTGCTCTTCCAGAAATTTCATGGGTCCAATATACTAGGATATGAGTTCTCTGTTGCAGGGAATTTTGATACATACAGCACTGGAATTGGAATAAGAAAATCTGTTTTCCTTTCATGTCTTCCACAGCATTGTTGGATAATAGTAGCAATATCTAGAGAGTGTATTCACTGTGTTGACTCTTTGGTTTTAACTATAACTGTTGAGGAATGTCCTCCAGCAGCTTCACTTTAGAGTTTAACAAATATTTGATTTTTGCATTTGTTATACTTTTAACTCCTGTAGACCTGAAGAACTGAAAGGGAATTAATTTTTTTTCCTCAATTGCCTTGAACTTATAATTTTCAAAGTGTCCAATTTGTTTGGAATGCTTTAATTTTACAAGGCAAAATTCCATTTCACTGGAATCATAAGTAATGTCTTTTCATACTATGCATTCAGTTAATTCCAACATTTGCACAGCAGGAATAAGATGAACTATGCAAGCTAAAGTTTCATGCATTTAATTTCTGTTTTCCACTGCTTTCCCTTCAACATTAACATTGTTATTTTACCTCACCAACTTATGTTCAAATTTTAATTGAAAAAATTTGCAAAATTTAATGGAATATTATTCGCTTCTACTGCAAATGCGTTCAATTTTGCTTCTGGAAAAACAAGTGCAGCTTTCACTCTTGCTGTATGCTCTGCATGTCTGCAAACAATATACATCTCTGTCACATCCCTCTTTTCAGGTATCCTTTACTCCAATGTCTTCACCAAGCCATTACATAGAAAACTTGTAAAATTTGGGAAATCTGGGACGATTTGTAGCAGTCAAAACCTCTTTTATACTTTTTCTCTTTTTATTTTGTTGAAGGTATGCAGTGACACTTTTATTTTTTTTTTTAGTATCACAGTTGATATCCTCTGCTTAACTGAAAACTATCAGTAGCATCGAGTGTCTCAGAACTAGTAAGTACACCAGTCCCTCTACCTGAAGTATTGTCTTAGTTTTACCTACTGGTGCTGTGTATTTTTAATGGCTTCTCAGGGAAATGGAAATGAAGAATCTCCTTCGTTGAGTGGCAGAATTGAACAGATGCACGATGGGTAAAATTTTGTAAACTTTTTAACCACAATTTCATTATCATACATAAAAAACCATTCTCAGTGAAGAATTTCATTTCAATCATGAAAAAATTAAACTCAGTTTAAAATAAAATTTCATATGGAAGTGATCATATTTTTTACAATGCTTAGGACAGGAGAACTAATATAATTTTCTATATGAAATGTTAACAGACATCTATCCTAATATTAACTCTAGACAAAATCTCAAAATGCAGTCTGTTGGCCATAAAAGAAAATTAGGAGGTTTAAACTCCAACAGCACAAGATCAATGACATAACGATATGTATCAAACCTAGATGTATGTTAAAAGAAATCAAAGAAGCATTAATTAGAAGAAAAGAGAGCAAGAAGGGAGTGGAGATATGTTTGATGTGGCAGGTGCATGAATGGAGCACATGTTGTCTCTTTCTCCATAGGAAACAGGGTGGAGGTAGTTCAGAGAAGCCCCTGGAGGGGTCCCACAGTGGCTGCAGACAATTCCCAAACCAAAGTGAATGCAAGGACAAGTCCTCCTCTGCTTTGCATAGTTGTCAGTGGGGACAAAGGAGTCAGAACTCCATCCAGGCTGCTGTTTGTAGTCAGGTAGACTTGACAGATATTTTATTCCTTTCATTCTTAGGAGCAGTCCATAAGCATAGTTCCTGCTGTTGACTGTGTAATATCTTCTTCCACTTACTGCAGAGCTGCCTTTGCCTTTTCAAGGAGCTGGGAGTGAGCTCCTCCCACTGCTGCTGCTCCTGGGGCAGGTGACAGGCTCCATGTTGCCAGGCTGGCTCTACCAGAACAAGGCAAATGAGAAAAGTGAAAATAATGCCAGCTCATCCTGCTTGTCTGTCTGCTTGGGGACAGAAATTTAAGTCATATACAGTCTTCTCTGAATCCCCATGGAAAAGGCTATCAGGTTGCTATGCTGCACAGGAAACAGGAAACAAGAGAAGGGAAAAACTGTGATCCTGTCACAACCATTTTTCTGGCTCAAATTTTTGTTACTATTTAAAATTATTATTAATAATAATAATAATAATAAACCCCCAAATAAATTAAAACTAAAAGCACAGATACACACATACTTCTCCCCAGAAAAATAAAATTCTCTCACCTCTCTCAGATGACAGCTGACAATATCACATTTCTCATCAGATCTATCAGATTAGCCAGGCAGGTGTGTTTCCCTCAGGCCTGGTCTCTGTTATTTCCTACTCAGCTCCTAATCACATTGAAAGAGTGAAAGATGAGAGAGGATATTTTGAGAAAAGTGAAGGGGTTTATAATTAATTCCCAGGTATATTACATTCAGGTACATACTGAGCCTAAATTATGTAATTGATTTAATTAAAAATAATTGATATTACCATAACTAAGTGTTCCCAGAATATCTCATCAACAATAGGTAGACACTGAACTGAATTTACCTTTCAAACAGACATTACTTTCACCCTAAGAACAGTGACACCTGTACAGCAAAATGTACTGTTCTTTACATGTATGATAAACAATTCTCAGTGAGCATGGGGGGGGGAGGGGGAAAGTATGATTGTCAAAGCTAAAACAGGATTCAGTAAAGATACATTATTATTTTCCAGGACATTAGCTACCATTCATGACATATTTTTGTGACACTACTGCATGTATGTTATGTGTGAAGTAATTAATCAATGTGAACTGAGTTCAGCAAACTGTGTGTTATTATTTAACAGCCTTAGATGTTGCACTGGTTACCTTTTAACTACAGGAACAAAAATGCTGTATGGTGTTTTGGCCATTTTTACATTAGTTCTGGTACAGCTACCGGATGTGTAAATTCCTGTGTTAATGCCAATCACAAAATGACCACCTGCCTTTTTCTGAGTATTAATTAACAGTTTTCTTTATATAAAGAGATATACATGTAGATTCTATGAAAAAAATAAAATACATCTTATAGAAAATTAGTAAAAACTAGAAAAGAAAATATTTTAAAACATTTCCATAGCTCATGCTCAGCTAAGTCAGTCCCTTATTTAGGCATGAAAATAAACTGCATCAAATAATTGCTCTTTCAGGTAGCTTGGCTTGGCTACCTCCAACTTTTTCTTGACCATTAGGAAATTTAGTTCTTTTCTCTCACATTACCTGACAGCTTCCTTCTTTGAGTACATGGGCTGAGGCTTGCAAAATGTCTTTGTAATAAACATGTAATTTAAATTTCATCATTTAGAGAAGGTCTAAGCCATTTTTGACAGAATCAGAAATCAGAAAGTTTATTTGCTATCTCAGCTTTAAAGCACTGTCTTTTAAAGTCCATAATACTGGAGACAAGAATTGAAATCATGAAGACATAAGTCAGTAAAGACTACCAAGAATTATTTCTTTCAGAATACCTGGTTTATCAAATCAAGTAAGATTCAATGTTTCTGAGGCATAAACACATGCCATTGATTATTTGGAAAAGCATGTTCTGAAGATAATGAATAAATACTGAAAATGAGACAGAGGTTCTTTCTTATGACGGGATTCTCACGAAATTCAACAATGGAAATGCGAAGTTTGGCACCGGAGACGAATAACCCCAGGCACTGGTATAAGCTGTCAGACAATCAGCTGGGGAGCAGTTTGGAAGAAGTTGGAGGTCTATGCAGACACCACATTAGACAGCACCATGTCCTTGCAGTGACAAAGGCCAACGGTATTACTGGTTGCAGTAGGCACAGTGTTGCTGAGGGGCTGAGGGAGGAAATCCTTCCCATCTGCTCAGCTCTGATGAGACACAGCTGGAGTGACAGGTCCAAGTCTGGACTGCTCAGAAAGAAGTGGATGTACTGGAGCAGGTTGTGGCCATGAAGCTGGCTGAGGGCAGAAAAGGTTGAAAGGAGGTTTAAGACAAATCTTGCTCCTGTCTACAGAAAACCTAATGGAAGAGTACATAGAAGAGGGAGACAAAGGTATCTTGAACAGGGATAGGCCAAGAAGCAATGAATACAAACTGGTATATGAGAAATTCTGATTAGGTATTAGGAAACAATTTCTACTAAGAGGATCATCAGACACTGGAACAAGTTGCTCAGAGATGATGGGTAGTCTGTATCCTTGGAAATACTACAAATCCAGCTGGATAAGATGCTGGGCAACTGCTCATACTGTATTTGCTTCAAGCAGGAGTTTTGGACTAGGTGATCTACAGCATCCCCTTCCAACACAAGTTATGCTTTGATGCTATACTTTATTATTATTAATGTTGTTATATTATATAATATTATTATATTATGTATAATATTATAATATTATGCAAGGAAAGTAGAGCTGAACTGGAATATAGCACAAAGCCATACAACGATTCTCTGTTAAGGCACTTATACCTTCTACAACTCTCATCCACCTCTTTCTAAATCAATTTTTTTTTGAGCACACAAAGGAGAGAACTTTGCAGTTAGAAGTCAGTGAATACACACTACCACCCAGGAATGATTACTGTTCTGTAAATTATTTTTTAAATGTGTATTTTAATACAAACATAGTTTTTTTGAACAAAACTCAATCATCTTATAATTTTCATCTATATTAAAATATTATTATTAGTACTATTAGCTTATTTTTCTTAGTATGTTGGGAAGGAAAATATTAATTTCATTTGTCCAGATGGATTTGAGCAATTTTAACAATTAAGCTTTCTGTCTGCTTCAGACATGGTGCACAGGGGTTGCATTATGATTTCATGTTCACAAAAAAACCCCCATTTAAATGTCATTCTTCCCAAAACATCAAAATAACTAAATATAAATGCCTCTCCAACATTAAACGTGCAAAAAACACTCAATCATATTATGTACATTTTGTCCTTTTTTTTTTCCTTTCAAATCTCTTAATCTTCTGTTCAAACAGTTGTAGGGAAAAGGATGGGCAATATAGCAATTATTTATGCCTTCTACCAGGCACACACATTATTACTCAGCATTCCTGAACTGCCACAGGGTGTTTCATTACAGTGTGTTTAATAACCATTGAAACCAAATTTTATTTACAGCAGCTCAGCTCGTTGTAGTTTTTGTACTATAGTAGGAAGGTTTCCATGGATGTAGAAGAGAAATCTGCCCTAACTAATACTCGTAATCTCAAAGATACCAAGGGGTAAGCATCTGTGTGATTAAAAAAAAACCCAAAAAACAAAAACCCAGCCAAATGGAAAATTCAAGCATTACTTTACACAGAAAGTAAAGGCAGAAAATGGTTCATTTACTCTCTTTCCATTAGCGTAACAGAAATAAAAATGCCAAACAGACTGATTTGCAGGTAAACTCTACAGTGAAATAAAGTCAAGATTACAAGAGAAGATGTATTGATATGGCATATTTTTCTTGCAATGCTGCATTTTTACCTCTCTTTCAAGGATATACCTCTGTCTCTGTTCAGTTTAGTTTTAGTTGGATACTGTCATTTAGTTTTTAATATTTATGAAATGAGATGCCTTTTTCTGAGATAGCGGCATTGAATTTGCATTTCACAATTTTATATATTAAGCATTATTTCTAAAGTTGTTAAGAATTTCTTTATAGAAAAATTCCCCACAGCTGAAGAGAGGAAAAAATACCAGTGAACTGGAGACCAGATGCCTTTTTTGATTTACGTGTTCTAAAGTTTTCATAGATCATTTATGTATTCTAAAGCTGTTACAGATTCAAGTCCTCTTGAAGACAGAACATAGCAGAATATGTCACTGTTTGTTGTTTTTTCCCCAGACAGATTTCAACAGTATCTCATCTTAACTAAAATTTGATTGGCAAATCTAAAAGGAAACCATAACTTCTTAAACATGTCACAAAGGCCTATTTTTCCCTCAAAATTGTAGGAAAAAGAAAAAAAATTAGGCAAAACCTCTAAACCACCCCCCCCAAAGACCCAGGAAGCTGCTATAGGATAACAAAAAAAAGCGCATAAAATTATTAGGCCAAAGACAGAGGGTGAAAGAGATAAAATGTAAGAGAAGGCCTCATTCTAGAGGTGTGAAGGAAGGACCACCCCTGTGAGTACTCATTCTGGAGTCTGAGAATTGATTAAACATATTTTGATTAAAATAAAAAATAGATCATATGTGACTGAAGTAAAGCAACTGGAATCCTAATCAGTAGTTTACCAAATCACATCCTTTCTGCCTTGCTCTCCTGAGCTACATAACTCTGCATCCTTATGTGCACAACTGCAGGAGAAGGAGATTTTCCCTGGCTATCCTAGTAAGATGTAGAGAGTGGTATACTGGAAAAATGAAGTCTGAATACAACTATTCCTCCCCCTCCCCACCACTTCACCCATCATATCTCCCCTCATTAAAATCTAAAGCTGAATTTGAAACATTTATTGACCTGAAATTCAACAGTTCTTATTTCTCAAATGAACATAAAAATTATCATGCAGTCAGATCCAATGGTAGCCCACTGTACCTCTGGAGGTAGCTGAGGCTGCCTGTCAGAAGAGATTAAGGAGTCCTGAATCCCACACGGACGAGAGGGTAAAAGACAGTCTAAAGCCTAGGGTCTTTCATCAGTTGTCTTTCCAGTCAGTGTGTAGCTGAGAGCACATATTTCCTAATAACTTATAATAAGTAACCCTACAGAGGCATACAGTCAATGAGAGTTAGGATCTCTGAGTTGTTCCTCAGAGGTGCTTCCCTCTCTGTTGACCAAGCCCAGGAAGACCATGAGTCTGAGCCACTAAGTTTAAACAAAGTACCTTCTTTCAGGCATTGTGAGGCTTACTTATTGATCTTTGGGATGGTCAGAACCTGCTCCATCTTATCTGCCAGGTGTCAGCTTTTTTTAAGTGTAATGTGATGGAGTTTTCTATGAGAAATGATATTTTATTCAAAATTTTAATGCATATCACTGCCCAGGCCCGGCCTACGCCCTTATTCACTTTGACTAGTACCTGATTTCAATATTAAAATTGAAATAAAAAAAACCACATGGCTGTTTTCAGAAACTAGACTGCAGACAACTTCTAACTGTTATTATTGAAGAGACAGAATAAATATTTCTAGATGGAAGACCTTCATTATGTTTGTGCATCTATCCTTTCACACTGTCCTTCATTCTAGCAACTGCTCATAGCGTTATAAAATAGCCTCATATTTGAGGACATTCCTCTAGGAAATGACAGGCGGATACATCTGCCAGAATTGTCCAGAAGTGACCATCCTATTGAAGAGACACAGCTAACAGGACAGATGGTTCACCTCATTCCCAAAAATGGGACATTCCTGAACATTTGAAGAAATGGAGTAAATACAAGAGCTACTCTGAAACAAGACCTGACGTTAGTAAATATGTTGATGAGTATATTCACATGGACACACAGTCTTAAGTCAGCAAATCTTATGACATGCACGTTTTATATAAAGCTAGGAATCAAATGAATTACTATACAATACTGAGAAATGACCTATTCATAAAAGGCGTAAAAATGCCTAACTGAGGCTCCAGTTTTGAAAACGTGTTACATTTTAACCATTGATTAATCTGCCCTTTTTATGACATTACTTTATCTTAAGTTAATCAAACAACATAATGTGTTTTTGAAATTTTCACTTTCTAAATAGCTGCTTGTTTTTCTTTAAGTAAAAACAGTATAGCAATCCCTCAGATATTTTACTAGAGATAAATCTCTAAAGAGTGTAACTTTCTAAGTTCATGGACCCTGACATCAGAATACAATCATGTTTTCATGTTGTCCTCTTACTGGAAGCAGAGAGACAATTGAATTACATGAGGCAGGGTCTCTTAATGTAGTGAGGTTATATAGTCAAGGAGAGAAATTATGACTAGTTTAAAAAAAATACACTGTGTGTTTAAATCAAATTGAGTTATTTAATGAACAGCTTTAGAAAAATGGGTGTTATCCCATCGTGCCACTTAAACATATTGAGTAGCCCGATGGAAAATATTATGTGGAAGCTTTTATTAATTTCCACTTTCAAATCCTCACAGACACCAAAGAAAAAAAGTCTGACAAAGGCAGCTGACAGTACACACAGGTTTCAAGGACATTTGAGAGAATACAAGTATTATGGTAATGAAAACACAATTTTATCAGCAACTTTAACATTCTAAGTATGTGCATACAAACCAATTATTTTATAGGCTTTTCACCGGTATAAATTAACAAAGGCTTTTTTTTTTTTTAATTTCCAATCTCCATTCCATACAATTTAAGTACAGTAGCTCAAGCTTTACCTTATTATGTACCAGTGATATCTAGAGCTTTGGAACCGCTTCATCTCTTTTTTTTTTTTTAAGGGAGTGCACTAAGCCAGAAGTATCTTATCTGTAAGGCTACATTTTACTGGAACACAAAATAATACATTAGAGTAGAGAAACCCCTTAAGTAAGGAAACCTTAGATAAACTCTGTGAGCAGGATTGAATAAAACAAATTAAAACAAATCTTAGTACTGGGAACTGTATCCTTGCAGGATAATCTTTTCCACCAAACTTGATCTCAGTCCTGCAAACTTTAGAGGTTCCACTGATCACTAAGACTTCACAGTCCTCTCACATTAAAGAGATACTAATTTTGGTTTCTAAACAAGCAAACCAATCATATGCTAGCTGATTTGTCTTATGATATATTCTCTGAAAAGAGGAAAATGATTTCAATGGAGGGGAAGAATAGCTTCATCCCAAAAGCTAATCTGGTGGCAATCCACAAAATACTAAAACTCTGCTTCGTTTTTCCTTCTTTTTCCTTCCCTCCTAAATCGTAATAAGCCTCTTTGGCCTCTGAAAACTACATATATCAGTGATTGCAGAAGTTGTCTTCAGTAGTTCTGAAATTCCTGTTACATCAGCTCAGATTTTGAGGGACAGATTTTCAAGAGGAGGGCTTCTTATGTCACTTTTAAAGAGATTGTTACCATTTTTCACCTTCTTGGGCCTTCAAAGTCCGTTCTTCTCCATAATGTCTTTGGACAGTCCCTTAGCCCTGGAACAGTGTGTTCCTCCAGCCCTGAAACTCTGCTGCATTTACAAGATCAGGGTGGTGGGTGTGGTTGTGGATCTTTGGGTTATCCCCTTCAGATGACAGGCTTCCTGAATGTCAAATGACTTGGTCTTTGTGACACACTCTTCTGAAAACCTAGATGCAGCCTGAGCTTCATCCAATGGAGGACATACACTTCTTCCTAGCTTTCAACACAACACAGAAATTCCAGTACTAGAAAAATTCTTTGCTGAGTTGTGGCAAAGGTACATGGAACCTTAGAGGCTAAAGATCTTCTATGTAGGTGGAACCCACTCTTCTGTATTTTATTCATAAAGAAAAAAGCAAAATAATTGGAATGTGTTACATATTCTCTTTGCAACAGTTTTAAAAATGGTAACACTAGCACATAATGCAAATTTCAGTATGCTTATTTCCTAGCATTTCCTTCCACTCAGTAGTGAAAGACAGCTACAGAAAGAGATATGATGCTGAAATCATATTGAAAGGATCAGCCTTGTATGTTTATATAAAACACTTTCATAGAAATCTTGACACCCCTCAGCACTTTTCACAGAATCTTGTTGTTTACATAATGGCAAACCTAATACTTTCCCTATCCTCCAGGTTTCTACCTTAAAACAGAGCTCAGTATTAACTAACACGTATCTAAGTACCAATTGTATGGGTATCAGTCAAAGCCTTGATATAAAAATGCAGGCAAGCACATGCCTGAACATCAAATATATGAATATATAAATGATATACCTCTTTTTTCAGAAACAATATTTACGTTGAGTAAAACTTGCAGATTTTGCACGACAAATTCTCTTGAATGCTTAAGATCAAATAAGTTTTAAAATATGTTACTCATCCAGTACAAACTTGCTTCTTTCAGGTTTATTTGAATTCTTGTTTCTAATAAAGGGAGTTTTGGCATAGCTGAAACAAATCCTGTTTCATCCAGTTCTGTTTGTTGTTCAGAAACAATGTATTGTCTCAAAAATAATAGAGCAATGTATTATTTTTATTCGTGTGGTACAGAAAAGTACTATTGTGTACTATCTCCAAAGTACTAAGCTTCTATAATGCCGGTTACATTTCTATGTCAGCCACAAGCAGTCTAAATGAGCTGAGATTAAGATAAAGCCTGTTACATAGCAGCTGAGAGTTTTTCTATGAATATCTTTAAAATTATTTGTATTCATCATAAATTTGTACTGACAAAAAAAACAGGGTAAAATTTTATCATGCGGTTATTGTGAGATGCTGACCTGTGGTAGTTGCAAGAAAAAAGCCCAACGCCCTTATGAATGATTAACTCCTCTGAATATAATCTTCAGTTTGTATGGCTTGTGCAATTGACTGCTCTGCCTTAATCTGATTCTATAAAAGAAAATAAGTATTTTGAGGAAAAAGAGAGTGACAACTAGGAAGAAATACTACTAATTCAGATAGCATCTAATCCTGTGAAATGAAGAGCACCTTCAACCTCCTCGGTAAGAACTGAAAATTCTAGGTAGCATCTAAGGATACTCAGTACCCAGCAGAATTTTGCCCAAGGAAAGAAATAAGAATATGCCTCTGCTTGACAGTGAAATGAATGTAAGGATATGACTTCAGAAAAGCCATTGCCTGTTCAATGATTAATGATCTTACTCTCAAACTATATTTTCAATATGACAAATTTCTACGTATATTAGTTTTAAATAGTTGAAAAATTAACTAAAAGTTTTAATGTCTTTTTTCTGTGTCACAGAATGAATATATTTCATCCAGAAGGCGTACCTTACGGAATCATAGAAGAACCTAGGACCTTGAAAGATCATCTGGTCCTTTTGTGGGACAGGGATTCCAGATAAAATTATCTAGCACCCTGTCCAATTGCATCTTGAAAACCTCCAGTGATGGGGCCTCTACCACATTCCTGGGCACAGTGTTCTAGAGAACAATTGTAAAAAATGCATTTCTTCTGTTGAGATAAAACTTCTCCTTGTGCAACTTTTACCTGTTGTCCCTTGTTTTCTCCATGTGACTCCTTGAAGAAAGAGCCTCCAACCTTTCTGTAGTCACCTTTAAAGCAGTAGACTTTGATGAGGTTCCCCCAAGCCTCTCCAAGGAGAATAGAGCTGTAAGTGCACATATATTCCATCCAAGAAAGATGCAAGATAAAGTACAGATCATGAAGGAGGTAGGACCAAGGGTTTAACCTTCATTAGAAGTTTGTTTAATTGCTTTCACAGGTGGGATAGGCAAAAATATGTGACATATAAGGATGTCTCTTCACTCAATGTTTTTTCTATTTTACTGGTGTTAAAGTTTTAAAAAGATTAAAGAAAATAAGAGGTCTGATGCCTCACTTACTTTCAACAAGAGATGAGAGATTAAAAAAATGCACTGGAAAATACAGATGGCCATGGATCTCCTGAGAAGTCACAAGTTAGGCCCTAAAGAGAGCTTGCTTACACCCCACTAAGTGGGGTGGAGAGCAGTATAGGAATTCTATTGATCTTACAGCAATTAGATGGAAAGCATATAAAAAAGAGGGAGGTATTTTGCAGCATAGAAGTATCTGTAGCATAAAAACAACATACAGCACTAAGGATTCCATAGAGCATTGTCATATTGTGATTATACAGAAAGGTAAATGATAACTTAGTTTTGGACGTTTCAAGCTTCATTTCTTAAAGAGCAGTGATTCCATGTGACTTTCACATTATTTGGGTTTTTCTTCTGTTTTCTCTTGTGTTTGAGGGTTTGTTTGGTTTGTTTGGTTTTGTTTTAGTAAAGTGTACTTCTAATTCTCCTGGCTTTAAACAAAATCACAAAAATTTGATACTAATGGTCTGTTACAGGCTTAAATATTAATTAATCAAATATAAAGATGCATCAAGCATTTTTCAGAAACTTAGTTGTTAGTTTAGAAGTAGTCCCCAATATTTCAATTCAGATTTCTTGTATTTCAAATTTATAGTATTTGAAAATTCTCCACTGAGCCGAAAAAAGTATTTAATATTAAGGGTTAGTATCAGCCAAGAAGCTTCTTTTCTAATCCTTTATTTCTGACAAGGATCTTACAAGTTGTATAGCCACACATCACATGTTATTCAGCCACTACATTTGCCTGATTTGGCATTAGGTCTCATAGATGCTGAGGAGAGTAAAAAACTTTCACATACACAGTAATTATGCATGTTTCTGAATTTTAATTTTTTTTAAGTTAAATACATTTGTCCTAAAAAATGGGAGATTAATATTGGATCATCTGAAGCTAAAATTCAACATAATGAAACAGGAGAAAAACTTCTTAATTGTGATACAGATGTTTTCAGAAAATCTACTTTGTGAAGTGACTCTCTAAGAACAATTACTTTGTATAGCTCTTATCCCTTGAATCAAATAGAGCGTTAGATGGTGCTTATTATTATAAAGCATGCGGTAAGTATCACCTTGAACCAATGATTTTTTTTATTGTTATTTATAACATCTACACTTTGCCTTGTTTTATTTTGATAACTACAGGAACAGAAAAAAACCTAAAAAACCGAAAACCAATGACTCCACAAAACTACCTTCATCCACATAGCCTGAATTAACCAGTGAGAAATCTGACACATAGGAAAATACACAGCGTCTTCCCATGGGCAAAAATCTCATCATGTCCCTCTCCCCTGAAAGGTCAGAAAATAATGAGATCTGCATGGTCTGTTGAAGTTGGCCTGGGTCCAGAGTCAAGGAAAAGAAAAGCTCTAACAAACCCAGAAAGGATTTGAACTCAGAATAGTTCCTTGATCATAACCGTGAAAATATTGTGCAAAATGGGAAATCCATTTTGTCATCATGCAGTTTTATGCTGATACCACAGTTCTGCTTCTAGAGTTTGATCTGGCCAAGTTTTGCTGACTATCTTTTACCTCTGTATCAATCCATTTCCTCTTAGGAGTGACCCTGGCAATCCTTGTCAGGACAGCCTAGTGGCCGCTGTTGCATTTGGTTCCTGTGCAGTTTTGCAAGGTGCTGGGCAGCCGCTCACGGTGTTGCCAGCTGGAGTCCACAACAGGCTGGTCAAAAGTGGTATCACAGGAGATGGGAAGGACTGTAAATAAGCACAGAGTCCCGGTTTATGTGTCTGTGAAACAGCTTTTATTCTAAACATAATACTAGAATTTCCTTTTTTTCTCTCTTTTCTTGACCTTTCTTTGCTTTTTCTTTTCCTTCTTGTCTTTTTATTGTATCTTTTAGAACACTTCTTCTCAACATTGTACTTTTTCCAATCTGCTGAGGTCATAGTTTCTAACTCATTTTGTTTTGTTTTCTGCATTAAGACATAGCAATAGAGCCATGTATTGTGTGTTCAGATATTAAAAAAAAAAATGAAAAGTGTGTATACGCTCTTAAAAACTGGCTAAGCATTTAATTACAAGATACGAAATCAGCATGAAAGGAAGCTTTTATTTTGGAAAACCCCACAGATACTCTTCTTGCTCCCTGATATAATTTTGGTGTGATAGGAAGCAGTGGTATCCTTCTTGTCTTAGACAGACAAGGTACACAGTTGCATCACAAAAAATTGCTTGTGCAATTTTGTTGTTATAGCATTCAGAATGCCATGTCAGAAAAACCTTTTATGGTACACAATGGTAGTAATGGGATGTTGTTGAGACCAAATGCAATCAGGAAATGCTACTCCACTTCCTATCCTTTGTCAAGAACTTATATCTGCTTTTTTAGAACCAGAGCTTTAGAAATGTACTATATACTTTTCTATTTAAACCTTTACTTTAGAAATGGACAAATCGAACTACAGATTTTTGAAAGAACATGAGTTTTAGAGGTTTCAATAAGATAAATGTTGTCAGATAAACAGTCATATGGTACATCTAGGAAGGAAATGTAAAAACTGAATAAATAAGAATGACAGCCAAAATGACTCAAGAATTCTAAAAATGATTGAAGGAAGATAAATTTTCATAACACAGACATGAAATGAAAAGACTCAAGGGTTCCTGACCACAACGTTTAAATTATTTCAAGGTGCCAACAATAAGGAAAGGGAGAGTGATTCACTGAAGGTATATGGGACTTTCACAACATAAACCAAAATTCAAGACCCAAAAAGAAGTAATTTATGCAGTAAACAAGTAGATAGTTCAGTACACCTTAAATACAAATATCAATATGGTTTTACTTGAACAACTTCTAAATAAATGTTCCTATAACTTACCAAGAAGGTAAAATTAAATCTGAAATAATGTAAAATAATTCAAATAATCTTGTTCTCCTTATAAAAATAGAAAAATTAATAAGTTGTCTTAATTCAAATGGTGAGCAAGCACTAACATTTCAATTAATGAGTCTGTCTTTTGTATGCAAACTCCAGACAAATTTTTGCTGATTTTAAGAAACTTTACCTCTGAACAGTAAATATTATCTTCTGCCATATTTTTCAGTATGCATATTTTAATTAGAGATTTGCTTGCTAATACTTTTTTTTCCATTTTACGAATAATATTGAACTTAACATCTGAAACTTTTCCTTCAAATACTCACAGAACAACAAAACAATTCATCAGTTTTACACCTAAACTATGACTATGACTTCAGGTAAAAGCAGAACTGATCTGCTCATTTTTTCTGCTCATTCCAGCCCGTATTGTCCTCTGTACCTGGTACCATGAGGACCAAATACAGAAAACTCTTAAATACATTTATCCTCACTTACTCCTGTTATCATACCACCTCATATTTGTAGAAAAAGAAGCAATGTTCAGTTAGGTTAAAAAAAAAGAATGTAGATTAAGATTCACTGAAAATTACATCACCAACTTGGGTGCATTAGTCAAGCCTGAAGAAAGGAGGTCAAAACACTATATCTGGCACCAGTTTTCATCATCAGATAGCTGGGAAGAGCTGCATGTTATGTGGCTGGCTGGTCATTTTAGATCCTACACAGTAAGAACAGAGGAGTTAAGGGTAGGATCTAAAAGACAGTGTTGAGGAAAAAAACCCTAAAAGTAAAAATAAAGACAGCACATGCTAATAAATCCATCTAATGGTTAGGTGGGCAGCAAACAAGTGGAAGACTGGGTCTCCGTTATCCTGCCTGATGGACAACAGATGCACTTCCTGCTCTCAAAATGCTGCAATTACCAGAATACGAGCCATTACAAAGGGAGAAATAAGGCTCTGCTCTTTCCTTCTCATTAAACCTGTTGAGCTCTGCAGAAAACAACCAAAGATTGGGCAAGAATGTAGGAGAACAGTAGTAGTGAGTTGGATACTCGGATTTAGAGGTTTTTTCGGTCAGTATTTTTGCTCAGCCAAAGGGATAGTGTGAGAATGCCTGTGGACTGAGCTGTGCAGGAGAGCAACAAATCTTTCTGGCCATGACAATGTGTCAGCCCTATGCTAGGGCTGTCAAGACTGAAGAACTTTTGAGCATGCTGAAAAGTAGAAGCGGGTTCCAGGGCAATATTACTATCAGTGTACTTAAGAGAAACAGCTTTATTTTCTTGCTCTATATGGTAGGTTTTGCTGTGTTTACTCCACAAAGATGCCCTTTTGTTAAGGCTTCTATATGGTTATGTATCCACTACGAATTCCAAATTCAAAAAGCTTGTTTCTGACAAAAGCCTTCAGGCCACTACTGAGCTCTCCACTATCCACATAAAAAAAATCTTTTTTTTTCATTAATTATTACCATTGTAATTTCCAATATTGTTCACAATTCTGTATGTCTCAATGATGATTATGGATTTTTTGATTTTTAGCTTTTTGTAGATTTTAGAAGTAGCTGTATTATACCCCTCACCCTTTAGCACAGTAGATTACACATTTACCCAACCCTATTTCCCTATTCCATATCACTCCCTCAAAATTCCATTAGCTTGTTTAGACTTCTTTCAAGGTAGGCCTTCATTCTGCTTAAGAACATTTGCACCCTGGCTTGAACAACCAAATACCCCACAGACAAAGCTACCTTCAAACCCAGAACTTTGGAGAAGCTCCAAGGATTGGATGTGCTGTGATGAAGAGGAAGATAGGGAAGAGGGGGTCCCAGAGCCTCTGCCTCAGTTTCCGAAGGGGCATACCAGGGGGAGGATCTGAGGGGTGGATAGATCTGGGATTGGTTGAAATAATATCTTAAATTGTGGAACCCCATGGACATGAGGGGACGTGTCAATATGTATTCCTGTGGGCCTCAGGCCTGAGATTAAAGGACCTACTCTCTTTATCTTATCTTATACACTAAGTTGGCTTGGAGTCCTGTTTTCTGCGGTCTCTTAAGGCAACATCAACATATAGTGCGGTGATATTTGGAAGTGCTAAACATTTCTGGTTTTAGTAATGCAAAGCTGAAAATCATTATGGATTGAGAATTATTATTCATTGTCAAGCAAAATATTATCAGCCAGAGGAAAGGCTTTTTTCTTCATTTCCCGTAAAAAAAACCAATAATCTAATGATCAGCTGCTTTGCACTTTCAGAGAGAAATGTTCTTCTCAGGTTTTCTCCTTCAATTGCAAAACATATTTGACTTTAAGCATTGAGATTCTTTTGTGTCCACTCATAGGAATACACATTTAAAATAAAACAAGTCTAATATGAAAGAGACATTTTGAAGCACTAACATTTCACTTGAGATAACATTTTCACAACAAATCAGGCAACTGACAAATGTTTGGTCTCCAGATCTCAGAGAGTGAGTTAAAAATTGTGATCTCAGGATACTGAGGAAAAACAATTAACAGAACTTGGCTTGAAGCTGAACCATTTGTTATAAATGCTTGTTACAAAAACCCATGTAGAGAATACATTTTTCACTCTCTATGGGTATTTTGCCAGTCTTTCACAAAGTCTTGCATTTTACCAGAATCATGTTAGTTCTTTTCCTTGAGAATCCTTTGAAATATAGACATCAGTGTTTCACCTGAATGAATTGTTGTAATTCTATTTTGGAACTCAGGGGAAAAGGCAAATTTTTTTTTTTTAAGTACTACCAAAACAGCTTTAAAGACTACTCAGGAGAACAGTTTTTATTAAAATAATTTTATAATATTTCTGTAAATCGCAATGATGTTGTTATTGCAAAAGCAACAGCAAAAATATACGCACCATGAGCCAACAAGAGGTTGATCTTGGCAAATTAGAGAAAAACACTTTTTTCAGGTTTTTTTGTTATCTTTTGCAATGAACAATGACTATAAAAAGGTTTTCCTGTTGGTTTTTCTCAACCTCTGCAATATAACTTGGTCACATATGGTGCAAGATGTGGGAATAGACAGGTTCAAGCATCAGAAAATCTCTGCAGATATTTGTATCTTACTGCTTACATTAAAATTCTGAACAACTGTTTTTATTGTATTCTTTGATCCTTGATGAACTACTTCCATTCTCCGATATCATTTGCTGTTGAAATAGATGCATGTCTATTTTATACTTGCTGTTAACTTCTGGCTTATTTGGTAATGGAAGTAGATATATAGATTACAAATTCCATTGCTGTAAACTGATTTATAATACTTTGTGTCATAAAACTTCTGCAACCAAAATGGAGTATGAATCTTTAGGACAAAATAAAACTCAAATAATCTTGATTTTAGAGTGTTCACTGATGAAAAATCTAACACTGATTTGACAAGATGTTCCAAGGATTTATGCTTCTAAAAACCTATCTATATTTGTAGTGTGATTTGGTCTAATTCTAGCTCTCATTATCTTCTTATATGACACTGCCTGCTAGATTTGACAAGCATTTTATTATAGAGATACTCAAAGTTCAATCAAAATATTCTTTGATAAATTAAGAAGATTGAGGTCCTTCAGGCATTTGCTACAGAAAAGTTTCCCAAAACTTCAGTTATTCCTGTGGAATCCTAAGCTATCTGCAGTATTTCAGCTGAGTTGTGAACATTTAGCTTATGACAGTTACACTGTTGCTAAAGATGGAGAAAGCACGTTGTCTCCATGTTTCTGCTTTTCCTATTTTTCTGCGAATTTCTGGAACACAGAAAAATAAATAGTTTGGATGAGACATCATGATTCTCGTGTTTAGTTTTTAGGGATACAGCATTTCCTTACTCTGACAGAGGACTGATCAAGCATTTCAGTGTTGTATTTTATTGGAAAAGAAACTATCTAAAGATGAAACTGTACATTTTAATTTAATTTATATTTTAGGTATCTTCAATCTAAATCTAAGATAGAATTTTAAGTCCTTAAAAGAACTGTGTATCAGTAACCTTGTCTCGTCACTCTTCAAAATTTTAAAAACCCATATTTGATTCCCTGCTCTGATCCAACAAAAGCTGGACTACAAAAATATCCAGAAACTTATAAGTTATTTTATCTCAGTATTTGTATTAAATATTTAACTTCTACACAGAAATGGGCCTAAATTGAACAAAAAAACCCTTTCTTTCTTATTCTTTCAATTATTCCTTTATTTTTTTTTGAGTCACTCTCTTCCTCTTCTAATTTCTTCAGTTTCAAATCCTATTTATTTTGATAATCAACCTCCTTCCCTATTCCTATTTGTAGTATCTATACAGGTGGCATAAAAAAATCACTGCAAAACAAAACCCAAAATGTTACATGCTATTAGTTTTAGGTTAATGTTACAGAATAATGGCTTTATTTCTGGCTTTGTTCTCTAGGTCATTTGAAAAAGTTTCCCCCCATTAATCTCTTAACCTAGTAATTTTAAATGACAGTATTGAATGTGACAGCAAGGCAATAATGACAGGTATGAGTGATCAGATGTAAATTAATATTCAGTTTGTTGTAGAAAGTATGCTAGCTGACATAAAATTTCTAACTTTATCAAAAAATATTTGTACTTGAATTCACCAAGATTTCTTGATCAGTTTCTTAATATAGCCCCATCTCAAGATAGTGCATATTGTTAATTTTATTTGTTGATTCCTCAGGATTACTCCAATTCCTAAATGTCAGAAGTCAGCAAACAAGGCAGGAGGCCAACTTGGCTGACCAGGAATTTTCTTTTGGAGGTAAGGCAAAAAAAGAAAGGTGTATCCTCAGTGGAAACAAGGTCAGGTGATGTGGGAGGAATGTAGAGATGCTGCTCACCACTGTGGGGAGAAAATCTGTGCGGCCAAAACTCATCTGCAGTTGAAGCCGGCCAGAAATGTAGGAGACTGTCATGAGTGGAAATGGAAGGCTTAGGCAAAATTTATTAAAGGAGCCCTGCCACTGAGTTACAAGGTGCTGAAAATATCCAATCTTAGGCTCATATTTTCTCAGTGGTTTAAATTTAAGGAATTATCTAGGTGTGATTGAACCATTTTTTGTTCCTCAGCTTTTAATGGTGTCAACTGAGAATATTTATTGTGGTGGTGCTAGGTTGACAGTTGGACTAGATGATCTTGAAGGTATCTTCTAACTTTGGTGATGACTCTGTGATACAGAAAGGTACTCTGAAGAATTTTATAAGGAGATTTTCTCATCTTAGTAAATATTTTTTCCTAATTATTATCTTAATTTTTTGATTGAAATAGTTATTTTAGTTTTAATTTTCAAAGAGGTCTATGTGTTTAATATAGCCTGTTATAGTATATCTTCTTAGTATACAGTGTCATATAGGTGCTTACCTCCTGGAATTTTATTCCCAAATTGCAGTTTTATGAGTGAATGCAGTTTCATCTGAACTGGTCAGTGATATATTAAATTTTTTAAGTCTAATTGTATTATTTTCAATATATCAGTTCAATAGCATTTTTCTACCTCTCTTTCTATGAAATAGTTGTAAATTTTACTAATCTCATTCATGGAAGTGCAAATAAAGAATAGCTATGCCAATTTTTAAAGTACTCTAAGTCCTATTAAAAGTTATCTCATCATAAGACATCATATAATTATTATAAACAATTGATCAAAAAGTATAAAGAAAATATAACTAGTCTGGTGTGCAGGCTGTATGTCACAAACTAATAGAATAAACATAAGACTTAAAAATATTGAAATCTAAAATCTGGGAGAAATAAATCATTAGATCATATTTAACTATATATAGCAAAGTAATTATAGATAATTACATCAAATTGATTGAATGTAGTTTTAGACTTTTTTTTCTTAAGACGTGTAAAGGCTATAATCAACTGCATTATTGTGCTCTTTCCACAAAATGCAAAAAAAAAGAGAACATAATTTATAAAGAAAATGTTAATTGCATCTTTACAGGCAGCTATATATTGCGGCTGCAGTTACTTCATTATTTGCTATAAATGTGTAGAGGGTGAAAGGCCAACACAAGTATGCTTATGCATGAACAGATATCTTATTCACTGGAAGTTGTACAAGTGTCTAAACATGCCTGGCTGACCTACTAGCAAAGACCAACCTCCCACAAAGTAACATTTTATATTCAAACCCACAACTAAACTTAATAACAACTATCACCTAATGTCAAGGTTGTGTAAAAATGGAGAATCTCAACTTCCACCACAAAGCCAGATTTTAAATAGATCACAAATCACTGTACTCACTATTAAGAAGCATCAGAAGTGGCAATGAAAGCCAAGAATGCCCAGGAAGATATGATCATGACAAATGCCCTCAATTATGGTCTTTAAGTATCTCTAAGGAACCAACAGAGCACTACAGAATTTCACCTCATAATGAACAACTCTTAGTTTGGTATAACAAAATATAATTTTAGTCATATTTAAATCCATTAATATCAAGACTATCTGTCAGTGGTAGTCTGCTTCAACATATACTACTATGCATAAATGCATATATTTCTTTAGAAACTAGAAGCCATCAGAACAGCTGGCTGTTTCTTGACTTTTGCATCAGAAAAAACAGGTTTGTCCATTGGTTAAAAATGAAGGTCAGTTAACCATGTCAGAGTCCCTTTTCATATCAGCAAAAGTTAGGCTGTATGCTCTCAATCCTTGGCTGGCATTTGCTGACCTGCACAAGCAGTTCAGGTATCAATACGACACAAGCAAAGAGTTCTTCCCCCAAATATCCATAAAAATTCTGAATATAAATGAGGACAATGAGTTTATTTTTCTTTAAATGTTACAGATTATTGAAAAGGATATATATATATCCAGAAACCTATTCGTTAGGAACTATTCAAATGTCAAGAAAAATTATAATGAGATGACCATAAGGAATTCTGAAAGGAAAGAAAGAACAAGGTTTTTTAAGAAAAAAAAGACAATAATGCTTAAAAAGAGGTTTTCATTTTAAAATAATCTGAAATGGAATTCACCCAGAGGTATTCCATAAATTGGCACTAGACCATGAGAAAAGCAAAGAGTTAGATTTCCCAGTACCCACTAAGGAAACAAGAGCTGCTATTAAATACCTTAAAGCTCAGAAAAGGCTCCTGGGCTTGAAAGTCCTCTGACTGTTTTGCATTTTCTATAAGGATATGTTTTCTCTGAACTTCTAAGATTAAACTTAGATTTTTAGTATAAAACCCCACTTGGCTTGTTCATTGAGCTGTTAATTATTTCTGTAAGAAAAACCCAGAATACATTTAGCTTACTCAAAAAAATTAAAAAAAGAAAAAAGAAACAGTATGTCTTTCTATAAAAGATGTGTTCTGAGTTTTTGTAGTGATGTTGGAGTATTTTATATTCAGATCAGTTTGTTCAATGAGAATTCTATGACTCTGTAACTGCATTCACAAGGGCAGCTTAAGCTGGAAAAGGCCTTTGGATATGTTAAGGCAAACCCACCATATTTTTAAATGTTTTGACTAGGAGAAAAAATTCACTGACCCCATTGTTGTATAATTACCATAGAAAACAGATAATGGATGGGATTTATCTTCACAGGATACTTACCAAATCACTGTCTTCACATTTTCTATTTACTCAGGAGACACTGGATTTGGCAATTAGTTACAGGATGACTGATTTACTCAGGACAGACCAAATTTCTGGTCTTTTTTTTCACTGATGATGTTCAAGTGACACTTTGCTACTTTAGTACATTACTATACCCAGTGTCTCTGTACCAATCCAGCCGTGGCTACCACAAAAGATCCCAGATAACAGCTAGTTAGAAATCAGGAACATGAACCCAATAGTGAAAATAATTAGAGGGGAGCTGGTGGCACCGTGGAAAAATAAAATACCACAAGACAACATCTTGAATCATTCCAGTGGGATTCAGTTTCTTATCAGTGTTTGTCTCAAATTTCAAGTAACTCAGTAAAAAAGGGTGAATTTTCACATATGCTTCCAGCTATTAACATGCAGGTGATAAAAGGAGTTCTACAAAACTTTTTATAAATTCACAAAAAGGAAAAATAAAGCATTTTTTTTCTCCATGGAACATGAAAATCTAAGTCTCTCTTCACTTCTTCGTGAATATGATCTGTTCATCTCCAAACAGGAGGTATGCATTTTCATTTAATACTCAGAGGAATTAAATGTTTTGCATTTATACACCAGGGAAACTGAGATGATTTATATCAGATGTTCCAAATTGCATTAGTAAGAATAATAATGTCTTGCAGCATTATTTGATATAAAACTATGCCCCCTTAGGACCAAAATAAATATTGTTCCTGACTATGTGGAGGAGGTTGCAATAACTTTTGAGAGATTCATATTTTTACATTTTGAATCTATTAGAATGTATATATGTGGGCCAACTGTATTGCTTTTTTTTTTTTTCCTGCTGTGATGTATAAATATATCTAGCATAAAGTTCTTCTACAACAAATTACTTATACCACTAATAACTTTAAAAAATATACATGATAATTTTTGGTCTTACAGAAAAGTTTATTCCAGTTTTACATCTACTCTATCTTTCTTACTTAAAACTAATGCATCTTAAACATATTTTTGGCCCTGAAATAGATTTATGAGCCTGCAGTCAGTAAGATGTCTTGATGCACTGTTAAACCAATCAGAAGAAGAATATGTACCAATACCAGTGTGTATCAATAATATCACATAATGTGCTTCTTCATTGTATCTACCAGTATTGTGTCAAGAACAATTTGACTATTTTATGTAATCCCTAGCAGCATATTGTGTCATTTCATCTTAATTAGCATGTCACCACTAGGAAAATGTACAATACTTAAAGCTAAAAACATTAGCTGATTATCTAAAAGCCCCCAAATTTACCATACACCACATGTTTACAATTTCAATTTTAAATTATTAAATTTATTAATTTAGTATTATTAAGTTCATTACAGAAATTATTTTGTAACTGTGTATTTGATTAGGCTAACAGAATGTCAGTTTTCATCCAAGTAGATTGCAATAGTCTTTTGTTTTGTGGGATTTCTTTAAATAATTCAAAAAAGACATGACATACAATCTTTAAACCAGTTCATTTTTTCATATGAGAATTCTACTTATGGATGTTTGTGTACCATAAGGACAAGTCACTTTATAGCAAAATGTTCCTTTTATGTATGTATGTTTGTCTGCACACACACACAGACACACAGACACACACACACAGACACAAAATCGGGAATCAATAACCAAGCCATCAAAATAATTGAAAATAGAATGTTTGTTTTAGCTCTGGGTATGACATTTTACTTAAACTGCATTTGTGGTGTCTATGCAGCAGTATTTTTTGTATATGGCTTGAATGACTTATTTTTCTACTGTAATTTGTTATGGTTTTTGTGAAAACAGACAAATAAAGTATTAACTGCTTGCTGACAGCTTATTTAAGGTGTTTTAAAGTCTAGTTCAAAATAGATGTCTATGTACAGTATCTGTATAACTCATGTGTTCAAAAGAATAAAAATACTTTTTCTCTTTTGAGTGACTACACATAATTTAGTAGTTTGCTATGTTTCTACTTGTGAAATCTGAACAAACTTTTACACCACATAAAAGGACTAAAGTAAGCTATATGAGGAAGCTGCTGTCGCTGAAAACAATGATCTTTCTTTAATGTTCAGATAGATCATGACCCAGAAAGTTAAAATCTTGCTCCCTCTCATTTCTCCTGACAGATGTCCAGGAAAAAAACAGAGAAAAGGAATGAACAAAGAAAATCGCCCCTTGCAGCATAATACACTTGAGCCCCTCTCAGACTATTAGGAGAAATTAGTCGCATCAAAATGACCTATCTAAAATCTTTAGTTTAGATTCAAATCTAAAAAATAATTTTAAATTCTAGTTTTAGATTATTTAGATTCTAATTCTAGAGACCCTTGAGACTCAGCTGACTCCAGTTACTACAATAATGCATAAAGAGTACAGATACATTTCAGCACTTGAGTAAGTTACTGCCTCAAGGTGAGCAAAAATCCACCTTGTTCTTGGAGGAATGGTACGATACATAATTCGAAAAATAGTTGCAACATTCTGTTCTCTGCAGAGGTTTGGAGTATTTAAAAAGTAGTCATCCAGTGAAGAAATTTAAAATAAAAGAAGTGCAGGAAGAAGTAAATGCCAGCAAAGAGACTAAAAATACCCGCAGTTGCAAAGAAACTCCCAGAAAGTGAACATCTTTCCTGAAGATTAAAGAAATTTCTTTGGTGGTGAAAACAAAAGCATTTTTGCTTATATAATCCCACAAATGTCTTTTTAACTAACAATGAACACTTCATCTCTTCTCATGTCACAAATTTGCTTAACTTTTGAAAAAATAAAGGTGTTGACTTACCTGAGCCTGATAAGATTGAACTGAGGAATGTGAAAATTGGGATGTTTTCATGGAAGCTGCCTGTCATGGGTACTAGGTGCACAGGAAAGAAAGAGGCTGGAGAAGGCTTGGTCATTGTTCTCAGGAAAAGGAGAATGGTACAGGAAAGGAAGGGTAGAGACACAAAAAAGAAAGTGAGAATTTCTGCCAAGGCTGCAGAGGAATCTCCACTCCAACTCCAAGAGTCCCTCCCGCCCTCCTCCCACTCTGTTCTCAGGACTCGCAGGGCTGCTTCTCACCCGGTTCCCCTCCCTCAGCCCTGGCTGCCAGGCAGCGTTTTGCCCTCCCTTGCCCAGACTTTCCCTAGGGCTCTAGCTTCCCTGCCCACCTGTGGCTGAAGGGCTCAGCCATGCCCTGGGCTGGGGCCACTGGAGCCGCTGGAACTTGCACTGTCCAGTGTGGTGCAGACCCTGCAGCCCTCCCTGCTGCCACCAGTATCTTGACATGTAACCCCAGTACAGTGATCATCGTCATCTACCGCCACCACCTGCGACTCCTAGAACGCTTCCATCAATGCTGCCTCCGTACAATCCTAAACATCCACTGGTCAGATTATGTGACCAATACATCTGTTCTAGAACAGGCAGCAGTTACGAGTATTGAGGCCATGTTGATGAGAACACAGCTGCGATGGGCAGGGCACGTCTCAAGGATGAAGGGCCACCGCCTTCCTAAGATCTTGCTTTATGGTGAACTTGCCACCGGCTTCTGCAAGAGAGGAGCCCCAAAGAGAACATACAAGGACTCCCTGAAATCACACCTCAGCCCTGGCCATATTGATCAACATAACTGGTCTACTGTGGCCTCCAATCAGGAGGTCTGGAGACACGCTCTGTATAACGCTGCAGATGCTTTTGAGAAAGCACGCAGGATCACCCTTGAGGAGAAAAGACAATGCAGAAAGACTCGTGCCTTGCAGAATATACTACCTAAGGAGTCTTTCTGCTGTGCCTTTTGCAACCGGACGTACCTGTCCAGTATTGGCCTTTTTAGCCACCAACGTGCTTGTAACAAATGTGGGTAGAGTCCCTCCCAAATCTTCATTCGTGAAGCCTAGCCATGATGATGAATAGTCTCAGAAAGCTGCTAAAAAGAGAAGAAATATATAATAATAAAAAATGGTGTGTGGATGACTGCAATAACTTTTTTAAGAATTGCCAGAGGTACCTAATGTTGAACAACAAAGTTAGAAGGGTGAAGCAGAAAATGAAAACAGTGGAACAGGATGATGTACTACAACTACTTTATGAAAGTAGTTGTGTCATCAGTTCAGGGTCTGTGACCGCTCCTCATTTCTAGGGTTTTCAAAATTCACAAATTTTAACAACGTTCAAAGAATTAAAACACTAGTGTTCATAACTTGTCCAGTAGCCTAGTCCATAAAGACACTGGTAGGAGTAGGGAAATGACAGATGAGTACCAACCCCCTGAAGTGAGATCTCCAGTGCAGTATGGGAATTTTCCCACATTTTTTCTCCAAGGTGCCAGGAAGAAGTCTCTAAAGTGATATACACTGGACTGGGAGAGTTAAGTAGTTATTGTCCATGTAACAGTTGCCTTTGCCTAAAGAGTTTTTGAATCAGGATCTTCTGATACCACATGCTGATTTGCACATAGTTTTCAAACATTTTCTTTTTTTTTAATGAACAAAGTCTTTGTATTATAACAGTAAGTATGCTGTGCTTTCTGTAGATGTAAATGTATTTCAGAAATCCCTCAAAGGGATGAAAATATTTTACTTAGAATATTAGATTTGAAAACATGTGATACAAGTTAGAGATGGATTTATGGCAAGAGGACAGTAGGTGTAAACAGCATATGAAAAAATTATTTACAGACCTTGTAATACAATGTGTGTATTTAGAAGCAAAAGTACTGTCCAAATTTTTATTCTACTGAAAAGACTTTAATATGCTTTCTGAATATTTATTACAGTATAGTTGTTTGGAAAATGGGAACCATTTCAAATCCAGCATTATAATTGTTCCCTAAACAAAGAACACATGTAATTAATCTGTTTGCTTTTTTTTAAGAAATGTTAAAAAAAAAATCCTATGTGAATAACAATCATAATATTACATGCTGGCTGTACATGGCCCAGCTAGGTAAGCTGAAAGACATAAAGTTTGAAAATTCAGTCCTGTCCAGGGGGGAAATTTTGTACTTTTATATGTTTATGGATTTGGAAAAGCTTCAAATTCATCATTTTCATGTCAGATGCTGGAATTTACTTTAGTATTTTTTTTAAATTGGAGCTGGTATTTTCAAAGGTGCTAAAGAAATATAAATACTCATTCAGGTTTGGAGTTCACACCTAATGTGTATGGGGTCTTTAGAAATTTCTGTCTTTAAACATTACAGAATTTTGTCTGCAGATATCATAGGAGTCCTAGAGAGGTCTTGAAAACCGAAATCCTCAGAGTTATCATAAAGCTTCACACTTCAGAAAGGAAATAATGGGGATTTTTTCCTGGGAACAGAGGACATTAACTGATTGAAAGACGTTTTTACAAAGAACAGTGAAAATGGCATTTATGTGAGTGCTACATGAAGGAGTCCATACATATGACCATTTCAAGTCAGCAATCATGGTAAATCAATACACAGTTTGAAAGAGCTGGGTAAAGGAGGGGGAGTAGTTAAATGACATGTACAGAGCTGGGAATATTAAGTTTAATCTGCAGCTGTAACTCTAGAGGGAATTTATGATGAGAAACAGCAGTAATTATTAAAAAGGCTTTGTAGAGCGTGGGATCACTTTGAATGAAAAAGTGACTATGTTAGTAGAAAAAGCACACTGAATTTCACAGCATAATGAAAGGTGTCAGGTTTCTGTTATTTATTTATTTGGTTTATTGTTTAAAATGATGTGATTTGTATTCATTTCTAAGAATAATTTAGTATATTTTATTGTATCCAGCTTTTTCTGTGTTTTAGTAATGCAAATACAATAAATGCAAGTTTGCCCTCATTTCCTTTATAGTTTTCTGTTTCCAATTGCTTATGACTTCAGTGAACCAAAAAGGAAAATTCTTCACTCAGATTTCAAGTACTGTTCAAATAGTTTTTTGACTACTCAGGGTCTTCATCTTGTAGTCTCTGCCATTATGCTTTCTTGGTTACTTCTGCATTTGCTTTTACTGTACACATGGGTGTTTTAGGGATAGACATACACACATGGAACTCCTAGGATTCTCCTTACACATGTCAAAATGCACAGACCAAATAGTAAGCAGTGTAAAGAATTGAGTTATAGATGTATGTACACTTGAATAAAAGTCTTACTTACAAAAATGGTATGAAGGATCAGTGAAATTTTTAGAAGAAAGTAATAATTTCACGTTTTTCTCTAGCAGTTTTAATGTAGCTGTAGAACTTTTACTTTTTTAAACAATCCTAGCTGCAATTTTTAATATGCAAATTCTGTTGTTGCTTTGGCATTAGAAATGTTAGACTTGTATAAGGCAGGCATAAATCAGCATGGCCTTGCATCTGGCATAGAATGATTTACTAAATCTTTACTAAAATTAAGAGTGAGAATAAGCACGGTACACAAATTCATTACCTTAGTGGATTGACAAACATATCACCATTGCATCAAAACTCTTCTTCACAGAGCTAAAAAAGCTGAATAGGCAAGAAGTGAGAAAAGTTATGATTTACCTCCATTTAACAGGTCCCTAAGAATACTGAAGATATATTTGACCACTGAACCATGTTGTTACAGCCCGGCCTAGAAGCTCCAAGCTTTTACCGGTTGTGCACCTTAATTTTAGACTTCAAGAGATTTCGCCCATACGAGCCCTTGCAAAGTCTTTGTTTCTTTGATACCTTGAGTATCAAAGTCTGGAGAAAAACTACACTTTTTTCTCTAAGAGACTTCTTTTGATTTGGTGAGAAAATAGGCATTTTGGCAAAAAGAGTTTTACATAAATAACATGCAACTTCCCAAAAGCATTACAACAGATCACTGAGACTAGCAAGCGCTGCTATAGTAAGGGAACCTTTGTTACACTCAGCAAACACAAACTCCATACAAGTTAAGTGAAATACAGAAAATAGGTGTTTAAGTTGCCCACTTTTTTAAGGAAAAAAGGAAGAGAGATTAAGAGAAGAATAAAGAGAGAAAGACAGGAGAGAGACATATTTTGCACTCTGGAGGTCACAAATTGACAGATTAAGAAGCCAGAGGCCAAGAGGGGATGGAGATCAAGTGTGTGTCCATTTATAGACTTCGGCCACACCCCCTAGGCAGGACCTTTGGCTCACTGCCACTCTCTGTCCCCCCCAGCCAAAATGAGAGGTGCCACAGCCACTTAGAGGCTCCAGGGGCGCGGTGTGGGCAGGCCACCAGGTGGATCTTATTGACAGCCCAGACATATGGCTTTCCCTACCATGTGCTCTCAGCCATGCTGGCTGCAGGCCTAAGCCTAGCCCTTCTCCTCCACACACACAAACAGACAACATGATTTATTCTACCCATCAATCAGACAGTCTGGTGAGATGCAAATCTGGTCTCTGACACATGTAAAGTAGCCTGAAGGTTGATGTATTTCTTCTTTCTTGAGCCATATCCTGGAAGTTATTGCACTATTCACAACCTTACCCATGAGATCGAGAGTCATGTCACGGTGGAAAAGTTAAGTTGCTTTGATATAACTTGGACCTGGGGAATATTTATGGACAATTATTTATTTCCTAATTATATTTTAGATCCTTAAAATAGTGTGAATATTTGTTCCTTTTTTTTTTTGAAAAAAAACAACTTGCACCAGAGTTAGTTAGGAACTGATATTTTTTGTCTCTCTTTTTCTATAAAAAAGAAAAAGATATTTTCTGTCCTTCTTGCTTAATATAATTAATCTGATCACACCAGTTCCACTTTAGTTAATGAATGAAGCTGGACAACAGAGCAATGTATGGAATACACATCAATATTAAACATAAATATGGCAAATGAAAGAAACTAATAGATATAGGGGTAAAGACAGCTTCTTTGATAATTAGGAATTAGCTATGATAAATGTGCATAAAAATCCAGGATGAAAATGTCAATCTGTAGATATTAGTAATTTATTAACTCAGATATTTAAAAATAGTAAAAATTGCATGCAATAAATATTTAACTTAGGTACAACAAATATTTTGTCTAAAGGTTGTGCCTGTCTCTGAGTTAAGGACAAATCTACTGATCATCTTCCCATTGTGCCAAGGAAAAAAGCTGTATTGGGTCCACATGGTTTTAGGTAGCATGTGAACTACAGGTGTGGCTTCTGTGAGAAGCTGCCAGAAGCTTCCCCTAATGGAGCCAGTGTCAGTCAGGTCCAAAGATGAGCCCATCAGTGATGGAGGTAGCACATCTGGGATAACAGATTTAAGGGAAAAAAGAAGTTATTGCACAGAAGAAAATTGCAGCCAGGGAAGAGAGGAGCAAGAATCTGTGAGAGAAACAACTTTGCAGGCACCAGGGTCAGTGGATAAAGAGCGGAAGGAGTACTCCAGGTGCTGGAGCAGAGATTTCTCTGCAGCCCATAGTGAAGACCATGGTGAGGAAGGCTCTCCCCTGTGGTCCATAGAGGTCCCTGGTGGAACAGAGATCCACCTGCAGCCTCTGAAGGATCTCACACTGGAGCAGGTGGATGCCTGAAGGAGGCTACAGGTGACCTGCTCCGGAGCATGCTTCTGTCAGGACCTATGGAGAGAGGAGCCCACATTGGAGCAGGTTTGCTGGCAGGACTTTTGACCCCACTGGGGACCTGCTCTGGAACTGTCTGATCCTGAAGGACTGAACCCTATGGAAGGGACCCATGATGGAGCAGTTCCTGAAGAATTGTAGCCTGTGGGAAGGACTCATTTTGGAGACATTCATGGAGGACTGTCTTCAATGGGAGGGACTTCACGCTGGAGCAGGGGAAGTCCTTGCTCTGAGGAGAAAGAAGCAGTGGAAATGGTATGTTGTGAACTTACGGTGATGCCCATTCCCAATCCCCTGCACTGCTGTAGGGGGGCAGGAGGTGTAAAGTTAAACCCAGGAAGAAGGGAGTAGTGGGAGGAAGGTGTTTTTGAGATTTCATTTTGCTTCTCATTTCCCTACTCTGATTTTATTGCTAATAAATGCAATTAATTTCCCTAACGTTAGTCTGTTCTGCCTGTGACAGTAATCAGCAAGTGATCTCTCCCTGTCTCTCAACCCATGAGATTGTCACTCTATTTTTTCTCCCTTGCCCAGTTGAGGAGGGAAGTGACAGAATGACTTTGGTGGCCACCTGCAGTCCAGCCAAGGTCAAAACACCACAAGAGGCTTGGGACCATGAGATATTTTCTTATCAATGAATAATTCCTCCAGGTGACAATGAGTAGTTCCAAAAAAAAAAACCAAAAAACCCCAAAAAACCAAAACAAGCCCCCCTCACCTCATGAAGCATTTTAATAAAGGATTAGGAAAAAAAATTCCAACTTTTGGCACACAAAATGTGATTACAGTTGAGCAAGAAGCAGAAAAATAATCTAACATACAGATGTATTCTGCTTTCAAAATACTAGTGGCCAGTACATAAGAAAGCAAAGAAGAAAGGTGAGCAGAATGTGCTACTGAGGCTCTTCTTTGCACATCCACCCTCTCCCGTTTTTCCATGTACACCTTTTGCAGCCTACAACAGTAAACATACCAAAAGACCTCCTGTAAAGGGTGAGATGAGGAGAGGTAAGAGTTTTCATTTACTTGGGTGACATATGAAGTCTTCCATACAACTTGGAAATAAACCCAAGTATCATAGTCTCATGTATGGAGCTAGAAGTTGTGTGATAAAGCTGGGTTTAAGCAAAAGAATACACAAAAAAAAGAAACATCCTGCGAGAATGCAAATGCAAATATTCCATCCATGATGAAGTACTTGAAGATGCAAAGACTGTACTTTCACACTGCCTTGAGTCCTGACCTTGGACTGAGTCCACCGTATCTACCTCTATGCATCTGTAACTTGCACTTTTACTCGAATTTCTCCAAGCAGCAAAACTTGAGAAGAGGAAGCTTATATTCTGTTTATAAAACTGTGAATGCAATCAACTTAATTTTATGCTGTGATGTTTAAACTAAATTAAGCATAAGTATCAGTGATATGGTACATATGGAGATATAACTCTCAAAAGTCAGTATTGTAGAAAACAACAGATAGTTGAATCATTTGACATTATTTTTGAAGAAATATTCCTGAAGAAGTTTTTTATTTTTGTCCTTTAAATAAATAAAAAAAAAATCCCCACACCAAAAAAAACTGCAAACCGCCTCCCTCCCAAAAAAACTAACAAAACCAGAGGTCAAGAAGAAAGGCCTACTTGCCAGAATTCAAATACTGAATTTTTAAGGAGGCTTAAATATTAGGTAGGAGAGGGTAAACCAATCCACAGCTTGAGAGATTTTTATACTTTCAGCCCTTTCCTAGACATCAATCAGACTTTTAGGAAGTCTCCAACAGTTCCATCCTCATCTTGCTATCAAACCTTCTTCCTCTTCTTCAGCTACAGCTTCTTCCCCTTTAGTTGAAGTACTCATTTCCATACTGATGCTTCAAAATTAAATGTCTTACTTTAATTTACCTTCTGTCCCACAGGAAGCATTTCCTATTTATTTATTTATTTAGTTATTTTCAATATTTTCAATGAATTGCCTCTGCTTGAGTCAGTACCTTCTTTTATTTTCTAATGTTCATCATTTACTGAGGTGCACCTGTAATGTTCATCTAGTATACCCAACTCAAGAAATACTTGGAAAATGTTCAGTTAAAAAGCAGTTCTTAATGTACCTGGGTGTTATGACCTAACCCTAGCAGCCAACTAAGCCTCTCACTCATTCCCCCGCAGTGAGACAGTTTCTGCAAGCCGAGAATAACCTGTGTGGAGCGAGGCTGGAAACATTGTAAGACACTTAGCATATTAGTAATGATATTCTAAACTGTTTACTGGGGCATGAGAAAGCTATTTTCTCCATGTGTCTGTGCTTCTAGGTTTGATATCTGTACGATAACCAATATAACCTTCAGATCATTCTCAGGGTGAGAGTACAGACATACTCAATGATGTCATGTTTCTCTAGCTGTAGCCAGTAAATATTGAAGATACCTGACTTCAAGATATGTGGCAAATTAATTGAACAATCTGTTGGCAACTTTTTTTATAGAAGCAAAATGCTGCTACTCATTTATTCTATCTCCATCTCAAAGCACTTCAGGGTGTAAAAACTGCCAATAGTGTTTCTTTCTTCCTTTCAAAAAATTATATATTTAATTAGCAGAAAAAGTGAATCATATACTGCGGTTTGCATTAGTCTTCAATACTAATAAGACATTTAACAGTCATAAATAAAATATGCAAATAACACCTTTTAGATAAAAAAATCAATGGAAACTACTGCACTTTAAGAACATGACATTTCCCTCACTTTTAGCCTTGACAGGCTTTCGAGGCACTCTCAGTTTTCTAACCTACATAAAACAATACTCCCCAGGCCACTCTGGTTTATTTAAAATTCACTGACCAAAATCTGACAGCAAGGGCCTCAGATTGTTTAAAAGCTTAACCTGATAAAAAATCTTTTTCAGCTAAATTGTTCATTATCTTTAAGGACTCATATAGAGGAATCAAGTTTAAATTGAAATTAAACAGGGTACTGTACATCACCAAGAGAAGAAAATAAAATGTTTGCCACACAGTGTACTGTAAAATGCATTGTCCTTAATTTGGGCCTAAAGGGTTCAGCAGATTGTATAAATTGCAGTGCTGTTGAATGAAAAGTTGCTGACTTCTGAGTGTCACTCTGGAAGCTGAGCTGTAACAGGAGGAGTATGGAGAGTGCCTCTTGGATTTGCTTCTTTACTCTCTGGAAAGTGCACGTCTAAGGTCAAAAATATTATGTTATGTTATGTGATGTTAGTTATGTTATGTTATGTTATAAGCCTTGGCACCTGTTAGGAACAGAGATAACTCCAGTTATACTCTGATCCTTCTGTCCCTGTCTAGCCAGGTACAAAAAAATAGATTAGAAATTAAAGGTTGAATGATTGCAATTTTACTCACCTCTGTGTTAATCAAAAGATTAAATAAGTGGCTAATGTTTTTATATTTGGCCAGATATGCAAAAAGATATCAAATACAATCTGTTTGTCTTTCTGTCTTCTTTCACTGTCATCATTTGGCATGAATGTCAAATGTTATGTCAATGTGCTTCACTCCAGTAAACACAGTCTGCAGTGGTTAAAATTTTAATACTATGTGCAGGTGACAGCATTTTACAGGTGACTGCTGCTGTATCGTCATTATTAAAGTCAATCAGAATTGTTTTCCCAATTCAATTCTTAATGAGTTCATGGCCAGCAAAAACAAATGGCTGAGACGGAACATGAGATAGAAAATGACTGTTGAGCCTTCCTGTTGCAACATCTCATGTCTGAAAGTTTAAATTAGTAAAATTAATACTGAGTGCAGTTTGAACCGAAGTAGAACAGTTCATTATGATACTCACAACGGGATGAACTTTGAAAGCATGCCAGATCTATTTGAGCCTGAGCAAGTGAGCAAAATAGTACCTCATTTACCCTGCCCACAAAATCCCCAGAAAATAGTAGTTTTCAATTTTCTTCAAATGGTTTTGCATCAAGCAAAGTGCACCAAACAAAGACAGTATAGATAATGTTGTATTTTTCTTTTACTAGAGCTGAAGGACTACTCGCATGACTTACGTGAATCATAACCAGATAATAAATGAAATTGTCTGACCAAATTTTTCATTATGCAGAAAACTATAGGAATGTTTGAACCATTTATTACTATTTTCGCACATGTGTGTTCTACTGACATGTTTAGAAAAGTTGCAGGGCTTTTTTTTATTTTGCTCAAATGGCAGTATAATTTTGGGACCAGTTGATATAATATAGAACTGGAAAAAAGTCTGTGTTTTTGCTGTTTGCAGCTTTTGACTTATAGACAGAGTCATGAAAGCTATTCAGTAGCACTTCTTGTGATAAGCATCTAATATCTGATTTTATATGAAAAAGAGGAAAAGAAAGAAAATACTTCCCATTTCTGGTCACTAAAAATAGATGGTATCAGCTAAATGTTCAGAAGTCTCTCCTGATTGAGATCCATCCCAGAATTCTGAAGGAGTTAGCAAATGGTGTGGCAGGACCCCTTTGGTCATCTTCCAAAGGTGTTGGGTGTCTGGGGAGATCCCTGCTGACTGGAAACTGGACAATGTTATTACAATCTACGAAAAGGGTGTGAGTGAAGACCCAGGGAACTAAGGAGCCATTAATTTAACTTGAGTTTCTGAAAAAAAATCATGAGCAGAAGCTTATGAGTTCATAAAGGGAAAATCCTGTGTAACTAATTTGAAATACATCTATTATAGTCTCACCCACCTAGTGAATGAAGGGGAGGCAGTGGGTGTAGGGTTTTTGCCTGTTAGTAAAGATTTTGATACTAACAGCATCCTGCTGTGAGTCCACGGTGCACTGGGTGAAGAACTGGCTGAAGTGAAGAGCTCAAAAGGCTGCAGTGAATTGGGCTATATCTGGCTGGTGACCAGTCATCAATGATATTCCTCAGGGTTCAGTTCCAGGACCAGTCCTGTCCAATCTATTTATCAATGATCTGGATTCAAGACTTGAAGGTACCACTAGCAAGTTTTCTGATGATCCCAAACTGGAGGTGCTGTTGACTCTCTTGAGGGCAGGAAGCCTTGCAGAGGGATCTAGATAGGTTGGAGCATAGGGCAGTGATTAATGGGATGAAATTTAACAAGTCCTAATGCATTCTGCACCTAGGATGGAGTAATGCTGAGGCCAAGTGTAAATGAGGAGAGGAGTGGCTGGAGAGCAATCCTGCAGAAAGGGATCTGGGGTTGCTGGTTGGCAGCAGCTCAGTTTGAGTCAGCAGTGTGCCCTGGCAGCCCAGAGGGCAAAGCATGTCCTGGGGTGCATCAGACATGGCATCACCAGCCAGACAAAAGAGCAAATCATCCTGCTGTATTCAGTGTTGGTGTGGCCTCACCTTGAGTAGTGTGTGCAGTTCTGGGCTCCACAGGTTAAAAAGGGTGTGTAGGTCCTTGAATGCAACCAGGGAAGGGCAACAAAGCTGGTGGAAGGGCTGGAAGGAATGTCCTGTGAGGACCGGCTGAAGACTTTGATCTTGTATAGTATGAAGAGAAGGTGGTTGAGTGGAGAGGGAGGTGCTGAGCTCTTCCCCCTGATCTCCAGTGATTGGACACATGGGAGTGGTCCAAGGCTGTGCCGGGAGAGGTTAAGACTGGATGTTAGAAAACATTTTTTTGCTAAGAGGATGGTCAAACAGTGGAACAGGTTTTCTAGAGAGATTTTCAATGCCTTTTAACAACATGTTTTAATTTTTGGTCTTGAAGTGGTCAGGCAGTAGAACTAGTTGATCATAGTAGATCCCTCCCAACTGAAATATTCTATTCTATTCTATTCTATTCTATTCTATTCTATTCTATTCTATTCTATTCTATTCTATTCTATTCTATTCTATTCNCTATTCTATCCTATTAAATTGCATGTGTGAGGTGAGGACAAGCTCTGTGTTTGATTAATACCTAACACAGTAGGATCTTCATTTGGGGCTGGAAACCTTACGCACTAACACAAATTAATCATGGTTCTATGCTTTCACTTCTATGTGAAGATAAAGCAAATTCAAGTCCAAATTTTGCCTGTTTCCACATAATATTTCATAACCTTCAAAAATTCCTTTCACCTCTGCATTTTTTCTAAATTTTTATACATAATGAGTCATTCCAATTGCTGCCTTACAGTGATGTTATAAAGGTCCATTCATTTAAGCTTTAAAATCCCACATTCACCATATATATACACATATATATGTGTAAGATCTATAATTTATACAGATGAATATAAGTGCCTGCATGAGTGACACAGGGCAATCAAAAACCTTGGTGAAGACTACAGAAAAAGTTAGTCAAACACTATATTCCTATTCTGAGAAACAATTTTATGGCTATTAAAAACATTTTAACTTTAATGAGACAGTGAATAAGTTTTAATAATTTGAAAGTATTTTAATGTACTTCTGAGATGTAAAAAATTTTAGAAGCGAATCCCAGTCAAAACTTTAAAAGTAATCTTTACTGAACTATTAGGCTTGAAAATATTCAAAATAAAATTATCTGCCTGAAAGTAACAGAGGATACTGTTGTGTGTTTTATTTCTGTGGATAATGACCTTACAATACTGAGTACTTTATTTTATATATGATATACTAGGCTAATTAATTAAGTGGTACATATTTGAAAAATATCCACAGTAAGTGAATAATATATGCTCAAGATATATGGATGCAGAGGTTGTAGTAGAGTATAAAATTTTCATTAAGATTCATTTTGGGATAATTATATTCCTTGTAAATTGAAAAGCCACAACAGAGTTCCCTATTTTACAAAACGTGTGAACTGAACACTCCACCACATAAAAATTTTATGTATTCTCTTAGGATATCTTTTTTCGGAATATGTTTCTGGAATTCTTTAAAAACTGTTTCAAACATTTTTATTTAGTCTTTTATACACACATCCTTTCAGTTGGATAGCTTCATTTTGATGAGTCCAGGTTGACAGGCGTTGGAGACAGAGTAAATAATTAAATATCAAAATTTCATCAAGAACTAAAAAAACCTCTGGTGACAGTAAAATACGCATACTAGAATGTTCTGTCTACCCATCCCTTTCTTCCATTCTCCATTTACTGGTATGTTTGTCCGCTTTATCAGTTTTGAGACCCCAGATTTTATATAAAATGCCCTTTTTAGGTGTTCAGTATTCAACTGACTATACTACACTGCAGAATTTGGCTTTTTTTAAAAAAAAAGGCAGAAAATATTTTGTGGATGCTGTTTTGAAAAGTATAGAACATTAGTGAAATTTGCAAAATGGAAGTTGTGTTTGAGTAGCTTAAGAAAGAACCATTTAAGTTGTGGAATGCAAAACGGATGCTCAAACAGAAGTGAGAAGTTTACTTCATTGTGTGATACCATTAGCTCTTAGACTAGATAAGTAAGGAACACTTTAAGTTGCTTTATATACTATGAAGTCTTTTCTTTTTCCTTCCACTATTCAAGGAATTTCAAATACAGTTTTAAATACTTAGAGTGTTCCAGAGAAGGAATAATATGAAAGACATGAAGATAGTTTTCCCAGCTGTTTTTTAGTTACATAAGTAGAAATGATTTGACAAAACATTTTTAAAGTATGTTTCAAACATGGATTCTGTGCATAGGAGCTAACAGGATGTTGTTGTGGGTTCTAAATCCCTGGGCATTTGTACATGTCAATCTAAGACTTAAGGAATTGATAAAGGGGGAAAAAATTTGCTAGGGACTTAAAATACCAAAACTCTATTGAAATTAGATCAGTCCATGACTCAATTCAGAGTGTGCTTCAGTGCTGGTGTGTAACAAAAGATAAATTATGTAGGTTTATATTTATTTTCTTCTTTTTTTCATATGTGGTTTTGTTCATGAAAGTCTGTTGTAAAGTCACAAAAGAAAATGTAAAAAGAACTAATAACAGGAGACAGAAAATTGGCTACTTCTCTTAGATATTAAAATAAATAGTAATCGGGAGGATTTCTAAGCACCACAATAAAGTACAAAGTGAGTGACAGATTTCTTGATATGCTAAAATTCAACTGTATGCCTTTCATATCATTGTATTTTAGCCAGATACATGTTAGGAAGCATAGTCATGACTCAAAATGGAATATGTTTATTGGATAGCTTAAAAGGCTTATGGATCCTAGAAGCCTTTCAGTTTATGTAATAGTCTGAATATTATGATATTTAATTTCTAAAATAAGTCAGAGGCCAATATCTGACCATTAGCCACCAGTGTTCCTGTAATAAATGTGGATAGAGCCTTCCTTAATCTTTGTTCGCGAAGCCTAGCCATGATAGAATTTTCTGTGCATTTACAACCTGGTAGATTTTTAGTTCAACATTAATTTCAGTTTGTTAAAAATAAAAAAATAGGTATATGTTTGGCAAAATAATAAAAAAAATCAGAAGATTTTATATGGTATTTAATTTGTTTCCTCACTTGGCACAGATGCAGTAAAGATACAGAGAAGAACAAAAATGGATATAATAAAGATATATAATGCATAACATTTTGATGGGTGATTACTTTCTTTTATTAGACCACCATTTCAAGGGATGGAGTCAGATTACTATTAATTCTCTCTTTGACATTGCATTCAAAATATCCACAGGTTGCTGGATTATTCTGGCAAGATTGGTGAAACTTTGCCATTTGCTTTGTGTATCTTTGGTTCAGCATATGTATAGAGTCTTTTGAGTTAACAGGGGAAGTTTATGATTTTCTTTTAAAAATGGTCACCAAAGAGCTCTCTATTTCCTTGCCATTTTCCCTGATAATGAAAACATTTGCAATGCAAGTAATTTGCACTATGGAGATAATAATAAATAGTAGTAAAGTAATAAAAAATATAATGACCTAATAAAATGGAGTAAACAGTTGAAAAGTTATCTATTCAAAGTTAATAACAGTAACAAGAAAATAAATAATGTATCATAATAATTACAATCTCAGGGCATATAGACCAAGTTAGTAACACTAACTATGCCCAGAGTTATAAAGGCATCTTCTGATACTGTAAAAATTCGTATCATACTACATTTGGTGGACAGTTTTGCCATAAATTCTGCTTAGTAATCTAACTGCATGTATAATACATGTACCATATGTATTAAATCCTGCAAAACGTATTTAACTGTATTTATAAAAACAAAATAATCTGTATAAACTGTATGAATATTAAGTATCGCTCAACTTTCAGTTACTTCAATAGAAAAATCTAGACGCGTGACCTGCCTTATGAATTCGTAGTGAATTCCTGTGTCTTGTTTGAATATGAATATGGTCTAAAGCTTGAGAAGTTTTCTACCTGAAATACAAGTTAATTATGAAGAGTGTTATCTAACACCATTTAGGCAGATAAAAGACATTGCTGTCTTCAAGAAATGAAATAAGGTAATATGGACTTAATATGCCAAAACACAGGTGGGAAGATAGCAATTCTGTCTTAGTAGTTGAGAGCTGAGTTTTTGAGAGTTGAGTTGGACAGCATCTGGACGGGCCTACAGAAAACAGAACTGAATTCTAGGAACTGTCATGGCAGCTGGGAAGAGGCTTTGGCAAAGATCAGGAAGAGCTTTGCGAATAAAACCTGCACTTTGGGAAAAAACATTGAGCTTTACAACATTTCTTCAGGATGTGGCTGAACTGAAGCAAGTGCACATAAATTTGGGCCTTATTCTTAGAGCAGACTTATGATCTGGCATAGAGCATTGTGCAGACACAAGTAACAATGTTCTGATCCATAGTAAATTGCAGGAGCAGGAAAGATAGTGCATACTCCTTGGCTAGAATCACCAGTTCCTTCTCTATCTCTCCATTCTTGTAACTGAGAGGGATGAAGAAGCTGAAGAGGAAAATGTGGCAAGATGGAAGTCCAAGAGAGAGAAACTGATTATCATTGGTGATTTCTCCAAACTCTTCGTGCCATTATGGTTTTTCAAAATATGCATAATGCTTTTGTGTTTATTTCCACTTTTTTTCTTGTTTTAATTAAAGCTATGGTTTTATCTCTGTTTTAGTTTACAAATCATTGTGATGTCTACATGCACATTCCAGTTAGTTAGGCTTCTTGAATTGCTTAGTTTATTGAACTCTCCTGTTTTCTAAAGGGCTTACTTTTATCCACTAAAATTTAGAGAAAGGGAAAGTTAAAATATTTAGTTGAAATACAATAGTAAATGAAGCACTTCACAGATCCTACTGAACCGATGCCCAATTAGTCAAAAGTAGTTAGCATAAAGTGACACAATTAAAATCATTACCCACGTCAGCAGACAGATCAATATGGTGCCTATATAATCAGTTAGTTCCTCTCAATCCATAAAATTAATCAGGGACAAGATGGCACTTACAGCCCTCAAGAGATGCACTGAATGTTTAGAGCAAGTGATTTTGAAACAGCCAGAGTGTCCAAGCAGTTACTCTTCAAGACTGTCATGTGTGACATGGAGGTAAAAGTACTTGGCACGCCCTTTCCTTCAGCTTTCTTCGTCTGCAGTGCTCTCTGCTTGTGGGTTGTGCTCACCACTGTCCATTTTTCTCTGTAGTCTTTTCAAACTTTATAAACAGGTCATAGGAATAATGCCTTTCATGCATTAGCTTTCAAGGAATTTTGAAAGCAAGATTTTTGTCATCTTATTTTTTCCAGATATTCATTTTCAGTCAATACAAGCAAAATGAAGGCTTTATAGTTCTCTAAACTGTAGAAAAAGCTATTTTCACATGTATGAGGAATAATGTCTGCTGCCAAGAAAGCTCTGGGTAAGTAAGGGACAACTGGTGTCTTCGGTTCTGCCTCTTCAGCGTTTCCTGTTGTAATTACCTGCCCTACTACTGAATGCAGAGAAACTAAGAGGAAACAAAATCATATATCTTTCTGTTTCCTCTGCTTCGTCCAGAGGGATAAGTTTTGTCTAGAAATTATATGTGTAAAATAGAGTTTGGGATAAATATACTGGGTTTAGGTTGAAAGAGGAAGCCTGAGGAGATGCTAATTCCAGTGGCCATCATATTAACTGGTATGACAGGGACTGAAGACTTGTTTGATGTAATATTCATGTAACGCATAGAGTAGTGCCATGTGAACTGGGGACCCTAGGTTTGCTACTGCTATTCCTAGGCTGGTACAGAGGGAGGCCAGAAAGAAGCTTGCACAAATGAGGTTCACAGTTTTCCTGTGATAAAGAGCATCTGCATTTTTTTCTTGTACCCCATTCCACCCCTTGCTGATGCAGTTGCTTCCTATAGACAGTGAAATCTGAGGTGCATATGTGGGAAATCCATCCCTCCTGGGCACAGGAAACTGTGGCCAAAGTGGGATATCTATGAAAGGGGCAATCCCTGAGAGGACTTCCAGGAACATTACTAGAGGAAAAACCCAGCTTTAACCTAGAAGGAATCCATGCATTTGGACTGCACCATAATGACTACTGGAAAGAGCAAAAACAGCATTTTCCTCTGATTCCTTGAAGTCACCAGCCATTCAGCATAAAAATTCCCAGCAGCAATGACTGCTTTTCTCCTGTTCTCTGTGACATCATAATGTGGCAGGCTGACAAGCTCTCAATCGTTGCCTGGCCACAGGGAGCATAGAAAATGGGTAAAACAAGATGAAGCATTGCCTTTAGTGAAAACTTTACTTTAAGGAGACAAATCATAATATTAGTCTCCATCCTGGGTTCTTGCTTTATTATTGAACATAATTACTTGTTAACTCAAACAACTATTAAACAACAAAATATATGGGTAATACTGAGGCCTTACATTAGGTGTATCTACTGTTCTCATCAGTGGTTGTGATATTATGATAGGGGAAGATATTCAGAGACACATAGATAGTTTAGGAACACACACTCTATTGTCTTTTTCTTTCTTTGCTCAATTCTTATCTAAATACTTTTTAAAATTATGTTCAGTTATGCTACAGGCAAAAGTGGGATCAAAATAATAAAGAAAAAAGGGCCAGCTAAAACTCAAAAAAATGAAGTGTCAAGTTTTTAAAAGCCTTTGATGAAGAGAATAACTTCTACTTTGCAGGAGTCAATGTACATTCTTTAGGATACTAAGGAATTATCTTAGGAATTAGCTTTCATTTACTGAGAGAATGGATTAAAATTGCAAATGTTACTGTGTCAAATAGCCTATTTAATAATTTACACTCCTTGCTTCAAAATGAAAAAGAGACATTTTTCTGAGAGGATAAAGGGTGGTAAAAAGTTCTTTACAGAGTCCTATAGTCCTATACAGAGTGGTCAGTATAGAGGAAATCAGTAGACAGGTATTTCGTTATTTATCTACAGCTAGTTTTTGACAATGCAAAATCATACAGCTTCATCTATGTTGTTCATCTTTTTCTGAAGGATGAGCATATGACCTTTAAATCTCAAGACTCTGTGAGAGAGGACTATTTAAATTAAACTATGAAGGAAATTAACAAATATTTGCCATATTTCTAATAGGACAAATTACTAAAAGTGTCTTGTGTAATTTTTGCCCTAATTTTTGAATCTTACTGAAATGTATTTATCACACTGAATTAAATTAATATGTTTTTTTTTAATTTTGCTCTCTACCTTGTGGGTTGGAATAATACCACATTCTGTAGCTTTTTTTAGCAAAATTCCTCTTTGGAACAAGGAGAAATTGACATCAGTGGCCTCCGAGAAAAGTAACTATTAACCACATGGTTGACATGCTGTGTAATAACAGTGGTGTCTCTCAATGGGGACATTTCAGAAAGCTCTAGGCTACTTCACCCCTCCTGCATACTAAGCGTATATTCATGAGGACTTTGGGCAAAGAAGGTAGTGCTCTTTGAATTCATACCCTGCCTTTCTTCATTGTGATTTTCCCTGCATATTTCTGTATGAAGAGTCAAATCTTGCTTCTTCACCATGGAGTCCCTCAGCAGGTTTTTGTCAACTTCAAGTTAAGTTAAATGACTAGTATTGAATACAGTTATCTTGATGGAAGGAGGTAGATGTAATTTGAACTTAGAGTAGAAATACTAATAATTACAATTAAATTGCTGCTTCAAAAACAGCATACATATATTTTCTCTAAATATTGCCTCTACTCAGCTAGTGAATTCTGATGATTTAAGGTCTTGAAGAAGAAGATATTGGGGGACGGAGGATGGACACTGGAACGTGAGAGGGAAAAAAGAGAAAACAGATCCTGAATGAATTAAAATTAAAAATGTTATCCTAGAGAGGTTTTGAATAACCCTGAAGATTTCTGTTTCTTTATCTCACTTGTCTTGAACTCATGTAATTTATTGTTGTTAAAGCATTGTTTGGAAACAAATCACTGCATAAGAACAAATCCCATACATGAATCTGTCCAGAATTTGCATCATGGAGTGTGCTGATGTATGTGTACACGCATTCATACACGTATATAGTGATCTACAAATGCTTAGTTTAATTTTTGATTTGATTTTAGCATTTCCTTGTATATTAGTAAGAGTATAGGATACTGAAATGAAGATTTAATAAGGAGGAAAGAACCATGAATTCTCACTGACTTTCAAAGGGAGCTGTCTGTCTTACTCTTCTCTATGACTAAAAATCTTTCTGCACTGTATAAAACTGTGTAATCTCTTTCTGCACTTTATAAAACTGTGTAATCTATTCAGTGTGCTCCTAATATTGGCTACTTGGAGTATTAAAATTCCAAGACACTGCAACAATGAAACAAGAAAGGTAGGGGTATCATGGTTGTACTTTTTAATTTAAATAAATATTTGTAAGTCTGACCCTGATTTAGAGTATGTGCAATTTTCATGGATAGAAAGCCACTATGTACTCTAAATTTTTCCAGTGGATAGTACAATGATTGATTTTTCACAACCATGTCTCACACATTGCCCTCAGAGGCTACTAAAGGTTACTGGCAGTTCCATACACCTCTTCATATGAAATTCTGCCTGGAATGAAAAAACACCCATATTGCTGTTCGAGTTGTGACTGCCCTGTGTGACGAGAAAAAACTCACCACTTTATAAATTTTGAAGGGAAGATAAGTTCTCAATTAAGCTTGTTCCAAACATAAAGAACAACGGGATGTCAATCCCCTGATAAAGTCTCCAGAAACTACCCCAAATTGAAAATGCTTTAGTAGGAGAAAAATTACTGAGACAATGTGAAATTTGCTGGCCAGCAACATAATAGTTGTAGATTACATGATCCAAAATGTCTTCTATATTTTTTCTATAAAAATCAATTAAAAACCATTTTGTTTTTTAAAAAGCTGTTCTAACCATACGGTTAGCTGTTAGCTGTTTTAACCATTAAGAGTCATCACAAGCAAATTAGTAATAGATCCATAATTCTCAAGACATTTGTTCCTTTTGTTCGTTATTATATTTTAAAATGGCAGTGTTTTCTGTTCTTAAATTGGCACTGTACTGTAATAGTCACATTAGCACTTCTTTGAGGCCATCAAAGGGCATCCCAAGTTTTGTATCACTGGAAAAATTGACTACTTAGGCACTGAGAGAAGAGTTCTCCGAGCTAAAGCTGCAGTCTTACAATAGTTTGAACAGTTTTATTTCCACTAGGTGGAGCACTGTTATCACAGCAGAATTTTTAAAGTTAAAAAGAGGCTTTTGAAGTCCAGGAAGAGAAAAAAGAGATTAAGCTGGAGAATTTGGATCCAGATCTAGATATGTTTTTGTGAAGTGTGTGAGGGTTAAAGTATGCAAACTTCTGTATTCCAGTTTGATTGGTCTGCCTCTTGTGAATTCTGTCTCCCTAGTCCATTATCCTTTCAGGCTTTGACTGAAAAAGTGAATAATTTAAGGTAAAAGACATGGTGTTTTTCAGCATCCTCACAAGAGGAAGCAGAGGGGGAAGTAGAGATCTCTTTGCTCTCATGACCAGTGACAGGATTTGAGGAAACAGCATGAGGCTGTTTAGTGATGTTTACATTAGATACTAGGAAAAGGTTTTTCACCCAGAGGGTGGTTGAGTACTGAAATCCAGGGAAGTGGTCACAACACCAAGCCTGCCAGAGTTCAAGAACCATTTGGATGATACTCTTGGCACGTGGTGTGACTCTTGGGGTGTCTTGTGCAAGGCCAGGGGTTGGACTTTGTGATCCTGATGGATCCCTTCCAACTCAACATATTCTGTCATTCTGTGATTCAGTGATTTCTAGGAAAAAAAAAAAAAAAGAAAAAAAACCCAGGTGGCTGCTATGGTGCAGATTTCTGTTTGTAAAGGATGGATATAATGTTTTAGAAGACTATATTTAATGAATAGTTTTGTAAAAACAAAATTAATTATATACCTTTTGGGATCTAGCAAACTCCAAAGTGAGTAAATTCAAAGTTCATTGCTAAGAGGTGCCTTTTTTTTGAAACTGGGGAAAGAATAAAAGTACTTTACAGAAGAGCAGTTTGGCTGAGGCTTCTTAGTTAGGATGTGACTATTCAGAGCCTTAATGGATCGCTATCAATTTTAACTGCACTCAGAAGCACAAAAGTGCTAAGAAAATTGCAAAAATGTGTGACAAAACATTGATGCTATATTCAGTTATAACAAGAATTGTCTATCAATACTCATGGCTATCACTGTCCTCTTATGTTTTCAACACTAATCTTAGCTGAAATGCCATGAATATGAATGGTAGATCAGCTTTTTCTGATGTCTCTGTGATGAAGCTTCATATTCCCAAGAAAATCTTATTTATGCTTGTACCTTTTGTTGTTTTTTCTTAATTGGTTTCTTTGTTCTCAATTTTTACCCAAATATACAAGAGGCAAAACACTTTGCAGGTATGTATAGATCCTTAGGTGCATTGAACCTAACATTTGGTCCCACAGGAAGGTACGAAAGGGTGTAGCTGGGTCAATATAGAATTTAAAAAAGGATGAACCTGGTCACACAGGCACTGTCAGTTTCCAAAAGTTTCAATCAGAAAGGGCACCTGTGGCAGAAGAGCAGTCAGGAGCAGCTGTTTTGTGTGTGTTTGTGTCTAAGCCATTCTGCGTGCCACAGCTGGTGACAGGTAGACTGTTACAGCTGAGGCAGGCTGTGTCTGCTCAGCAAACCAGACAAGTTTCTGCTTCCTGATACTGATCATATGTTCGCATACATCTACACTGCATTAAAACCATTTGCAAAATAACTTAAAGGTGGTTAGTTTGGTTATTAATGGCAGTATAGATGTCAGCCTTGTTTAGCTGTCCAGGAATGAACGCAGTTTCTCTGAGGTGCATCTGAAGGCCTGAACTGATAAGGCATTGAAGGCTCTTCTCCTTTGACCTTGAGGCTTTCTAACTCCAACTGAAGACATAATTTACTCTGATGTCAATTAGAGAATACTTTTTCATGTTTATAATATTCTAGATGTTTAATATAGATTCCAACATCAAAAGAGTATCCTTTTGAAACTGGCTGTGTATGGATCTTCTTAGGGTAAAAGAACAATAATGAAATAATAAACTCAACATTAACAGACTGAGATGTAATAATTTGTAAACTTAAGCAATGCAATTAATTAATTTTGATTCTTCTATACATTCTTGTGTCTATGGAAATGCTTCAAATATGTCTTAAAGCAGGACACTTACACCTGCACTATAACTCTACATGTCTACTCTGAAGAGTGACTAACTAGATTGTCAGTACTTTAAATATAACTTCTATAAAGATAGCTATGCCAGGTCATCAAACTGTTCACAAAATTATAGATAGCAGATTAAAAGTCTTTTTTAGCTCTATCTATTTTTCTGGGATATTCATTTCTACAATTTACCTGACAGACTAGCATAACAGAGGGCTAATGAAAAAGAGAGCAAAATTTTTAAATGGTTTCTTCAATTATGGTTTTGTAACTCACTTAAATTGTCCTAAAGTGTAGGAAAATATCTATTATACAGTGTGCAAGAAGTAGGTGGAAAAAAATACCAAACAAACTAGATATAGATTGAATTCAAAATTAATGTTTGACTGGATGAGAGAAGGCCAGTGTGAAGAAGCTTTTCTGCAGCTATCCACAGAATGAAAAGGTTGAGAATACACAGCACTCCAGAAACTTGTTTTGTTCCCTGGATTTCAAATCAATCATGTTATTAAATCAATAATATAATTTTTCATTGTGTGAGACCTAATGAATAACACATAGTGAGTTAAGGAAAACACTCCATTTTCTGTAGCCAGTGGGTTGCTGTTTGCATAGTGTTTTGCTCATTATCTAATGATAATTGAGAGACATTTTTTTTTAATGGCATGGAATACAATTAAATCAATAAAATGTTTATGGGCATTGCTAAAAGAGTGAAGTACCTTCCACCTTTTGAAAAATAACCGACAAGTTAAAAGTTAAAAACTATAAAAAAATACCCTGCCATTAATTTTTATCTTAGCCATTTCTAGATGTATCTTAGAATGAAAGATACACGAAATCTGTGTGATCTATCTGTTACCAGGACAAAGGGAAAGACAAGTCATATGTTAGTTTATCTTACAAAGATACCACATAATAAAATACATCAATAAAAAAAAAATACAGTCTAAAAAGGTTAAGTTAAACCCATTTTTTACACAGAATGACTGAGCAAGTACAAATTTTACTATGAGGTTGAAAGATCAGATGGGGCTGCTGAAAAGGACTAGATGTTACAGCTTAGGGGCAACCATAGCAGTCTTTCTGGGCATTAAAATATGTGACTCTACAGACTGTCTTAGGTGATACTGGGTGTTGTCTATGGAACAAGTACTATCAGTAGTGCTGTTTTTTTTACTATCCTGTGGTCTAAGAGTACCCTACTTCATCCCAGATCCATGCTGCAAGGAAAAATTCACTTGTATGTTGTAGTGGGTTTACCTTGGCTGGACACCAGATGCCCACCAAGTTGCTCTATCACTCCCCTTCCCAGTGGGACTGGAGAGAGAGAATAGAATGGAAAATGATTCGTAGATTGAGATAAGGTGGTTTACTAAAGCAAAAGTGGAAGCTTGTGCACACAAAAGTGAAAAGGAAAATAGCAAGATTTATTCTCTTCTTTCCATCAGCAGTGATGTCCAGTCACTTCCTGGGAAGCAGAGCTTCAGAAACATATAATGATTGCTCAGCAGGCAAATATTGCAAACAACAAATGCCTCACCTTCTTCCTTCTTTCCTTAGATTTTATATCTGAGTTGATGTCATATGGTATGAAATATCCCTTTCATTATTTTGGGTCAGCTGGCCTACTTGTGTTCCCTTCCAGGATTTTGCCCTAAACTGGGGACGGAGGATGCTGCAGCAAAACACTGGTGTGTTATCAACACCTTTTTGGCTACTAATGCAAAGCACAGCACTGTGAGGGCTGCTATGGGGAATGAACTCCATCTCAGCCAGACCCAATACAACTTCCAACCCCTCTTCCACACCACTGGCATCATACTGGGATCCCACATAATTTATATAACTTGTGACTATACCCTCTCCTTTCATAGATAGATATTATTTTTCCATTTTCATGGGCTTCTTCCACCCCTTCAGATCTTGGTCTCCATTCCATCAGGATGGGTACAATCAATCGTTGGGTGCCAACACCAGCCCGGCCCGGGTAATCGTAACCTCGCAAAATTTGCTCCTCATTGCCCTGCTGCTTTACTTCCTGCAACATACAACTTACACTATAGATTACTTTTCTGCTAAGATTAAATATCCCTGGGGCACACACTAGGACAGCCCATCCTTCCACATTACCCAGCAGGTACACCCTGATCCCTGAGCAAAGACAATCCCACAAATGGGTTTGCCTTTTCCAGTGGGAGGAGAAACTGACACCGACTCCCTCAATCACTTCCCCATATGGAGTACGGGAACATTACCTCCTCTCACAGTATGAAGGGTTTTTGCTTGGGTGAGACCAGGGCAGTTGGCAGATCCTCTAGTGTTGACCAGCCAGGTGGTTTCAGCTAAAATTGCCTCCCGGTGTTTCCATGTCCTGCTACCCAATGCTCTAACATAGGCTTTAGCAGTCCATTATATCTCTTGATTTTTCCAAAGACTTGTGGGTGATAAGGGATGTGATATATCCACTTAATGCCATGTTTCTTTACCTCAGAGTTTATAAGGGTATTTAAAAAATGAGTCCTGTTTTCTGATTCAGTTCTCCACATGGTACCACGTCACCACAGAATGTGCATCTCAAGGCTTAAGACAGTGTTTCGAGTAGTGGCCTGGTCTACAGAATATGTTTCCTGCCAACCAATCATTCCCTCCACCACAGTGAGTATGGAGGTTTTTTGGCATGTTTGTGGCCTCCCTGCTAACAAAACCTGGACACAGAAAACCCAATACATATGTCCAGCTTCTCTCAAAGAGACATGAACTAGACCAAGCACAAGAACGAGAAGGGAAATGTTTAGCTCCAGTAGATCCTCTCTGGAATACAATAAGAACATCAGTATTTCAGGAGGCCCCAGAATCTGAGGACTGTCATTGAGATTTTCTCTTTTTCTTCACCCATGGTTTACACTGATTTATTTTTAGCTTGTATTTGTCTTTTTATCAGAGAAAAAAAAAGTTATTTAATCAAAGCCATTACATGTGTTTTAAATTCTGGGTATTTAATTTCAGAATTTTCATTCCCAAGCCCTTTACGTTTCTATTTCCCCCCTTACCTTAATCTCGTTCAGGACTGTTTTCAGCTTTGAAGTGGTGACTGCTTCAAAGAACAGGGAACAGCCTAATTACCTCTGGGTCACCAGTCAGGGGTCCCAGTTCACTGGCAGGTAAGGGAAATGGCTGACAATGAATTAGGCATTTTTCCACCAGATGCTTTTGAGGTGCTCCCCTCCCCTCCTCTCTCCTTTCCCCTCTCCTCTTCTCTTACCTCCCCTTCATTCCAATCCCCTCTTACTAAAACACAGAGTCACTCTCAGTGGCACACAGTTAGCATCAGTTGTGTAGGTAACAACTTTAATTTTTTCTGTAGAGTCAGAGACACAAAACTTGAGTATCACTCCACTTGGCCATGATTGCAAGTCAGTAGAGGGCAGCAGGACACGTGCCCACTAAGCAGTTGTTACACTATAATGTATATTTTATTGATGCCTTAAAATGGATGGTTTGCTATATTTATGATAACATTTATTACAGGACATAGAGTTCATCTCGCTGGAACAAACCATTTAGTTCATCTTATCCAGTAAGCGGCTGACAGTGGCAGTGAATAACTGATGTCTCAGAGCAAGCATAAAAATAAACAAGATGCACTCAGCCAATTGTGCCAAACCTCTGCAGGCGATTAGCTAACACCCTCAAGCATGAAATCTGATTACCTTATTATCATCTTAGCTTGCATAGGCATGGATTCTTAGCAATGTTATTAGTTATCTGCTCCTCTTTAGAATGTAGCTATAGTGGTCTGCCTCGATGAGTTCCTGTGGCAACGATTTTCACAAATATATTATGAAAACTTTTTTCCTTCTGATCTGTCTTGTTAACTGAATTTCAACAGCAGAAACGTGTTCATACCTAAAATATAATAGCTGATACTTGAATAGACACTTATTTTAAACGAATTTTTAGACTGAAAATTCAGTCAAGCCTTAATTAAAAGTCATAAAATGATGAGTCTTCCTTAGCATTCATGATCTTAAACATAACACAATGTGTTATGTGTATCTTAGAAAGAGCTTTATTCCATGCCCTAAAAGGATCAAAACTCATGTTACTTTTAAAATGAATCCTGAGTTTCTCATACAGTCACGTGGGACTGAGAGCTGACGATGTATGATAATGGTGAAACAGGATAAGACTTGCAGAATTCTGCAAGTTCATAACAGTGGATTTATAATTGCTACATAAAAGGGAGCCCATCCTCAGCTACAATGCCCTTGACAAACCCAAATACAGTTAGTAGTCCTAAGGATGTTTGATTGATTAACCGCTGACAGACCTACCAAAGCAAATATGACAAAAACCTAACAAAATTCACAATCTGAACAGCTATAGTCTCTTGACCTCAATTTCCTCCTTCCTTCCCTTAGCAAGCAAGCTGGGAGAAAAGATAGGCCTTGAAGAAGAGCTTATAAGAAACTGAGATTTGTGTATAGTCAAATTTCTTGCATTACTTCTGATGAAATTTGCATATTAGGACTTTAAAAAACAATTGATTGCCTACTCTTTAGCCTCTTTGTTGGAGTTATGACCATCACTCACCAACTGCCCATCCAAATGACCCATGGTCTGCTAGGAGTTTGGAATCACTCATGGTGGTTAATGTAGTGGGTAGACCCTAGCTAGACACCAGGTGTCCACCGAAGCACCTTTATCCCTCCCCTCCTCATCTGGACAGGGGAAAATAAATATAACTAAAGGATCATGGGTTTAAAGGCCAGGAGAGATTCCGTCTCTTATTTTTATTTTTGTCACATGACAATTCATGTAATTCACATAACAGTGAATTACTGCCACAAGCAAAACGCACTCGACTTGCAGAAGCTTGTTTAATTTATGACCAGCCAAATGAGCTTAGAGTAACAAGAAGAAAAACCAAACCTTAAAACACCTTCTTCCCACATCTCCCTCCTTCCTGGGCTCATCTTTACTCCCAGTTTTCTCTACCTCCTTCCCCTGCAGCAGTGCAGGAGGACAGGGAATGGGGGTTGCAGTCAGTTCATCACATGTAGCCTCTCTACTCCTTCCTCCTCATGGAGAGGACTCCTCACATTCTTCCCTTGCTCCAGAATGGCGTCCCTCCCATTAGAGACAATCCTCACAAACTTCTTCAACATGAGTCCTTCCCATGGGCTGCAGTTCTTCAAGAACTGCTCCCATGTGGGTCCCTTCCATGGGGTGCAGTCCCTCAGGAACAGAGTGCTCCAGTGTGGATCCCCTGCAGGTCACAAGTCCTGCTGACAAACCTGCTACAGCATGGGGTCCTCTCTCCTCAGGGCCATAGGTCCTGCCAGGACGCTTCCCACAGTGTCACAGCCTCAATCATGCTATGAATGAGGATGGATCTGCTCCAGGACCTGCTCCAGCATGGGGTCCTCCATGGGCTGCAAGAAGACAGTGTGTTTCACCATGGTCTTCACCACAGGCTGCAGTGGAATCTGTGTTGCTCCCTTTCCTTCTTCACTGACCTTGGTATCTGCAGAGTTGTTTCACAGATTGTCATTCCTCTGTCTGGTTGCAATTCTGAACAATTTTTTTCTTCCCTTCTTACACGTATCATTCCAGAGCTGCTAGCATGATCGCTGATGGGTGCAGACTTGGCCAGCAGCGTGTCCATCTTGGAGCTGTCTGCCATTGACTCTGTTGGACATGGGGGAAGTTTCCACTAGCTTCTCACAAAAGCCATCCCTTCCTCCACTGATACAAAAACCTTGCCCTGTAAACCCAACCCAGTTAATTACTGTTTTCACAGGTTTCCATACACTATATTCTCTCCTTTAAATGCCAGTGAAATAGCACTTTACTGTACTGCATAAATCTGGCATCATTTTCTGCTGTAAAAAATCAAGGAATTGTCAGATGTCAGATTGCATTTAATGTCATAAAAGGTCCATGCAGAAAAGACAACAGCAAGTTAAGCATCTGGTTATAAAAATCTGACATTTTAGTTTTTGTTTCCTTTTCCTTTTTGTCCACTTCTTGTTTCCCAGGGATGTACTGCTTAGATAGTTTAGAAAATAGATATAAGAATGAAATAGGAAGGTATATTCGAATTGCACAGGGAGAGATGGCATCCGCATGCTGAAATGAAATCTTCCCCTCATTGTACCTTACTTCACAACAAAACAAGAAGCTGACAAGAACAGTCTGCAGTATCCTAGAAATAATGGAGATACTCCCAGATGAGAAGCTGAGGTACATTAAAGAAAAGGGGAAAATGAACAGTATACATCCCTGTTTTACGTTCTATACATCAGTGCTTTCAGCAGCACAAATATCATAAAAAGAGACACAGTCCTTTTGCTTATTTTTCTTGCTACTGCTCCCAGGAACCTATGTATTTCTTATTAAACAGTTATGGACTAAACACAAAAGCAACCCCGTGTGCTGGAGACTCCTATACTTTCACCTCTGTATGCTTGGCTCTGGTGTATGGAGTCATATGACACTTTTCTTCACTTGCCACAGTGAACTCTGTGGTACCTTCTGCTATCTTCTGCATATACAGCTATTTGTACCACAGTATCATTTTTGTTGTTTGTTTTTTTGTGTTTGGCTTGGTCTTTTGGGGTTTTTTTGGTTTTTTTTGGTTTTTCGTGTAGTTCTGAGACCATACATTACTGGGAAAACACAGCTTTCGAACATCCATGGAGTGACTCCACTCTGTTCTCTTTCATTATTTGTTATATTGTCTGATTTGGTCCTTTTACAGCCTGGCAAGGTAGTATTACAACTGTTGCCACAGTAAAATTCCATACCAGCATGAGCTCTTCTCTTCTATGGGGTTTTGTCAGCTATATATATAAAGCTTTATCCTTCAGTTTTGCCACTGTGCCTCATATTGTAAGTTAATTTTAAGTCTTTTCCTGTAGTGGGTTTGATTCTTTGGGGATGATGAGAAAGAGTATTGTTAGGGTTGGGTTTTTTGTCACTTTTCAGTGACATAGAAACTGGGGCTCCAGGTGCCATTAGGATCTTTCCTATTAATGTCAGACTCTGGTTGCTGTGGAGTCACTTGCTGCCTTTCAGTCTGGGGTTGTCTGACTTCCTTGGCCACTTCCACCTGTGACATTTGATTCTCATGCTGATGCCTTTGTTCTCAGCACTGTGACCAAGAGCCCTGTGTCACAGCTCCTTGGTACTGCTCCTTTCCAGCTTACAGATCCACTCCATCTCACTTGTTTGTGTAATGGCTTTAGGCCGCAGAACAACTGTTACAAAGGGACCTTGTTTGAAAGAGATGTGCATTCCTCAGGAGATGAGACCATGCATTTCTAAACAAGGGAGGATCTATATAGAAACAGAAGTCCATTTTAAAAATACTGGGGTTTTTTTCATGATTTGAGTTCAGATGGAACAAACAGAAAGATAGGAAGAGTATAGCACAAAAAAATACCCAGAAAAACAAGTGAGAACAAAGAGAGAGATTTGAGAAGAAAATTGAAAGCTTTGTTTTTCAATTCTGTGGCTTTGGTAATTGTCTTAAAGAATGTAAATGTATTTGATGTTTTCTGAGGGATAGATTTCTTTTTAATAAAATTTACACTATGAAAAAAATTTATTTTTTTTGTAAATAATGACTCTTCAATGTTTCAATTTATGTCTTACATACTAGATAGTCTCATTTTTCCATTACATTTCATACTTGTGCTGAACAGTTTTCATATGTTAGCTTGCTGCAGTAAATGGAATTCATTAATCTGAGACAAAAGTAATTATAACGAAGAACATAAAATATCAGATTATTAGGATGATATCTTTCTCTGTCAAGATGGGTTACTTCAATGCATTCATCATCTCATAGAAACAGTAAGTTACTTTAGAAGGAATGTGGCTTGAATTTAAATCTGAGGACATATATGAGAGTAAGTCTTGTACTTAAAAAAAAGAAGCACTCAAGAATGATATTCACAGTATGCTTGATAAATTAAAGGCTAGTTTTTAAATATTAAAGGCTAGTCCAGATATTTCACTTCTATTTTTAAAGTGTGACTCTCACATTGAATTAAACTTCACAAAAGTGACTTTCATGCCTGTTCAGAGTACCAAAATGATATTCAAGAGATTGGGGTAGCAACTGGTTTTGGTGTGGGAAATGATTCAGTACTTCAACCTCTACCTTCCAGTGTATGGGAAAGGTCCTCCTCTATAGCCCAGGAGTGCCCACAGAGTCCCTCATTTTTTTGAATTGTCTCAAAACTGGGCAATGGAGCCCACTTAACTTTTCTTTGCTTTCCTCTCTGTTACAGAAACAAACTTTTCAACCTCCTTGCTTTTGTCACAGCTAGGACAAAGAGACAGAGTTCAGCAATGCAGAGAGCTAGATTTGTTTTCCCAGGACCTTTAGACTTGCTGTGCCCAGAGGGAGGTGGAGGTCTTTGCTGGGACAAAGTATGTGTGGATATTGCCACTACCACCAGAACAAACAGCATTTACTATGGATACCTTTTACTGTGTTAAAGACAAGCTTGGGCACATGCTGCAAGACAGCAACTGTTCTCTTTGTTACAAATTCTTTTCATCACTGGAGCCTCTCTTAATGGCAAACACTGGCAAACATGGCAAAGCTGAAAAAAACCCAACATACAATATAAGTTTCTGTACCATTCTTTTTCCTCTATTTTTATTTGGACCCTAAATAAATTGCATATATGAACAGGGTACAAGACTCTTCCTTGTACTGGACAGGATGTCAGTAATGGCATGGACCGCAGTGGTAAACTACAATTTTATTATAAAATCTGATTAAAACCACCAAATAACCCCCCCAAAAATATTTTTAATTGTAGTTTTCAGTAAACCATAAAAGCTGTTTGTCTTCTGTGAGTTTCAAAAGTGAAAAATAAAAGTCTCACAAGTATGCTTCTTGTGATAGGTCAATTTACTACATTTCTATAAATGGATAGTTCTGTATTTTTATGTACCTGTACATATTCGAGCCTATTTTAAAATTCAGATAGATGCCCTCGGAATGTGCACCCTTGAAAGTGTTGCTAAATGTGATGATGCCAAGAGAATATCTTCAGGAACATGTGACTCATATTTTACTGAAAAATCTTGCTCCTTTTTTCTAGAAATGAGGCCTGGTTTTTACAACTGAAGTGACTACAGGAAATATAGTGTTCTGTCCCAGCACTTGGCTGGGGTTAATCTAACTTTATAATCCACTTAGAATTAAATCCTTTTATAGAAATGTGTGTA
>NW_016690206.1:4821208-4875777 GCF_001604755.1 Lepidothrix coronata | reverse complement strand
CTGATAAAGTCACAGTGTGAGAATAAAAGTACTCCACGTATAAGAAGATCCTCAAAAGAATACGCAGTGCAATGCTAGCAGAGAATCTCCTGTTTGTCATCCAATTTGCTTGTTCAGAAATGGATGAGCAATGCTATAGGAAACAATGTTACAATTCCAGCTATCAGGAATCTTGACTGCCCAAAGAAAAAATTATCATCTTGAAAAAAAAAATATGTATTTGATTTTTTAACTGAGGTTTTAAATTTTCATGACCTATCAAAGAGAACAGCAAGTATTTTTACTCTATCATTAAAACAGCAAAACCAAACTCTATGGAATAGATTAAAACATCCAAAACCAAGGTGTTATGTTTGTTTTTTTTTAATTGCAGTTCACATGCTGTTACAAATTCTCAGAAATACAGTATGGGTTGTTGTTTCACTACAATTAAAAAAAAAAACAAACACAAAAGCCAATATAGTTATATTTGCATTTTTAAAGGGATTCAGTTTATGGACTCTTAATTTTGTCTCTGTATTGAAAGCAGAACCAGAATGCAGTTAGTGTGAACTCTTTTTATCTTTAGGCAGTGGTCCATAATCTTCTATTTTCTGTCCCCAGTTGTCAAGAATAGACAGAAAAATATCAACAGCTTCCAGTGACAGTTCAGCCAGGTGAAAATCAGAGCATGTCCCTTAGGAAGTCATAAGATTGTGACATTTATGTCAGCCTAAGTCAGCTACTCAAACTTTTTTATTGGGCAAACTATTCTGAGAGTCCAAAAAGTTTATAATTTGAAAATTACAGACTTCCTTGTTTTGGTTGGTTTCAATGTTCAACTGGATATCCCTGTATTGCCACATCACTCTATAAGGGCATACTTCATACTTTCCTTCCCTTTTCTTGTTCTGTATGACTTAACTTCATCAGATAAGACATTTACTAATGTCTTAACCTGTCCAGAAAAGTCTGGACCCATAGGAAATCCAATCAGCAACGTATGCATAACACCATGACATCACTAATACATGCACCTAAACATTGAACAACTCATGAAAAAACTATACTTAAATGGACTACTAAAAATATTTTTTTTTAGATTCATATTTTTTAATCTAAAGCAAATTAATCAGTAAGTTTCAATGAGAAAAAAAAAAATAAACTTCCATAGAATTTCCATAAAGAAATTTCATTTAGAGAAGTCTTTATTTACTATTCCTTATCAAAGTGCACTTTATTTGTCCAGCTTGCAGGTGTCATAGTACCTAGCTGTAAAGTAACAAATAATAAATGAAAATTGAGATTTTTATGCAACTTACTGAAGAGAGGGGGAATTTCTGTCCATCTCTGGCATCAGATTCTGCTCTGTGGTGGATGTCAGTAGAATGATACTGGTACTCATGATTGAAAGGAGGACAACTGTCAAGCGGAAGGGACTTTAGGGGCAGTCAAGCACAGTGCATCAGAAAATGTGGACTGTAAACATCCTGTGTGCCAGTCGAATCCTTGCCAAAGCAAAGGTTGAGATTCTCCTTCTGTGTAAAAACACTAGCTATAATGAGTCTCTATATGATTTTCTGAGGACAATGTCTGTCCCAAGTTACTTAGCAAAAGGATGGTTTTTAATTTTGCTGGAAAATACTTTTAACTTCAGTCCACCAATCAGAACAAAGAAAAAATATCAAAGCTGACTGCCAAAACTTGGCTTACTGCTACATGTATTACAAACTTATGCTGTGTTACTGAAATACATCTTCAAAATTAACAATACATCTTTTAGTCTTTCTGTCACATATATAATTTAGGGAAAAAATAAAAGAAAGCAAAGATATTGGCTGAGGAAACTTCACTTGTTACTATGATTACTTTGAGAACAAAAGGGGTTTTTAATTTATTTTTTGCTGAACACTCTGAAATTGAAAAATTATGAAATTACCACCTTATTTCACCTTTGTATCCAAATCCCCAGCAAAGACATTGAAAACTGGAAACACAGATGCCTATACTTAAATAGACTGGCCACAACTTAGGTGGCTATCTCTATATGTAATAATTTTTAAAGAAGCTTTTATTCTGTTGTGATCAGTGGGAAGATACCCATTTGTACTGGGTGCAAATAACTCAGTCAGTCCAACACAACCGGCTCCAGTGGCCCCAGCGCAGGGCACGGCTGAGACCCTCAGCCACAGGTGGGCAGGCGAGCTAGAGCCCTAGGAAAGCCTGAGCAAGGGAGGGCAAAACACCGCCTGGCAGCCAGGACTGAGTGAGGAGAAGCAGGTGAGAAACAGCCCTCAGAACAGGAAGAGGGCAGGAGGGGAGAAGAAACCTCTGTGGAATGGATGAACGTGGCCTGAGGGAAGCTCAGCCCATGGAGAGCCATGGAGACCCCATATCCTGAAGGACTAGAGAACATGGAAAGGCCCCACACAGGAGCAGGGGAAGAGAATGACATGAAGGACCAGCACAGAGGAGCTCTTATGGACTGACTGCAGACCCACATTCTCCATCCACCTGTGCCACCCTCACCTGTGGGTGCTGGGCAGCCAAGGTTAACCCACCATGGAATGAGGGGTTTTTAAAAGCACTCAAGGGTGCTTCCTACTCTTAGGTTTGAAGGTGTTGTGTGTTGTCCACATCCTATACTAACTCCCACAAATAGATTTCCACTCAAAAGAAGGAGTCCATTCAATCCATACTGGAGCTGTAATGCAGTTTAAAAGCATGCTGATATGAATGACTAGATTACATCTTGAGCATTGAGGCAAACATTCATTGAAAAGTAAGTCCAAGTACAACCTCAAGTTGCAAAGCACTCTTCTATTGAGCAAAGCGTCTTAACATGCTCCCCATCCTAGACTGGTTCTAGAGTAGTTGACTTCAAGTCCAAATATTGCTGTTTGTATGAAACATTGTAATATGGAGTTTAATATTGATGGAAAAATATTAACAAATATATTAAAAAAATTCTTTCCAGTAGATAAAACTACTACATATTTAATAAAACCAAGTACAAAATAAGATAAAAAACTGCAATCAACTTCATTCTTCTGTAAATATTCAAGACCATTATTTTTAAGCATCATTTATTATTATCTGCAAACCATTGACAAATAATTATTGTGCTCAAAGCAACAAGGAGCATTTGCAATGAAATGCTAACAAATATCTTAATTGTAAATCTCTGAAGATCTGATTCATATTAATATGGAAATTAAATATTAAAGGACTAATGCTGGACTTTGTAGTCGTCCTACACTCTAAGCACTTCCAGTTTGACACAGATCAAATGCTGCATCGATATTCCAGAGGAGATTGTCTTTATTTTAGTTCAGAAAGTAATGACTTATTTGATTAATGTTTCAGTAAAGCACTGGAAATTGCATCTATTTAAGCAACCCTGAAAACACTCACACCTGGGATATTAGTCAGTGTGGATAGGTCATAGGGGTCACACTGGGATTCCATAAAGAGATTACATGTAGCCTATGGTTAGCTGTGTACTACTGGGCTTTCTTCCTCTAATTCATATTGGATGTGGCTACTCTGAGGGCAGGGATTGCTCTGCAGTATGCTTCAGATCCTCCCGGTCCCTTCCTTAGTCAGGTCAGATACTTGTCCTGACAAATGTTATTACCTGACAATAATAGGGGGGAAAGTTCCTGCCATCCTAAATCTGGGGTGCACCCAGAAATTAGTATGCACTCCCAGTACCCCCATTAACAGTTATGATTAATCATAAGTTGGAATAATTATAACAGACTTCAAAAATAAGAATATTTTTATACAAATCTGTTAAGCTTTCACCAAAGTAGTCAGCCACCTGCATATTCCTAGGAAATGGTCTAATCCAGCCTTCCTGTACTCAATTTTTTACTAAAAATATTATGATACTTTGCTAACAGGAAGGTTCTTGTATATACATGGTGCTTGTGTCATGTTCAGACCGTTACCCTCAATGTGAATATTGCACCATGTAAGATCAGATGTACAAATCAGTCATACAGACTTAGCAGTGGAAATGGCCTGCGTGACTACAGTTGCACATTGAAATGGAAATTTGCTAGAGGCTAAGATGTCTTCATGTGGAAACACTACACCTTTGTTGAGAGCTCCGACCATCTTTGACAGGAATGATGGTAGATGAAAACATATGCGTGCCACACGTGAGTGCCGAGTATTTCATGCACCACTATTTTGTACATGTTCTGGATGTACAATGAATCATGTTCTGTAGCTCTTTCTGTGGGTAAAGGGGCAGATAATATTGTTTTCCTCCTAAAAATATTCCAACTTTCTAAAACCATATCTTCTAGAAAGGACTAGATTTTACTAGGAAATTAAAACTCTGGAGACAATTAAAAAAAAAAGAAACAATGTCATTTGCGTTCAAAACTTCATGAGGAGATGCATATTTCGCGAGGAGATGCATATTTTGCAGGGAGATGCTTTTAAATGTTCCTTTTTTGACTGAAACTTTAAGTACCCTGTAGATTCTAAAAAAGTATCTTTAAAGAAATATCAAGCATAGTCATTCAGGCAGCTAGGTAATATACACATCTTCATGGCATATGTCATTTTCTGCTTCAATACAATCATTCATTCAAGAGAGATAGTATATTATGATTCAGGAAATCCTGGTGGAGGAGTCATCATAATTAGCAATCCTGAGCTGCAGACTTGTCAAAAGAATAGTTTTGTGTTCACATAAGTCATGACAAGTTTTTTTTCTTTTGAGTCATTCTTTTCTCTCGATTGAGGCAAAATGCTTAATATTTGATTATGAGCTGGAATCCACATGCGAAGCCAGAAATTTCTAAGCATCTTGTCATCTGACATGTCTAAAGTACAAATATCCCTAATGAATGGCATCTGATAAATTCTTTTCAAATATCTTACAGTAAAGGGCAGCTATTGCAAGCAGCTGCAGTTTGTTTGATGTTGTTCATCAAGTTTCATTGACAGTATATTGTCTATCTTTAAGTATTATTGATAATAGAGCATAACAATATTTATACTGTTGTATGAGGTTTCATACAAAGGATGATTGTTTGACTGGGTAATATAATTTATGCAAAAATTTGTTATACTACCTCTTCAACTTAAGATTGGTCTTCAGAAGTTTCTTTAAATTTTTTGAGTTTACATATTGTCAAATGAGGCAAAATTTTCTATAGAAAGATTTAAATAAGCAGTCAAGTCTTAGAAGAAAGATCTTATCTTCCTAATGGGAAGTCTAATAAGAACTGGAGTTATCTTAATGTCTTAAAAGCTTTGCCATTCATGAAATTTTCCTGTCTATTTGCCTGTAGGCGAAGTGACCAGGGAAGGTGTATGACAATAAACACCTAGAATACATAGTGGTAGCATTCTATCGTGCTTTTTAAAGCTAAATCAATATTCCGAGTATAGAAATTTTACTACCTGAGATGATAAATTGATGAAGATCCACCAAGACCACTGCCAACAAGCTGTTTAAAATAGATTCTTTGATCTGAATCATTGATTAACAGCAGATATTATTTTCTCAGTGTCCTGTTTGATATTTTTTATAAAATGACAAGCTTAACATATTTAAAACTCAAAAAGTAGTACTTAAAATAAAAATCTTATATTACTGTCTTAAATGTACCATCAGTAAGGGAAGCAAGCATTCTCGTTCTTCTTAAAAGCATATTCTAAGGACTGGATACTTCAGAAATAGTTACTCTTTTCCTCTTCCTCTCTTTGTTCTTCTAATCTTTACTTAATCAGTTTCTTCTCTTCATTATTCCTGTTTGGGTTGGTACACACTTTCAACTTGATATTTCTATCACTTAATTACATCACTAGTAAATAATGATTTATTAGTAATGGACGCAGATTTAAGTTCCAGAATAACACTAGATGTGGATGATGCAGTTGTATATTGTACATTGGCATTTCTTCTGCCTTCACCCATGACTTCTTGTTTTAGTATGATGAACTCACATGGTATTTGTCTCCAAGATTCCTCTTGATATGTGGCAAGGAAATCTTAATGGCAGAGATTGTCTACAGTCAGTTGTGTCAGTTTTGCCACAGAAAATCTATCATTTATGTTTTTATTCATTGATACAGTTCTAGGAATAAAAAGATGAGTAATGGTTTCCTAATTCTTCCCCAAAAATTTGTCCAAGCTTGGAAACATCTGTTTTGAACTGTATTCTCAAGTTGTTTATTCTTCGCTGCAGAAGCTCTCACAATATCAATCTGTATCACATGGAAATATGTACTCTGCCTGCATAAATCCTAGAGGAAGTTCTCTGTTTCCTTAATGTAAAAATCTTGTCAGGGTCTGTGTTCCAAGATAATTATTAGTCTCAAAGTTTAAAGCAGTAATTATGATTGATTTACCATTACCCTTTTTGTCATGATATGTATGCAAAATAACTGAGTTCTCCTCTGCCTCAGAAGATTTCAGAAATTCAGTTTTCCAAGATAAGCCCGTGGCTGATCTGCAGGTCATATGTGAAAGATCTTTGACACATTTTTTATCTGTGTAAGTTATTAATTTTTTTTATCAATCAATAAATAATTTGATGAAGTCTGCTTTGTTCATGAAGATGCACAAATTATTTCACTATTTCTGGATCTTTTGACTCACAGCTTTTTTTCCTGAAAATCAATGCTTGTGTTGGTCCTTTGTTGCATATGTCAGCATCTTCTATTAATATCTTCCTGTGCATGCTGAGGTCTATATTCATGATTTGACCTATAGCACATTTTTGTCCTGCTAGTCACCAGGCATGTTTCAAAAACTGTGCAAATGTTTTGCTAACATTCCAACAGCTGGTATAACAAAGAGCCTAGGAGTGATTTCTATAGGGTTCAGAATCCATACTATTTCTTTACCCAGAAATATCTTGTTTGTTTTTCAATGTTTCACCTAATACTGCTGATGCCTAGAGAAAAAGATAATGCAGTAACACAGTTTTTCTCAAATGTTTCACCATCTGCTTTGAGCACCAACAAATGTGTTTCTAAACAGATTCCTGTCTGCTTTGAATGTAACTTTCTTTCCTAAGATATTTAGAACTCTTTTTTGAGTTGATGTCTGAAAATGTTTTAAGGACATCCAATCATATAGTTTCTGCAAGGAGGATGAGAATCATTTCACACTTGAGATGACTCTTTTTAAAATCATGATATATTTATATTTCCGATGACTTCATTAAGTCATCAACAACATCTACTGGGAATAGTTGACCAGTTAATAGAGTGGTAAGGTCTTTCCGGTAACACTCACCGTATCTCTGCATAGTCACATAGTACATAGGAGACGTAGTTTGGATTATATATAAAAATTCAAGCAATCTTGGCATGGGTGGGATTCACACAGAGCATCCACAGCCTTCTCTAACTTCTCATAAACCTAAACATAATGTCAAATCAGTGTAAGAAATCCAAAATAGTGAAAGGTTCCATTAGCATACTCTCTTTGATAACTGAGGTGCCCTTCAATTAGACACATGCTTTGTGAAATGAGTAATTAAAAAAGACTTAATCAAAAAGCACTTAGCAGATGTTATCTCAAGCGCTGCTGATACTTTTAAGTGCATGTTCCAAGTGGGCAACATCAGCAATGTAATTATCTAGTAGGCAAGGAGAAAATTCACTCAATGTTAATCTAAGAAGTGTTTTTTATACAATTTTGGCACTTACATGTTCTCCAGTGACTGGTTCGTAACAGCTGAAGAAGAACAGGCTTATTTTAGGGGAATGATAGTGGAATAAATAGAATATCTTATCAAAGCTCACTAAAACAGCACCACAAACCAGCAGTGGGATTATCTCATAAACCAAATCTGAGATTATTTTAATTTGGAAGCAAGCAAACAGACATAGGAAATAGTATGTCAATCTTCATTTTCTTTCTTTCTTTCTTTCCTTTTTTTTTTTAATCCCTTTGTTTCATGCGTTATGCTGACAGTGTTCTTTTCCCATGCTGGAAATGCAGAAGGTTCAATCCTTTCTGAGGATTTTAATAGGGCAGAAAAAATACAGTTGTATTGATTATTCTGTGCTTACTTTTTACCTAATTAGCTAATGTATTTGTGGATGCTGATTTAGTAAAATAAAACAGAAAAGGAACTTCCTCTACACGAGGTAACATTCTTTCCTCAGATCTGTCAATTTTGTTCCAAACTGGAGTTGTTTCTGTATAGAAATGTTTGAATATTTCTTGTGGAATGAAAGGTTTGTATCTCTTCCTGTGATAATTCAATGACACTAACAGTGCTCCAGATGCTTGAATGTTCAGAATGTTCAGAATGTTTTTGAGTGTTCACATTTTACATGTTCAAAACAAGATATTTTTCCTTCTATGACGTTTTTATTCATGTTTTTACAGAATCCTGGGTGAGAAATATTAATATTTATTTTACCTAGATTGATCAATTGGACACTTCCTCTGTCCTTATGAGAATGTTTAAAAAAAACCAAACATCTAGCTGGAGTACTTATATTTATTGGACTTTTTCAGTTTTTAGAGGGAAGGAGGCCATGATTCCTTCACTCTTCGTACCTAAATGTCACCTTTCAACTATAAAGCTGCTTTACCTAAAATTTCTTGCATATCTGCTATTTTTGATTTTGATAATCTCAACTCCATATTTAGTACTTTAAGAAAGCTTTCTTGGATATGCAATAAAATCCCTTGTTTTCAACAAGAGAATGTGAATGTGAGGCATGCCTGTAACTGTCCTTCTAGTTTATGGCGTATATTCTTGTGTTTTTTTCATTCACTGACTTTCATATGTCTTCTAACCCACAGTAATCCTTCTGTAAGGATTCTTAATATTTTCAAATAGCAATGAGATTATTTCTGATGAAGAGAACCATTTCTTTACAGACAATGTTTCTTCATGATATAGATTTGCATGTCTTCACCTGCCCAAAAAGTATTTCTTTAAATGGATTCTTTTTCCTTTCCCTTTTATTTAGGTACTTGCTTTTCTTAGCTAAGACATCTATCTCTTGTTTTAATTCACTTGGAGCTTTGCTTACTTTCTCTAGCCAGCATCATTATACTCGCACTTTTGACAGAAGAGTATTCAAAAATTATTTAATGTGAATATGCCTTTTGTTTCTGCTGATATCATACCTGCATTATTTCTCCCTTGCTGAAGTTTTCAGTAATGCCAAAACTGGAATATGACTGTGAATCTCAGAAGAGGATGAGGTGCGTTTATGTCCTTAAGCGACATTCACTTGACAAATTAATCTTCTGAATTTCTTTCAATATTCATGTCTTTCATGCCCATTTGAAAGATGTATATAGGATCTATCTTCACTGTCTAATTTCATAAATGAGGCACTTATGCTTCAAATTTACAATAAAATATTGCATTGATTATAACTTACATTATGCAAATGAGAGATACTAGTGATATACAAAAATTCCACTCTTGTGTTGTGACATCAAACTTTAGTTCAAATAAAACAGAAACTATGTTCATACATAGAAATAATCCTGCCTGACTCAGAGTTTGCCACCTCAAATTATAGTTATGATCGCTTCATTGCCAATAGCTCTGAGTTAGAGAGCTAGAAATAGTACAACCTTAATGAAGGTACATTAACGTATCCAATCCAAAAACATGTTAAGAGAAGCAATAACTCTCCTCTTGAACAATTCCTGGGATGAGATTCTGAAATTCAATTTATTTCTCATGGTCTAAGGAAATACAAAAAAGCTGGAAAATCTACTTATCTGAATCTAAGCAAGTATGTTTTTGCTATTTATTGGAAACCATACGAGCTCAAGTAAGGTATTTTTCCCTTTAGCTAGTAACCTGTACAATGGAGAGATAGGTTTTGAGCATTGAATTAACAGGCTTTTAATGTTTGACCCAATTGCAATTTGTATTTGACAACAAATTGATGCTTTCATGTCCTAAATGACCGGTTTCCACCTTCCAAACATGTTTCGTTAAAGACATCATTTTTCTTTGCAGTAAAAATTATAGGAGATAGAAATGTTTATACGGTAATATGGTAAGAAGGAAAATAATCACTAAAAGGGGTGTTACTGGCTACCAAGCTGCAGAATACAATTGCCTGAACAAAAAACTTAGGCCTGTTACAGCCATCTGCTGACCCATTTTGAAGCAAGGCTTTTCCTAAAGTCTCCAGAAACCCCTTTTAGTTGGAACATCTGTTTTCTTGGGGACCAAAAAAAAAAAAAATTCAGAATATGTTTCTCATACTATCTGTTTCTTTGAATTTCTTAACTCTGAAAGCCACACAGTAGCTGTTAGTGACAGCCCTGCCAATGCTTTAGGCTTTTGCTGCTGTAGGTGAGAAAAGTAAGACCACAGTGAGAACTACCAGGGGCATCAAGCCTCCCTGTGGACAACAGCTGACACACAGCAGCTCCCTCAGGAACAAGAGCCACGGCAGTGGCTTTTTTTCTCTCAAGGCTCTGGCATCTGGCATCAACATTTTTGCAACTCCTGTTTTGCAGTGTCTGGCTGCCAGCTTGCTCTGATCAATTACTTCTTATTTTGCCTGCGTGCAAAGCTAATACTGAAGCGGCTCTGCACATTTCTGTCAGTATAATAGCAAGACAGGTCTACTTGGTTAAGGTCTAGTCAGGCACAAGTCACAGACAATTGGGACATTCACTGTGTAAAGTAAATGCATAGGTAGGAAGATGAACCTATTTAACTAAGCCACAGAGATAGTTTTTACTTGGCAACCTTCTCATGGCTGAGCTTCCAAATTAAAAGAGGTCATGGGAAGCTGTTGGGGCTAATGAGATCAACCATGAACTAAGTGGAGTTTTTGCTTATCTCAGGATGTAACAGCAAAGAGCAATCTGTAGGTCAGTTATGTGGCAGAGTACAAGCCCACTCTAACAGAACAGGGGAAGAAATTCCACATGGAGATCTTCAGGAGGAAGGTCTGCAGTATCGCTTTTGTCCTTAGATCTGACATTAACCCAAAGCTTCCACTGCAATGAATGGAACCTGAGATACTATGAATTTGGGGACAAAAAAATCCAGTCATATATTTTAGATAATCAAAAATAATGATTACCCATCCTTTTCCTTCCAGACAAAATGTGATAATATACGGCCTGCCTGATTACTGTTTCCTAAACCACTGTTGTATTTGATCTTAAATGACACATAAAAGGAAATGGTGGTTTAATACTTTGTTCCCACTTTCATGTTGTATGTGAGGTTTCTATCAAAAAAAGCAGAATGATAATATCTGGTTACTACTTCCATGACTAAAAACAAGCTCATATGAAATTCTAAATCAAGGAAACAGATTGTATCAGCAGGTTTTTGTATGAGGTAATATACTCCAAGAACATAGAATTCATTGGTAAGGATAACTTACAAGGCTGTTAGTGTCATATTAGTTAAGAGAAATGTAAATCTATGTGAGAAAGGATTGAAAAAATTTAAAAAGAATGGATTCGTCATGAAAAATTTGCATATTATTTGGGTAAACAAAGATTTTATAAGTTAATTCAGGTGAATGGTTTTGCCTTTACATATTATTGTAGCTTCATAGCTCAGTCTTTAGAAAACAGGTTCAGCTCTGTGGTGGTGACTTGTGTTTGAAAACTAAACTAAACCAAACCATATGTTTAATGCAGAAGCTTCTTTTATACAAGTGAGATTTTCAACTTTTCATATGATATGTTTGAATCACTAATTACTAATTGCAGACTCCCTCACTGTTCTTTTTAGTGACATATTTGTAACAGCCTCTGAAAGATTACATCGAGAACATCAATTGGTGCATAAATATTTATGAATACTTAAGTGGAATAATCAAGTATAATAAACTCTCCAGAGATACTGCTGGTATCTGAAGTGAATTTTAAGAATCATATAATCTGTATATATGTGCTGCGAAAAAGCTTAACATTTGCCTTGCCAGAATCCCTCTGTTATTAGAGGAATTAATTTTCTTTTGAGAATTCTAAACAAACTTCTCACTTAAAACTGTTTTTATGACTGGGGAGAGATTGCTAGGCTAGTAAGAATAATTTTATTCCCAGTTTACTTCTTAAGAGACAGCAGTGCCAGCTAGCTTGTGACTTAAAATTTTATTAGCATTGCAGTTTTTTCCCATCAGAATTTCAGATCTTATTTAATTTCTTATGGCTTTATTAAGCTGCAGAAGTTAATAGTGAGCCCTGTTAAGTAAGAAAACTAAACACAGCAGTAGGCATCTAGAAGGCACCCTGTTCCACCCCACGAAGAGAGATACTTGTTTCTCAATTGGAGAAGCCTTAAAAATGCAGTGGAGAGAGTTGTTCCCCATTCTTACTTCCCTTTAGAAGGGCAATATATTGCTGATGAATATCTAGATGAATTTGCCTTTGTTATAGCCAATTGAATGAAGTTGCCCTGTTTTATTCTTGTACTAAAAAAGAAGCATTGATTATGAATTTTATATTAGGATGTCTCTGACAACTCACTGGCTCCTAGGAAGCATAATTACAGGTAATTATGCTTCATAATTGCTATCATGTTATATGTGAAATTAAAAATATTCTGCATCATGGTGACATTTATTGCAAGCTTTTTGGAAAAATAAGGTTTTTTCCATATTTGGCAGAAGCTAAGAGCTGGAATGTAAATATAGACAATCTTACACATTCTTTGTTTCTGTCAGGATGTTTAGCCTCTGTTATTTATTATTTTAATAATCCAGTCATTCCAAAATCTTTCTATTTACTTGTTACTTCCAGTCCTGTCAACTTAGTCTTGACAGACAAAGTTGTAACACGTCTCCCTCACTGGAAAGAGAACATTATCCAGGAATCCTCACATTAGACTTTGTCATCACCATTCCTGGATCACAGCTTGGTCTAAGGGTTTGGACTATAGCACTTTACATTTCTTGTCTTAATAGACTGATATGTTAGACTTTAAATATAGAAGTATAATATTTAGGACTAATAAAATTCTTAATCTAAATTCTACAAGTTAGTCCCTCCAGCCTTTTGGTGCAGAGAGGAATTTTGATTCCAGAAACCAATTTCCCTACTCCCCAATCCACAAAAACTTCCATGAATTAGATATAAAACTAGAAATTCATTCAAATTAATCCTGTGTTTCTCTTTATGAATTCTATTTCACTGTGGTTTCAAGGCTTTGAGAAACTTGAATATTATTTTTAATGGTACATGACAAATCTGATGGCCCAAATATCCTGATTCAATTTTGGCAGTTCTAGGCTATGATCTTGTACTGAACTCAATGATGACAGAAATCATTACAAAAGTCAGGGATCAAGACTTGACACAAAGTAAAAGCTAAACAGATCAGGGTCAATGGCGTGTATGCACCGAAGAACTGTTAACTGCTATTTAATGCTGAAGGGATTTGCTGAGTTTGACCCTGGAAGATTTGCATTTCAATCATGCAAAATGATAAGCACCATCAGATATTTCCAATGATCTCACAAGAAACTGGTAAAAATTGTCATTCCAACTGAGGTAGATCACTATATCAAATTAAACATGAAATGCTGAGGTTTTTCATGATGATAATATAATCTATTTTCCACCACATTCCCTCTCTGTATTTCATGCAAGTAGTTATTATAGGTAAGGTACTCAGAGGAAACTATGCTATCTCTATTCACTGAGTAAGAGAATTCAGCATCTAAAGTTTGGTCTTGCGTATTTCATTGCCATTAAACACACAGAGATAAATAAAAGAGCTTTGATGTTCCATTTTGATTTTAATTTCCGAAGGCATTTCATAAAGCTCTATAATGTATGTTCACCCAGTGATAACTGATTCTCTTTAAATACTTTTCAATATTATTAGTGATATGGTGATCTGTTTTTCCTCGGTGATAAATAATTGGCTTCAATGTCAATTATTTTAACTCTGTTTTGTGGAGAGATGAACAACCAGGCACAGCTAAATACTTAGCTGCAGAACAGGTTCATGTAAGTGTATAAATTTATTCTATTAGTATGCATCCATAAATAATAAAAAAGGTATATTTGTAACTCTTTTTTTCCTACTTTCATATAGGAAGAACATTATTTAATGGGTTGCTTTAAAAGAAAGGAACAGAGCCACTTACTGACTAGGCTTTTAAGCTTTCATTTAATTTCCTTTTTCTCTTGGGCCATAAAATAACTCATGAAATATGAGATATTTAGTATGACTAATTAATCCCCATCTGATGTTTTTTCCTAATATTATTACCATATTAATTAGCTAATTACCCTAACATTGCTAATGGTAATAAAATGAAAGCAATACTGCAACCATTCTTGTTAAGTTGTATTTTGGCAGAACTCATTGCATTTAAAGTATTTCTGAAACAACATACAGTTCTGGGGAGAAAAACAAAGTAAAAGTTCCACCCTGTATCAAATCTATTTGTTTGATCACAACAGAAAGTCTAACTACAAGGCAACTTCAAGGCAACACGCTTTTTATATTGATATGTGTGACTTGAGATATTGATATTCCCTTTCCCATGTATGAAAATAAAATAGGTAGCAAGTAAGAAATTTTATTTATAAGAGAAGGAGGAAATGTTTCAAAAATTCAGCATATTGCAATTGAATACATAGGTAGGTAGAGAGATAACAATTAACTAATAAGGCATTATTGTGATGGGATTGTATAGAAGACTGACAAATCAGGCCAGTTTTCAAACTTTACTGAATGAATCAGTGGTACATTTCTTGCCATAGTTGTAAAATATTACTCACAATCACTACATATGCAAAACTCTTTTATACCTATGTTCTGAATTATCTGTGAATATACAATAACATAGAGCTAATACTATATAGTTGGCAACAGTGGCTGTGCTTCTTGGTGTTATTAGTCACTGATATCCAAGGGATCAGGCTGAAAGGTTCATTGATGAGAGACCAAACCCAAAGTGATTTTGTCCTCTTTCTTCTCTGATTTCCTGCACTTATGTGTGATGGTTTTATGCCATTTTCCTCTCCTCAGAAGGGGAGTTTAATCTGTCCCAATCCTGTTTATCTAGTTCCCTTTTTCTTGTCAGTCATCCATTTGTACTCCTTTAGATTTACCTTTTCTCTCTCTATCACTTATTCACTAATTAGATGCCCTTCACATGTCAACACACTCCTCTTTTCTTGCCCCTTTGGTGATCATACTGCTCATATAATTAGTAAAATACTTATATGTTTTGTCTGACTACACTATGGTACAAAATATGAGATTGTTGTTAAACTATATCATCACAGTATTAATTTGTAGGTGCTTTAGTTACAAGAGTTAGGCAGCAAAGTGTCAGTTTATGTTGATTACAACTGAAAACGACCACCTTGACATTTTTCTATGGTAGCTATGCAAAGCATGTTTGGTTAACTCATCTCAACGAATAATGAAAAAAATATTTATATGTATTCAGGGTCTGAGTTCTGAAATATAAAATTATTTTATTTCACTACAGTGTTGGCAAAATAAATAAGACAAATAAAACTTAACAATATCACTTTTCTTCCAATAATAAACACCACTTAAAAACTGTTTTCTTATTGGTCTAAGTCCGTAGTATTATCATTAGTCTTGATTGTAACTTTAAAGTTGTACCAATAGTAAAAAGCCTCTCTGATGAGTTCAGATTTCTGGCCTGATGATCTAAACTGAGTCCATGAAAATAGTCTGTTTGATGTAATCCCGCAAAAAGGAGGTCGTGTCAAAGTGAGGCTTGTCCTGGCACCAGTTAGTGGTTCCATGCAATCTTCACTCAGTACTCTGTCCAAGCGGTTCCCTAGCTGTGTTCAAACTGCTTATACAAACAAGTGTTCACCACAGTGTGAAAGGATCAAGACAGTAGAAAAACGTGCAGTGTTTACTTCCCAATTTCATAGCTTTCCTCTGGAGCAACTGGAATCTCAGCAGGACACCCTGAAGTGGGTGATACCACATTATCACCGTAGAACACATGCACTTACATTAGTCATGCTACAACGACATTTAAACTGTGCTTGCTTATCAGAAGAAAAAAAAATTCTATCTTAAGCTTTCCCAGAACTTTCTGCTTCTAGCTTTTCCACTGCAAGTCCACCTTTATTATCTCTTTTCCTCAGGTGCTTGCTCCCACTGGCTGATAATCCTACGACCTGATATACTGCCTTCACGAGCACATGGCAAAATTTGCTTTCAATCAAATATTTTGTTTGGATTTGTTTTCCATTCTTGTGGATAGTTAAAGGAAAATCTTTAACTTAGAAGTGTTATTTTCCTGCATTATGTTCTTCAAGACACCTGGAATGATACTCTTCTGTGCTAATGAATGAATTCAAAACACCACAGGAATGCAAAAAGCATTTTGTTCTCTGAGTTTTCTCTAGGATAACTTAGGTGACAATATGGGGAATATTGACTAATTTTTTGTGCAAATGTACTTTACATTCTTGTGAGGTGTAACAGTTGAATCTTGTTCATGTATAGCACAAAGAATTATTTTTGAATACGTATAAGAACCAGAAGGTAAGGGAAGTAATTTAGTTTTACACCATAAGCTATACAGACTATGTATTTACAAGGTATTTAATGCTTTAATCATTGATGGTGTTCTTTTGCAATTTGAAACTTGGTGTTAAATTGCATTGTATTTGAAATGTAGAAATGGTTTTCAAAAATGTATTTATTAGCTTATTTTCTCTATCTTAAAAATGAAAAAGCTATTACCCTGCCTATATAAATGTTTCCAGAGCAGTTGCCTTTTCAATCATCAATGGTACAGTAGATACAAATTGACTCAAAGATGAAAAACAATACTATAGCTAGCAAATATATTTCTCCANTCCATGTTATGTTTATTCCAGTTAAAGGGATTTCTAAAATGCTCTTAAGAAAGTTCTTCAACTTGTTAGATAACATTTGAAGTTGAAGGAGTTTTTCTTGTCTACTTTTTACTGAACAATGCTTTTATAGTTGTCAATACAATGCATGGTTACATACCACATGTGGTTAACTACATCTATTCAAATTTCCTGATTTTGCAGAGAATGCAAAAATATCTTCAGCAAATTGAGAGGAGCAGGAAGTAGTTATTACTAGAGCTGTTCAGTAGAATACTGTTCACTTTCAAGTTAAAAGTTCACTTTTCTATTTACTTGATGAAGGTCTACAATTTACTCACATGCCATGTAGGAAGCCATTCCCTCCCAACTCTTTTATGCCAGAAGAACTCCCAGATGATATTTCACTGGGTTTGACAAGAGATCCATTTAGCTCAACAGTAAATATCCACCAGTGGCAAAAAAGTTGTCACTACTGTATGTATGTTCTGTATGTAGTTGTCACTACAGAGAGCATACAAGCTTGAAGGCTCTGTACAGCCTGTTCCCATCAAACTTAACACTATCCTCAGTTGTTGGATGAGAAATGTCAGATGGAACATACAAATCTGACTTTGCCTCTTACAAGTTATTTATAGGCCTGTTGTACATGAATTTGTTCAAATGATTGATGAACCTGCTGATGCTACCTACCTTCAAAATTTACCATTGCAATAAGTTCCAGAAGATTGCTTACTGTTAGATAAGACTTTTATGTTTAAAACAAGCCTCCTATTAGTTTCTATTGTCCTCTATCTTCATTGTTAAATTTTCAATCTATTAACCAATTTATGATTTTGTAAATCTTGATCCTCTCCATATCAAGCAAAAATAGAGTCCAGGAGAAGAATAGATTGAGAACAGCCCTGAGGAGAAATACCTGGGGATGTTGATTAATGGTGCAGCCCAGAAAGCCAGCTGTATCCTGGGCTGCATCAAAGGAAACATGGCCAGCAGGTAGAAGAAAGTGGTTCTCCCTCTCTATCTGCTCTTGTAAGACCCCACCCTGAGTACTACATCCAGCTCTTCAGTCCTTTTCACACTAAACATAGAGACTCATTTGTATCTGTACTCCCGTTTTCTCTTGAGCTATTAAAAATTTATCTAAGAAAGCACTCACAAACTTATCATATTGCAAGTCCACCAAAATCAGGTTGTTCTATATGCTCCAGTGTGTAAAAGGCACTCTGACAAAGTTCCTCTTTCACTGGGGATGATGTATTTTTAGGAAAGGACAAGTATCACTTACTCACAGGACCATACAACCCAGAGCTGCTCCAGCTGAAAATTAGCTCAGTAGGAAGATACCTGTAACAAGAAATAGGATAATAGGTGAATCTAATCTTAGCTACTCCAGGCATCTTAGCTGCTCCTAGGTTAGGAATCCAGGGTCCCTAGGTTGGCTGGTAACCACTGAACTCAAGGCAAATCTCTGTCTCAACAGCAAGTGCCAGTGCTGCCCCTCAGCATGAACAGCCATTCCTCCTGAAATTTTCTTCAGACCAGTGGAGAGAATATTTTTTTTCTCTTGTTCTTATTTACAGGATAGATATGTTCTCAGATCCAGTAAACACTGCAGTTATTATCAGTAGTAAGTCTTTGTTTGAGGCTGCTTTGTTCTTTATTCTAACACAAAGTTCTGCTTCTGTACACTGATGTAAATCCAGAGTATCACACACAGTAAGCTCACTAGGACCAGAATCTGACTCATACTCTCAATTACCTCATATTTTTTTCTAATGGAAACAGTACAACAACCTTCAGTATTAAATACGACCTTTCTATTTTTCTGAGTTTATAAATTAAGATCTCATTGAGCAGCTCCAACTATCTGTAAATTTTATATGAATGAAGAAAATATTTCTAAAACCTTTGAATTCGCTGAAAAGAAACTCATTAAAGCTTAGAAGACAAGGGCATTGTATCTATGAGGGTAGATGAAATCTTGGAAGGTGAACCTAGAGCTCCAAGAAATGTCATATAATTCTCTTCATAGAATCATAGGATCATAGTATACCAGGTTAGAAAGGGACTTCAAGGATCATCTGGTTCAACCTTGCTTGGCAAAAGCACAGTTTAGACAAGATGGCCCAGCACCCTTCCAGCCAAATATTAGAAGGGCCCAATATTAGGGAATCTACCTCTTCCCTGGAGAGATTATTCCAATGGTTGATTGTTTTTATTGTGAAAAGTATTCCTCTAGGTGACATATTCCCAGATGTAACTTAAACCCATTACCCCTCATCTTTTCCATGTGACTCCTTGTAACAAGAGAGTCTTCATCTTCTTTGCAGCCACCCTTTAAATAGTGGCACATGGTGATAAGGTCTAGCCTAAGACTTCTTTTCTCAAGGCTAAACAAACTCAGTTGTCTCAGCATTTCCTTACATGCAGGCTTCCCAGTCCTTTGATCATTTTTGTGGTCCTTTTCTGCACACTCTACAGCCTGTCCATATTTCTTTTTCCACAGCAGGGACCAAAACTGAACACATTATTCCAGGTGTGGCCTGACAAGCACTGAGTAGAATGGGATAATGACTTCTTTATCTCTGCTGGTGATGTCCTTATTGATGCAACCAAGTTATCCCATTGGAATGCTTTGTCACAGCAGTACACTGTTCACTCATACCAAGCTTGTTGGCCATCAGGACTCCCTTGCCACGGAGTCACCCTCCAGCTGAGTAGATCCTAGCATGTGCTGCACTCCAGTGCTGCACTGGATTATGTATTATTAGGTGTGCTTGTCCTTGCTGAACTTTGTAAGGTTTGTGTTGGCTCACCCTTCCAGTCTATCCAGGTCTTTCTGCAGGGTGGCTCTCCCTTCCAAAGTGTCCTTTGGTAAACTTTGGGTGGATCCCTAGTGGCACCATAGATTTGTGTGTGTCTATTTGTTGTAGCAGGTCACTGATCATTTCCTCTTGGATTATGGGGGTTTCATTCTGCTCCCTGTCTCTGTCTTCCAGCCTAGGGAATCAGTCTTGAGAACGATTGGTCTTGCTATTAAATACTGTAGCAAAGAAACCATTAAGTACTTCTGCCTTTTCCTCATCCTTTGACACTATGTTTCCCCCTTCATTCAATAAAGTGTGAAGAGTCTTCTTAGCCCTCCTTTGGTTGCTGATGTATTTGTAATAACATTTTTGCAATCATTATTGTCAGCAGCCATATTAGGTTCTAGCTGAGCCTTGGCTCTTTTAATTTTCTCCCTGCAAAACCTCACATCTTTGTAGTTCTGAATTGCCTACCTCTTCTTCTGGAGGTCATAAACTCCGTTTTTTTTCCCTGAGCTCAAGTCAAAGCTCTCTGTTCAGCCAGGCCGGTCCTGCTGAATCCTGGTTCCCCACCAGGTCACCTTTATCTTCTTTGTTAGGGCACACTTGATCCCATCTTGCTGATCAGTTATGAACATATCAAACTGTGTTGGGGCCTGTATCGAACCCTGCAGGTCCTCACTTGTTACATGTTGTCCATTTGAAAAGGGGTTGTTTCCCACCACTTGCTGGTACTGTTGTCCTATTGCCCACCCACCACGCAAACCCCTTGTCCAAACCACAATGCATCAGTTTCTCCAGTGGGAGGCTGTGGGAAACTGTATTGAAAGCCTTGGTTTAATTGTACAGGATAAAAAAACCTTTTCTAAAAGGAGATAATGGATCTGTTGTTGGTTTTAGAACAATTCTTAGAGGCTGAGTGTCTTGAACTGTCACAAAATGTTGCATCCATCTTATCTATTAACAGCCTAGGGAAGACCATTTCTAGAATGCAAAAGTTTGAGACTGGAGTTCACTTCTCAGGGTTACAGCTTATAATGGACTGACTGTCACTGATAAGAAAATGATGGAGGAGCACAATGTTCTTGCAATCTCATTAGCTGGATATATTGTGTGAAGTTAAAGTTACCAGCCTGCAGAATACTAAAACACACCAGCTGCAAAAGAGTGAAGGAGAAAGCAATTTAAAGTTATACGTGAAACTTTTATACTCTAGTTATTTATTTGAAAAAAAAAAACAACCAACAAACCAGTTTGGGGGTTTTATTTATTTTGTTTCTTTGGTTAGTTTTTTTTTTGTATTCTGTGCTTACCTCTTTTAAGACACAGTTTAGTTGATGTAAATATTAAGATACTAAAAACAAAAGCCCTCAACAACAACCAATTGGCAAACCAACCAACCAGAAACCCTGAAACACAGAGAGTATTTCTTGGGTGTGTTTTCTTGTTCCAAGGATTTTTTTTTACTTTTTTCCCCTTATGACAAATATTTCAGTGATGTTAATTTCTTTTTCAGAAGAGAATTTGAAAATACCCAATAAAGAACAAGTGGGGTTTACTCCTTACAATTGCTTGACTAATACAGTTATTAGAATGTAAATGTGACATTTTTTACCTAGGGGAAAATCTAACCAAAGAGGCTGACCTTTAGTCATTTATACATTTGCAATAAGTTCACCACTGGTATTTTGAAATTGGCTGTCACATGTGTTGCTAAATATGGTGTAAATACCCCTCCACACATCTCCAACATAATCAATAATTTTCCTTTTAAGATAAAACACTTTTAATGCAACAGAAACTCTCATTTGTAAGTCTTTCTTTCTACCTCGAATAAATACTACAACTCTGCAAAAGAAACATGGGCTGAAAAAAAGCAGCATTTAAATATTTATGGTTTTGCTTCAAACTACTCATATTGGAGTTGTATAATGTGGATAAACTAGATATTTCAGGTCATAAAAATTTGCAATTATTAGCTAAGAACTATCTGTGATTGTCTTGTCTCTGCATTAGCTTTGGTAAAATTTTGTGACATGTTCATGTATAGTAAGGACTTTGTTTCTATGGTCTTGTTTGATTCTCTGTTTCATGGAAAATTAAATTTCCCCAAGAGTCTGGAATTATTTGATTGTGGATGTTCCTTCCCCTGTGAGATGCTGACAACTCCCTCATACCTGTACCTTTAATGAGCAATGCACATATGTGCTGGAAATATGTTCCAGTTATATCCTAGTGCTATCCCAGCAGCGGAAGCTAATATATATAACTTTACTTCCCGTGTGGTTCAGGAATGACCCATGGAAACATTCTAGAATTAGGAGATAACACTTATGTTAGAAGCAGGTAGGGAATTTTGTATTCTTTGCTGGTGGTTGAGAACTTTGAGTCAAAATGAGATATATGAACTTTTCTTGCCATGAAAAAGGAAGGAACATACATCCAAAAATGCATCACTTGAGAAATCAGGGCAATCTGTACATCCAGCTTTCTGTGGGGCATCTAGCCTTGTCAAGCGTGATTTTTAACCAAAGAATTTTAAAGCTTTATCCATACAGTCTGCAGATGACCCCTCAAAAGCTTTTAAGCATGTGTTTGCAAATTTCTTTCAAAAGTGTTGTAGTCCATTGTTTCTGGGGTCAGCTCAGATATTTGTAAATACTAAGTTTGATTTTCCACATGTAAAAGCATGAATTGCATCCATGCATGCTAATCTGTGGGTCACTGAACTGTAAGATGATAGCTTTTTTTATAATACAGATGATTTTGATAAAGAAATAGAAAAGTGCTGCATTCAAATTAGTGAAATCAAGCATAAGGATACATAAGAATGTATCAAAACATGCAAATATTTCATAGACTCATAGAATATCCTGAATTTGAAGGGCCCCACAAAGATCATTAAGTTCAACTCCTGGCCCTGCAACAGCCCCAAGAGTCACATCATGTACCTGAGAACCTTATCCAAACTCTATCAGGATAGGTGCTGTGTCCACTCCTCTGAGGAGCCTGTTCAATGCCCTGTTCCAGTTTCCTCTGGGTGAAGAACCTTTCCCTAATATCTAACCTCTAACTCCTCTGGTACAGCTTCATGCCATTCCCTGTCACTGGTCACCAGAGTGAAGAAATCAGTGCCTGCCCCTCCTCTTCCCCTTGTGAGGGAGCTGTAGACTGCAATGAGGTCTTCCCTCAGTCTCCTCTTCTCCAGGCTGAACAGATCAAGTGACTTCAGCTAGTCCTCATATGGCTTGCCCTCAAGGCCCTTCACCATCTTTGTTGCCCTCCTTTGGACACTCTCCAAGAGCTTTAGATCTTTCTTATATTGTGGTTTCCAAACCAGCACACAGTACTCAAGGTGAGGTCGCACCAGCGCAGAGTGGGAAAATCACCTCCTGTTTCTTTTCCTTATAGTTAATGCTAGAGCTGTGGAACCATGATTTAATTTTCCCCTTTATTCTCATGTGCAGCACTGTATCTTCTGTGGCAATGCCAACAAGGGACTCTAAAGCTTAGCTTTCTAAAATAAAATTTCTCTATCCTTTGATTTAGAGTGAGGTGATCATCTAAATCTGTTTTCTAGAATGTTCTTTGTAGTATCTAGGTTTTTTGCCATCAAACCCAGATGTTGAACTAAAAATAACTACCATGCTCCAGTAAAGTGTTTCTACTGGCATTTCTAAGGTAATAAGAAGTCATTAGAATAATTTGTGATTATCTGATGACAAAATTCCTAGCAGAATATAGGTCTTCAAAACATTGCTTGTAACTTTTTTTTGTTTTCATTTGGTCTGTTTTTTAACCAAGTAGATGTGGTGGGATGTATTACTGTTCCCTATAGAAATCAAATAAAGTAGAAGTCTCTTATTTACATAAATGTCACAAAAAATCTTACAAAATACGTGACAATTCTCAAATCATCCATTTTCTCTTGAACTAGAGAAAATCCAGTTTCTCAATGGTCACAGGACAGAAATAGATAAGACTTAGAAAGCCTCTCCATACCTGGAACACATCCCTCTTCTCCCTGCAGACCCTTTGGTTGTCTCATGCAACACACTTCACATTTATGAAATTACACAACATACTTGCTTCTCTCATGCAACAGAGGACTGGAGGAAGGATTTTTCTGACAGAGACTAGTATCTAAAGCCTTAAGTATACAATAGGAGTAAAAACCTCGGGAAGGGGAAGATAATATTTTCAAAACTGATTTTCTTTTTAATTATGTTCAAAATTCAATACCTAATTTAGGGAAGGCTTCCATTAGGAACTGGTTTTCCTATACAGAATGAGAATGCTGTGAGCTTCAACAGAGTTTGAGCTAAACAGAATCAAATCCATTAAGCCTCCTGGTGGTAAAAATAATATGTTAAAGATGTTTACTCTGAATGATTTGTTTGATTTCATTGCAAACCTTCGTGCTTCCTTTGAATATTATGAGAAGTTCCCAAGTTTATTGAATTCCCCCTTCTTATGAAGTTGCCTTTCTGCCTTCCTCCTTCAACAGAATTTGGTTTAAGGTTTTCAAGGGCACATTAACTGTCTTTTCTTTGAAGTGAAACCAAAGTCCTTAAGTCTCCAGTGGTGAGAATATATTAGTTATAAAGAGTGGGAAAGAGTAAGTAAGAGTTTTCCAATATTCTAATCAGAAAGTGCTATGAACCATTCCCCACACACACACTTCAAATGAAAAATTTAATTTGAGTTTTAAACTTGAAAAATGCTGACAAGTCTTATTCTTAGGATCCAACATTTGTATTTGTGTTCTTGTTTGTTTGTTTAAAGGAGCTTTGGAACCCTTGTGGGATTAGGATGAAATGCCTGTACTGAATGTTAATTGAAACTGGTCACTGCACTCTGTTGAGTAAAAATCCCAGCTGGACTATGTGATTAAATGTTTCAGCCTTACAATTTCATCTCCAGATGACCATAAATACATTTTGAAATTAAACTCCAGGCTGGTGATAGAAAGTGATTTACACCTGTCACATGTCAGTGATGCAATTTTTATGAGATAATTTTGTCTCTAGATTTTGAAGTATTCACTCTCTTGAATGCTTATTATCTTTCTGCTTGGCTATTTTTGTCATGTAGAATAATTTAATTCAGAAAAACATCGCCAGGTATGGTGGAAAATGTAAAAAACTTCAGTGTCATGTTTTACTACATGGTAGATGTCTTTTAGTGAGAAATGTATGGAAGAGTATTTCTGAGAAAATTGTCCTTTAAAACACTTTTATTTTTCCAGTCTAGATTGGTTAAATTTTTGAAAATATCCCTCATGTCAATTAAGAAAAGAACTCAGAAATGCTCTGAAATGTTTTTGTCTGAAGCACAGCTGCAATTCCAATTTTCCGTTTAGCTAATATTTTTTTCTACAGTCTTGTTAATCAGTTCTTCCCTTGACAGAGAGGAGAGTAAATTCATCCATCACATTGTTCGGAAATTTTGTAAGAGCTCACTGTATAAGAAAAGGATAACCTATATACGGCAATTCTAGTTTTTAATCTCTTAGCTAGACTGTTGTTTTTTCTTAGTATGGCAGGTCCTTGCCAGGTACTGGAATAGTCCAACACTTTCTGTCACCTGGATTTCTGTCATGGCAGGTGTTTCATATGCTGCATGAAGCGTCGCAAGCTCTTGCTGCTTATGAGACTCCATGTCACCAGGAACAAAACAGCCCCTGGCAGATACCAATGGTGGCTGATTCCTTGCCTCTTTCCTCAGGTCATCATTCACTCACAAGGAAAGTGGAATTATCCCAGTTTTTTACTTCTCTCCAAGTCACAGTGACCTAATTGACTAGGATCACTTTGAAGAAATATCAGTGAGCTGTTTATTGCCTTTAAAATCTCCTCATTGTAGACCTGCATAATTTTCAGGAATAAAGAAATGTATATTGTACATTCATCTGAGGGACAAACAAAATTTAAACCATCCATCTTCATGCTTGAGACACATTATGTTTTCATTAGTAGGACTAAAATAATCCATTTTTAAGCTAGTGTTAATTATCCCTAGCCAAACACCAGTAAGAGCAGTTTCATCTAACATGATTATTAAATGTTGATTTTTAATTGAGATATTTACAGTATAAAAGGAGCTTTCATCTGTGTAGAAAGTATACTTAAAATATTTTAATTTCTACTATTTCCACTGTTCTATTTCTTAATTACTATATTTTAAAATTCAAGAGATCCTCTTTTATAACACCTTTTTAATAGCTACTGTTGTGAAAGCTGGGCACTCTGACCCTAACTAACATTGTATATTATTTTACACTGCCTGAAGGGACAAGCTAAATTTTCCTTGCTTATCATAATCAAAAGCCTCTTTATTTAGCAATCACTATTATAATAAAAAAGAGTAACTGAGAAAGACAGAGTGACTATGTTTATGTGTCTGTGCCCATACCACAAAGAGGTCTGTTTTCAAAGTAAAGTGCAAAAAAAAGGCCTCTCAGCTCCCAGTGACGTTAATGGAAGTTTTCCAACTAAATACCCGAACATCCCTCTGAAAACATACCCGTAATGTAGATAAAAGTGTGGGTATCTTCTTTCTTTCAGCAAAGAGAAAATCTAGCCAGATTTATTTTGCCCCTCCTCTCATTCTGATACACTATCTTAGGTGAGCCACATGAAAACTCTGCTGAGATGCATATCTACACTCTTCCTACACAAACAATTCCCTCTGGTTCAGAAATAAAAACAGAATAAAAACAGTCTTCATCACATCAGTTGTCTTTTTTTTTTTTTTTTTTTTTTAATGCTGATAAATTCTCTTCTTTCCCTGAAGAGGGTATCTACAAAGAACACGTGAAATTGGTGTAAATTGCTGTCATGATTGTGGGAAAGGAAGTAACCTAGTTTGGACTTCGGAGGCTCCAAAAGGGAACACTCTAGGGCAAAAAGCTTCCTGTCTTCATTGCTGACTTGCAGAAAAATTCTTCAGCACGTTGTGGAAATGAAGCAGATCTGAAGAACATAATCTGTTGGGGTAATCTGCTGTGTCAAGTCTTGCTTAAGGGAAAGAGCAGGGTGCCCACTGGGACTGACCTCTGAGGAAATGCTGGGTCAGAAGCCAAATGTATAACCAGAAAAGAAGACTTACTTTTCTTTAAACATGTATTTTTCCTGTTGCAGGAATGGATCAGTTTCCCATTTGAAAATAATATTGCATGAGAAAGTTGAAACAGATTTTCACTAATCACTCCATTTGCACAGTATTTTCCATTCAAGAAGGTTTTTAAAAAATTATGCCATTGTTCTTTTAATAATTTCATTTCTGTCATCAAATTCACCCTTGTTATAATAAATTTAATAAATTATACTAATATTTTATACAAGTATCCATATTTTATATGTGTAAAGCAATTTTTTTAACATTTTTATTTTCTTTTTCAGAAGATATCTTACAAAGTTTTGCTTTTCACTCCAACTTGGAGCCAAGCTATCCTTCCAATTGGTGAATTTTCCCTGGAAAGGTAATTCTGGCTAGTTCTATTCTGTATGATGTGGTTTTGACTATCCGTGCCAAGAGAGTAAAGTCCTGGTATTTAGAGAATAATTGATTATCTCAGTTGAGAAGTCAGAAAATGTGTAATGATTATAAGTTCCAGGAAGGAAAACAAAATTAGAACATTATTTTCCTTAAAATTAACAGAAACATGAATTTTTAATGTCATAGAGTTTAGAAGAGCTACATTTTTGTAAGATAGGAGATGATTCATTCTGTTTACATCTCATGGTTAATTCAGGAAGACTGAAATATTACAGAGGAGTTATAATTATTTATTTTTTTTTTTTATATTCCCAGTTAACTTCACAGTAGATGGAATATGGAGACTGTATTTTCACTTTGAGTTGTAATTTACTGTAAGACAAGGCCCATAAATTAAAGTAAGATTAAATGTATACTATATATATATGTATGATATCTCATTTCTTTTTTATGTCAGTCTTGTATGGAGGTAGAAACCTTACTTTCATGAGTGGCTGGAAAGGGTGCAGAAGGCAGCAGTTGTAGTGCACTTTCTCATTTCTGAAAGAGTTTACAGAAAACAACCTGTACCTTTCACAGTTCACCACTATAATAGAGGTGCCTTTTGTCTTTGTTTTTATTCATTTTCCCTTCATTAAAGAGAGTATGATCTACTCTTCAAAGTGGATACTTATAGTAATTTTTTCTAATGATAACATGTTTGCCACTCAAACTTAGTTCCAGATCATCACCCAGATATGTTAAACTACTGAAATTTTGCTTTTTTTCTTAAATTATGGAAAGTGTTCTTGATGAAAAAATGTTCACTGCATTGTTTAAGAAGAAGCAATTTTCCATTATAAGCCCTTTACTGTTTTCTATCAGTTTTAAAGAGTTCCTTGATCATTTACAGCATACATTAAAACCATATTTAAAAACTGTAAAGACAGTCAGACTATTTGCCACAAATAGTCTAAAAGTACTCTCAAAATATTAAAAGAATATTTAATCAGTATATTAATATTAAGTATTAAAAGAAGAAACAGAAGAATACTTCAGAGCTCCAATTTCAGCTGTTGCACAGTCCAGCTATGTTACAACCTGTAACAAGTTGAAACCCCACAGTCCTTTCTTCCCTAGTCCAACTCTCCACCACCATGACTCTTCAACTAGATACAGCCAAAGCATCTTAGCTTTACTTAACTCTACTCAGAAAAAACTACAGCTGACTATAAATTATCAAAGGTTTACACTGAGCTAAATGGCACACAGTTATTGGCACATGATAACTTTGAAAATTTTCATCCTCCAAAGGCTTTAAAAGGCATTTTAAATCATCATAAATTTGAAATACCTTGGTGAACCATAATTATTTGCACAGGTTAAGGAGAGATTGTGAATCAAAAGCATTCTCAAAGGCAGCTTAGGTCATAGCAAAGGTAACTCTTATTAGTTGCTAAAAATCACTAATTGTTCAGGAAGTCTCACTAAAAATGGATGACAAACTTCAAATAAAAAACTAAACATAAACTGTTGTACTTTAATTTATGTTCTACTATGTGGCTGTCTAAGGACATGTCTTCTGAATTGCAAATGAATGATTAGGACAACAGAGCAACACGAAAGAAAGAATCAGTAAAGCCCTGACAAATTTCTAACACTCTCATACTTCTCCTCCAGACTCAAGGACTCAGAATCTCTATAGTTTTATGCTGTCTGTCAGACTAACCTGCAAAAGGCCACAAGGATATTCAAGGGACTAGAGCTTCTTTTACACAAGGAGATGATGAGAGAGCTGGGACTACTCATTCTGGACAATAGAAGGCCAAGGGGAATCTTATCATTGTATATACATATCTTATGAAAGTGAGCTAAGAAGAGGAAGCCAGATTTTTCTCAGTCATACCCAGGTAATAGGTACAAGTTTTATGTGTGGGGTTTTTTTGTTTGGTTGGTTTGTTGTTTTTTTTTACTATGAGCACAACCAAACACCAGAACAGGCCGTTCAGCAACCTTATGAAGTCTTCAGCCTTGCACGTCGCTCAGGGAGAAGTTTAGATTAGATATTAGGAAAACTTTTTTCACAGAAAGGGTTGTAAAACCTTAAAACAGACTCCTCAGGGAAGTGGTAAAAATGTGTGGATATGGCACCTGAGGATATGGTTTAGTGGTGAACATGGTGGTGGTGCTAGATTGATGGTTGGACCTGATGATTTTAAAGGTCTTTCCCAATCTTCATGATTCCATTGTTCTATTCAAAACTAAGATCCTAGACAGCCTGCTGTAGCAGGATCCCCTGCCTTTGGACTAGACAGTCTCTAAAGGTCCCTTCCAACACCAGTGATTCGCTAAGTCTGTGCTATTGCAGCTTATAAGCTTAGGAGTGAAATCCTGTCCCCAGTGATGAAAACAGAAATTTTTTTTCATTAACTTCAAGCATTTTATCTAGTATGCTAGATTTTCAGCAATTTTGCAAGGAGGAAAGCATTTTTCAAGATATTTTTTACTTTTATTTGCTCGTAAACAATGACGTATCTGTCTGATTAGCTGAAGCAGACAGCCTGATGTTTATGGGCTTTATATCTAAGTGGAAATATGACCACTTTTCATTTATAGAAAACTTACCTCTATTGTTTTATTTGGGTTTGGTTAAGCTAAAATATTTCATTCTCACTGAAACTCAACATATCGCCTGAGTAGTGCAAAAAAACCCCCAAACCCTTCCTTTCAGTCCACCGAATTTTCTACTAATTTTTCTTAAATTTACTCTGAGAAATATGAGCTTTTCAAAGTGCATAAATACTAGCATTCTAAACCTTCTAGTACCAGAAACAGTGACAGTCCGTTTTTTCCCCATCTTTGATGGCCCAAAAGTTTGCCTAAAACAATGGTGCGTTCACCACTAATAACAGAACACTGTTTTTTTAACACTTCCTGAAACTTCAGGTCAATGACTGACAGAATAAGGTTACAAGCCATGCCTTCTCGTTACACGTCTAAACACTGCCAGAACCTGAGTGCAATCACTAGTAATGATAAATTCTAACACCTGCAATCTTATCAGGTGGCAGAAATACCACATCAAAACTCCCAAGTTGTCACCACCCTTGCAAATAAATGTGAAATAAGAAATCAGACAGCTCTTCTCTGTTCCAATTTTTATAGGAAGAGTTACAATTTCCTCCTGCTCCACTTGTCAGTCCAGCCTTTATTACATTGCTTTTCAATTCTATTTGTTAATGTAAAAGAGACACAAGGTGCAAATGAAACCCACCATTTTTATGTAGGTAAAAGATTAAGTGTTTGGACCTAAACTGTTGATTCTAAAGCAAGAAATAGTCTCCCTTGAAAATGAAATTAGTGCATCTTGGTTGATTTATAGTTTAAATATTTCTCACTTAATCAGTCACTTCCAGTTCAGGTGTTTGCCTGGGTCTATTTTGTTACATAGCATTTTCCTGGTTTCCCCCCCTCTTTTTAATGTTTTATTTAAATATTTATTACCTAACTTTGAGAAGCAACTAGAAAAAAAAATAATCTCTCTTTGAAGAACAATAGATATGAATTAATAGAACAGCATTGTTCAAGGAGGACAAAGAAAAAATCTGTCCCCTATTATTTTGGTTTTTACTTAATAAAATAGAATATTATTTTCTCACCATAAATAAATTATCTCTATTTTCCTCAGTTTCTGCCTTATAATTACCTCCTTACGATTTCATGCAAATACAAATTTCTAAATTATCCAGCTTATTTGGATAATGGGAGTCAATTTAATTTGTACTACAGGGGTTCTTCTCTGCATGCAACTCTGTTTCCCAGAAGACCTTTGATTTTATTATTTTTTTAAACCCCAACCTTTTAAATAAATAAAACAGACCCAGCTAAATCAAAAGAAGTCTTTGTACAAGGTACTGCCACTCAACTCACTGGAAACCTTATAAGCTCTTTCATAACTCTAAATTGCATCAGCTTCTTTGTCAATATTTCAAATCTTTGAAGAATATTTCTCTTGAAAGATTGTCTTACCTCATAGATATACAAATCTAGGCTTTTGCACTAAGGGTTAATGGCACCAGTAAAGACACATGCGGTTACAAAAATGTTATATGGAACTGAGTAGGATCATTATGAAAGACAGTTCAATACCTACCCTCAGTTCTACAACTGTGATAATTTGGTCTCTTGTCTGGTTAGCCCTGCAATTTTCCTTTATGCCCTTAGCCAACTTTTAAAATTCCAGAGTGAATTCCATTCTTACAGACCACAGGCAAAATGCGGTCCCTATCTGAAATAATAAAGTGATAAAGCTGAAAAAAATTTTTCCAACAACACTGTTTACAAACAGATTTTATAGGTATATCAACTTATTAAAAAATAAGTTAGTACCAATTTACAGTGCCTGTGAATAAATACTTCTCTTCCTTTGCCTGTATCTCTTCCATTTCTTATATTTAGCCAATTTTTCATGAACACTGAACAACTCATTAAATTTTACTTGAATTGCACTTTGTTCATAAATTTCAACCCTGTTATTTCTGAACTTCCATAAGAAATACACAGAAAAGAATCTAATGTTTTTTTCACTGTGCTGGATTGTATATTTTTTTTTTTCAGTGCTTGCCATTTAAAAGTAGAAAGTACCAGGTATGCTACACATTTAGGCATTTGTGTTTCCCTTACTAAAATCTTGTCAGTGTCTACTTTCTGATTTGCCATGCTGTTTTATTTGATGTAGAAGGTCATATGTTTAGGTTAGTATGGTGGCTGCTGGCGAGTGAGTCCATGGGATGTATCGTTATCTTCTTTTTTCTCTGTAGGTGATTATTTTTTTTCCAAATGTACTGTAACAAGTATTCAGTGAGATTTTTACTGATAATGTTATCTGGAGTCTGAGTGGATATTTGGTTTCATCAGCACCAGAAAGGCAAGACATCCATATGATTATTCCATGCTTGTATGCTGTAAACATCAATAACTCTGCTTTGCTTTCCCTCGTATATAATTAACTTCTATAAGTGAAGCATATCCTTTTTGAAAACAGCAAATATGTAGGAGCCCTAAGCAGGTTCTTAAGATTTGTTGTCTCATCTCCCACTCTTTTCTTTCATTTGCAGTCCCATAATGTTAGGACTATTGTATTTCATGACTACATTTCATAATGTAGTTTCTATTTTCTTAAACATTTTATAACCTCTTTGCATACTGAGACTGTTGAGTGGTTATAATATTGATTGTTCAGGTCTTTCTTAGTACTACTGCCAGCACAAGACATTTCAAGCCAAATTCCAGTATTTTTCAACAGCTCATTTGTCGGTCCAAAGATGTGGGATCCTCCTCTTGTTGCCATCTTATGTCTTTAAATCATAAAATATTTAAATTGCAATGTAAGGGATGAATTGCCTCCCTAATTTGTAATCTGTTTCAGTCAAACAAAAGAAGCATTTGCGTGGTCAAACAATATTTTTCTTCAGCATTTCACAACTATCTTTATTCATCTAATCTCTGAAATAATTGATTGTAAAATTCTAGGACTCTGGTGACTTTTACACCACATCCTTTTCCCATCACAAAACTCCTATTTTTTTCAACTTATATCTGACATAGTTTCCATCTCCATCAAGGGCCTATTTTCCTTATTTAGTTGAACAAGTTCTTTTTTACTTTATGTGAGTATATTACGGACCTCACTGAAGTCCAGTAGAAAATCTTCAATTAAAATTACTAACTTTTCTGAGTCATAATTACTTTTCAGTACGCCTAAAGCATGTGTTATTTTAAAAAAAGCTCTCACGAACACTGCAGCAAATTCTCCAAACCTGTGTTTGAAGCACTTCATTGAAAAGATGTGGTTTCTCTTCACTCTTTATGGCTGTTTTATTCTGATTGACTGTACTAACTGATACACTCTCAGATCAAGCATGCAATTTAAGTGTGACTGCTTTACACATTGCCTAGAACACAGTGTCTTAGTATGGGCAAACCAATGTGCAAACCCAGTTTAGATAGGGAAAAGATATTCTGGATGTCCTGATCTAGAGATAGGTCAGAGGTACTGGAAGAACATAGAACAGAGATAGAATATATTCGCAGAAAATTCTGCACAGGAGAATTATGTATGCAGTAAAATATTTCCACCACAGAGATCATCTTTTCTACAGATTTACAGGTCATATATTGTACATGATATAATTAATTTCTTCTTTTTCAGAAGTAGGTAAAACAAATAAAAACCAACATTTTCCAATAAGCTCCATCTCATTTTTATTTTTTCAACAAAATAGAAAGAAAATTCAAAAATTTGAGACATACTAAAGAGATATTTCTAGGAGAAAGAAAAAAAGAACTCATAACTAAGTATTGAAAGGAAATGTTATGGGAGATAAACCAGAGTGATGAATTGACATTAATGATGAAACAGGTAAAACTGGAGCAACCCAAACAGTTAATTTAGTGAAATGATGTCAGCTTTTATAGGTGGTGTTCGGTTAATCATCTGGGTGTTGTTTCAATATTTCTCAGTGGACACTTTCAGTAAAAACTCTTACTGGCTATACTTGATTGTGTGAAAGTAGAATAGTTGTAAGTAAATTCCTTTTATATATTTCCAAAGAATTAAAATTCTTGTGTATCGTCACCCTGATATGTGTGGGGGTGTGGGAAGTGATGATGGTGGGCATTGTTTGAAACAAACAAAAAGGGTAAGAAGTTCGAAGAACCTGGTAGAGCATGTGTTGGTTGATCACCTGTTTGCTCCTCTTTGTCTTATTTTAAGGCTCCCTTGATATTTCACTGACAAATCAAGCAGAGAACAGTATCTCTTAGAAACTGAAAAAAACTTAAATTGATGAGTCATTACTCAAAAGAATGTAAGGTAGAATATAAAAAATAGTCTTCTGAGAAGTAGAAGAATCAACTTGATTTTTTGCTAGTATTAAGCTGCCTTCTTTCCTCTATTGTTTATACCATGTTCCTAGTAATATCCCTGTTGCTGGAACGCTTTTTGACATTTGTCAGCTACTCAGATTTTCCTGTATTGTGTTCCAATTTTCCTTTCATGATTGGACACTAGATCTACCCTGTCAAAATTATTTCTTTTATTGATTATTCTAACTCTAATTATAGCATGGGACACATATAGATTTATTCTATTAAGACTACCTGCAAATAATATTTTCTGCCTTCCCTAGAATCATAGATTTTTGCTCAGCTATAGGTATTAGTCACAATTACACATTTCTATCGACTAATTCTCTCCCATTTTAGAGGTGAAACCAAATGGATATTGGTTTGCAGATTTGTTTCTTCTAAAATTAACCTATTTAGAAGCCTATATAGCTGCACAATCAAGCTTAAAGTATTAGTCAGGTGACATCTATTTTTTCAAATCAAATATTTTATTTAATCCTTATGAGTATATAACGAATACAAGTTTGCATAATAAATTTTCTTTTCTATTCTGCTAAATATTTTTTTCTTATTCTTTTCATACTTACAGGTACCACAAGAAAGTGTTCCAGGTAGAAAAAATTCTGTAAATGCTTATCATAAAATATAGCTTATTCAACTAGGTTAATTTATTGCAACAGCACAAAGAGAGTTTATTAAATATTAATTTTCTTCTATCTGCATTGATATTAGTAATTTAAGTTTGGCTATAATGTAATCAATTACAGTGAAACATACTGTGAGAAAGTGAGCCTAGCGCATTAATTTAATCTATTTTAGCTACTCCTGCTGTCTCCAAAATCATTTCTATGGTTACAAGGCATTTGTCAAAGATTTCTAAAAGCAAACATCTGTGCTTCCAATTCTTCTCTAAATAAGGCTAACATTTTATTATTCTCTCTTGAACTACTTAGTTTGGGAGTTGTGTATCTCTAAACATTTCTTCTTCAGTAGAAGAGAATTAAAACATTGTCATCAATTGACATTTTCTGTAGACAAAATGCATGGTAGCTGCTTGTAAAACAGATACAAGAAACATGGAAATGTTTATTATAAGTAGCTAGGAGAACTTGACATGTATCATCTGAGATATCAAAGTACTCAGTTTCTTTTCACCCTTTCAGGAGTTATGCTGACAGAATCCACCATGGGTTTTAGAGCTGTAAGAGTTTAGTTCTAGGCTGACATGAATATAAATTGATACCTATAATATTAAGAGGGCAGAAAGGAAAGGACTGCAAAACTGTAATTGCAATCTCTTAAATATGAACCCATTCCAGCTTTGATCCTGCATTTGATATAGCTCATGTGTGGTCCCAAGTGGTACAAACTTTTAATAGGAAGATTCAACACTTGATACTTCAATGCAATTGGCATCAACCTTATATTATGTAGATTGTTTTTGTGAAAAATGCATTCTTTAAATCGTCATTTGAGAGAAAATAATACAGGCCACTCTGAGACTCTAATATGAAGTATCATCAGAGTTTGAAAACAGGTCATGACTACAGCCCACTTTTATCTTGCATAAATTAGCACTGCTGCCAAAAAAGGTAATCTCTGCCTCTTGCACTTCCTTCCTTCCTTACACCAGAATAAGAGTTCACAGATGTGAATGGCAAGCTGGTTCTAAAGCCCTTGAGTCTGTATAAAAAAGTCATGTAGCAGTCACCTTCACTGAGATCCACACTGGAATGTTGCTCTTTTGTCCTTTATTTACCAAAACATTGAAACTGCATTCTTCAAAGTCATGTCTCTGCTGCCTATTTGACCTAAAATAATTAAATTTATTTTTCTTTGTGAAGATTTCTTTGATATACACCTATATATATATATACACATATACATATATATATTTATCACAGGGATTGGCAGGATTGTTATTTGCTGGTATGATGATAATGCTCAGAAATCCAACTTATGATGAACTCTGCAAATGTGACTATAAGAAATATAGCATAAACTATGTCAGAAGTTCCCTCTGGATCACCTAGTCTATCCCCTATTCAAAGCAAGGCTAACTTCAAAGTTAGCTTGAATAGTTCCAGGTTGAATTACTAAAAAGTTCAAGGACTGAGATTTCACAGTCTTTCTGAGCTCCTGTCCCAGTCCTTAACCACTCCTGTGGTGTTTATTTTTTGGCTTATTTTGGTGGGTTGACCCTGGCTGGATGTCAAGTGCTTAAGAAAGCCACTCAGTCACTCCCCCTTCTCAGCTGAACAGGACAGAAAAAGTACAATGAAAGGCTTATGGGTTGAGACAAGGGGAGGGAGAGATCACTCACCAGTTTCTGTCATGGGCAAAACAGATTTGTTTTCTGAAACCACCTGAAAGGAGTTTGTAGCGAGATGTGAGTTGGTCATGTCTTTCTAGTAGCAAGCGATGGAACAAGAGGAAATGGTCTCAGGTTGTTCCAAGGGAGGTTTAGATTGAATATTAGGAAAGATAGTAACCAAAAGGGTTTCTTAGCATTGGAGCAGGCAGCCAGAGGAAGTGCTGGAGTCACCATCTCTGGAAGTATCTAAAAGACATCTACATGGGTCACTTAAGTACATGGACTTGGAAATGCTCGGTTAACGATTGGCCTTGATGATCTTAAAGTCCTTTCCAACCTGAACAGTTCTATGAGTCTATGAGTATATGACTCAAGGAAAAAATATTTTAGTTTAATACTAATCAAACCAGAGTAAGACAATGAGAAATAAATCCAAATCTTAAAATGCCTTCCTCCCACACCTCCCTTTGTCACAGGCTCAACTTTATTCCCAGTTCTTTACCTCCTACCTCTGAGAGGCACAGGGGGGCATGGAATGGGAGTTCTGATCAGTTCATTGCATATTGTCTCTGCTGCTCCTTCCTTCTCACAGGGAGGACTCCTCACAGTCTTCCCCTGCTTCAGCATGGGGTCCCTCCCATTGGAGAGAGTCCCTCATGGATTTCTCCAATATGTGTCCTTCCCAAGGGCTGCAGTCCTTCACAAACTGCTCCAATATGGGTCCCTTCATGATGTCCAGTCCTTCAGGAACAGATCACTTCAGAGTGGGCTCCCCACAGGGTCATAGGACCTGACAGCAAACCTTCTGCAGCGTGGCCTCCAATCTCCATGGGGCCAAAGGACCTGGCAGGAGTCTACTCCAGTGTGGGCTTTCCATAGGGTCGAAGCCTTCTTTGGGCATCAACCTGCTGCACCACAGGAGTCCTCCACAGGCTGTAGGTGGGTATCTGCTCCACTGTGAAGCTCCATGGGCTGTGGTAGAACATACTGCTTCACCGTGGTCAGCACCACAGGCTACAGTGGAATTTGTGCTCTGGTGCCTGGAGCATCTCCTCCCCTTCCTTCACTGACCTTGGTGTCTGCAAAGCTGTTTCTCTTACTTCTCTCTGCAGATGCAGCTTGTTGCACAAATTTTTCCCCTTCTTAAATGTGCCAACACAGAGGCACCACCACTGACAATGACAGATTTAACCTTGGTCAGTAGCAGGTCCAACTAGAGCCACTGGCATTACCTCCATTGTACACAGGGAACACCTCAGGCAGCCCCCCACAGAAGTGACCTCTGTAGTACACCCAAAACTCAGCACACAAACCCAACATGTATATCTATCTGGAATTTGCCTTTTACAACCAATGTCTGAAGTCTGTTGCTTTCTTCTTTAAAGCAACTCATTAAGGTATGATGCTTAAATAGCAATCCAATCCTCCCCTGCCAAGTCACATCTCTTCTGCACTAAACAAATCCATTTGCCTTTTCCTCTCCTGCTCTATCACATACTCCAATCCTCTAACCATCTCAGCAGTATAGCACTAATGAGTATATTGCTGTAAAAGCAAAGATGATCAAAGAAGAAAGAGAAAACTTATAAATAAGCTGAGTGATCAAGGCACATGAATCTGGTTGTAATGAAGAACTACTAGTGTATTTTCTGGAAAAAAATGGTTCAGTGACTCATTTCAAACCTTTTTGTAAAACCAATCAGCAATGAAGAGCTTAGGCATAAACCCAGATTTTGGGCAGCACACTGTTTCTCCTTCGCTGAAACATATTAAGCCCCCAGTTCTGATATAAACAGCTCATTATTGTCTCCATGAACTTTTTATGGAGCTCTAATTCCTTAAGGAATAGGATGTTAGAATAATGATTTTCCTATTAATATTGTGGTTATAGATTATAGTAACCACATTTCAAAATAGAAGAACTTTTTCATCTGCTAGCACAGTTTGCTAGAAGGAAGCAGTGACAGAAAAATAGGAAGCTGATGAGGAGGAAAGCAAACCCTTTTCAATATAAGTGACTTACAAGATAAAACTCCTTTTCACCATGCAAATTCTAACTTTAATAATAAAGCAAGACCCAAAACTAGCCCTCACAACCCTATGTATCATGAAACAAACATCAAATATACCTTCCCTATGTTAACGGGCCTACTGTCTAGAACAATATTTGTTCTAGAGATGTAAACACAAATGAAATGTTTAATGAAAATTAATTCTTTCTTTGCATTACATACACAAACCTATGGCTCTGTTTTGAGATCAGGTGACAGCAAGCCAAAGAATGAAAAAAGCTCTCAATAATCCAATGCTAATATTAAAACCAGCAAAATTGTAGTTCCTTTATAAAGTGAGGGGTTTTGCTGCTCCATTTAATGTTTTCTGAAATACGTGGAATATGGAAAAAGACTTTAATTCACCAAAGAAAGCTTGTAATAATGAAAGTATTAGCTTTACCTATTATTAAAACTTTTGGAAATGTAAAGATTCATGCTTATTAATTCTAGGTGAATGTACATGGCCCCAAGAAGAGGTAAGCCATGACTTACTCTTCAACTGTGCTGCATTATTCTGTGTGATGAATATATTATTAAAAGGCAATAAGAACCACCACTCCATCACTGGAATTTTAGCAGCAGCCACTGGAGAACATACTCTCTTAGCCATATTTGTTTCTATGCTTTTTAGTTTAACTTTCGGAGTAATTTTCAAGGGGATTGGTTATGATGAAGAGTTTCCATAGATGCAAATGTTCCAAAACCTAGCCAAACCATCAGGTTACAAATTTTCACAGGAGTCTGATCTAAATTTGCTCATCCTGATTTTTCAGAGAGTAAAATTAATAAACATAGATTGAAGATTAAGAATTGGTTTAGATTTTCAAAGTCTATTGCAAATATAGGTCTACTGCTACTTGTATCAATAGGACATATACAGTCATCTCTGGCACTGAAACAGAGGAAATTGAATACTGAATGCTTTGGGAAATGCTATAAAATGCAATTAATTCAACATTTTTGTTATCTGTGTGATTTAGATGCATTACCAAAAATCACAAAAGCTAGGCCCTGCATGTTTTTATCTAGAAAGACAATGTTTCAGTGCAAGGAAAATTTTACTTAAGGAATTAAGTCAGATGTCAACTGTCAGTTTTCCAAAATAAATCTGTTTATTTGAATCTCTGTGAAAATAAAGATTTTTTAGAAGTAAACAGGACTGTATAACATGCAAAAGTATGAATTCTGTGGCAAAGTGGAACATTTTTTTCTAGATACACACATTTTCTACTGTTTCATGATGTTAGTACCTTTCTCTTCCAGTAAACAGTTACAGTTATGAGAACACGCAGTCACACTGAATGCTTGGCCACAGTACATTGATCACAGATCAGATTATTTCCTTCCCTCTGGTCACTGGCAGTGAAATGCAAGCTGAATGTCAAGGCAAGCCACTGCCTCTACCAGTCTTCAGGTGCTGCACCACACACACCGATGTTGCTAGTCCTCAACTACCTCCTTTTTTAGTAACTGCAGGTGACTCTTCTAATGGGTATGCTTTGTCAAATGTTAAGTAAAAAAAAAAAATTAAATTATTACACAGCCCTACTTTCAGTTGCTCTTTTTTTCCCCATTGGTCATTAAATCACTTATAAAAAAATTAACTTTGAGAACCGATGGAGACCTCATGGATGTCACCCAAAGCTTTTTCCACTGACCTCAATAAGATACTGAATACCTGTAAGGATTGAGCAATGAATTATCAAGAGTTCCTTAAAAGATCCTGACAAAATATATTTTCTTTCAGTCAGGATACAATCTTGAAAGAAAATGACATTTCCTGTCAGTTTGGGGGAAAAATTCTGCACATTTTTCAACACAAATGCAGAAATTCATAGGACTTGACCTGCAGTTAGAAATCTTGATTTAGGTTTACTAATTGCTTTATGACTCAAACTCAATATGAAAACCCTGCAAAAGCAAGGATTTTTGGTTTGGTTTGGGGTTGGGTTTTTTTTCGCTTTTTTTTCTCTGGCATTTATACACTGTGAGAAATAAACAGCTGGGGTAAGCAGCAGGCTTTTCAATATGTTTTATTTATTTATACACAGAACTTTAAGCATATGTCGTATTGATGGCATTTACATCATAATATATGTTGTTCCCTATAGCTGTGCAAATTCATCAAAATTGTCTGAATATCTACTGAATGTTAAGGCAAGAACAGCTTACCAAACTTTTTTTCCATCTGGTTCTTACCCGCAGGCTCAGCTTTTCTGCATAAAGGACTCTGAAGGAAATATATGTTTTAAAATGCAATAGTCTGTCTCTGAAAGAAGATGGTTCCTTTTCTCACTCCAACTGAAAGAAGAAATAGGCATGAGAACTTAGTTTATTCCAGACATAAGAACAAAAATAGTGAGAACTAATAAGAGGATTACATCTAGATTAAATTAAATATGTTAGAAAATATGATTTTGTATGACAGCTTGTACAACAAATACACCTTTTCACTTGTACAGTTCCATTATAAATTTATATATATTCGACAGACTTACTGATGCAAAAATTCTGTTCTTTAGGTTTATGATAACATGTTAAGACTTTACCCTTCACTGAGTGGTGTCTAAGATGTGTGGCTATCTGCTACATGTGTCCATAGTTGGAGAAATAATAGTAGGAAAAATTATAAAGGGCTTCTCTCAATAAGTAGGACTGTGCTCAGTCCAAGCATACTTCACTCATGGGTCCCAGGGCTTTTAGGTGTTCTAGCAGTCTACGTGCCTCAATACGGAAAACTCTCTTCTCATCCAAATTACAATAAGCAAATTCTGATTTCTCTGGTCTTGGACCTTGTTCCAGGGTCTGATGATATTCACTAAAGTTTTCTCTTTGATTTGTTGGATCTAGGTCAAGCCTGCTCCACATCAACCCAGATACAATAAATTTCAATAAAAATTGCAGAAATTCAAAAAAGTGGATGTTTTTCATGTTCAAAACATAATATATCCAAATCCCGTGTTGTATTGATTTTTTCTGCTCTGGAAAATTCATGGAGATCTACTTTCTATGTATTGTTCTGGACAGTGAGTGGAAAAGTATGATCTATTTAGTGAGATGTCTCTGAAGATGGATAAAAGAGCTCCTTCTGCATTAAATGACTCAGATGTTTTCTTTAAAGCAGTAGACATACTTGAAGTATACTTCACATAGCAGTATAATGCTGTGTGTTATTCGTTATCTTGCATAAGCACCATACCAGTAATGGTCCACTTACTCCTACAAATCTTGGGTAGACAATATTCAGAAAAATTGAGCCAGTGAGTGATTACTGTAACCATGGAAACAGTTGTCTGGTATCTCACACATGCAGTATGGAATGAGAAGACATATGCTCTTGCAGTCATGGGGATACACTGTCCAAACACCACTGACTCACCTTCTCCTTTTTCCCAGCACACTCCAGGTGAGTGAGTGATGGGTACCTCTGGTTGAGAAAAAGATGACAAGTCTGAAACATGACAGGTGAAATAGAAACCTAGATAAGATAGAATCTTCACTTTTTTCCCAATAGATAAACTTTATTTATTTCCTGGCAATGTAAAGTTTTTCAAGGCTGAAGATAGCATATACACTTTTTATCCTGCATAGCCTGGAACCATGAATCTTCTTAAGAGATATGTTACTTTCTCAGTATAAGTTAGCTTTTTGATATGCCTACCATCAAAGTTGTAAATAATAAGTGTTGGAAAAAAAATTTTCTCAATACAGTAACTTTAAAAAAAACATATAAATTCTCTCATGTGCCTTTAGTTCTAAAACCATCTTGATTTCTGAAATTTTGACACAGTTTCTCATGCCTTCCTTAGCAATTTCAAGAGTATCTACTTTTTACATTTGTGACTCATGGACTCACTGGTCATTTTAATATGTTTTAAAAATAAAGAAGAAAAAAATTCATTTTGATTACATGGTTGGCACCTAAAGTTTTTTTCCTTGGGCAATGGTATCCAAAATTATGTGCTTAGCTTGTTAAACATTCCCAAGCTCAGTGGGAAAGCTGAAAACAAACATGATATTTCATCCTTGGCAAGAGAGTTCATAAGCTGGAAGAATTTATTTTTACCATTCCGAAATCATTCTTTGTTCTCTACCTCATGTTTATTTCTGCCAATAATAAAAAGAAAAAAATCTCTGGTTTCAAAACCACCTAGTAAAGTGTACAACAAAACCCTGTCTGCTAGAGGAAAGATCCTGAGTCCTTGAGCTTACTCGGGGTCCTAAAATGATATGAGCTGTATATATACTCTTTCACTGATATGAAAGAGTATATATAAATTCAGGCATAATATGAAAACACTTGTATGCTATAATTCAGTATCCTCATCAGGAAATTATCATGCAATTGACTTGTCTAAAGAAAATTTGCTGGTACGCATCCATTTAATAGAAACCAGAAGATATTACTGCATCCAGTAAAGCTGGAGAGTAGGAAAAATGCTGGCATGTGAATTTTTCTGTTCATAAATGCAAGAAAGCATTCAGTGGAGAGAAAAAAATTGACATTCATATATTGAATTTGAAATATATCAAAAGAATTATCAGTGTTCCTGTCTATATTGTTCAGCAAAAAATATTTTCTCACTCTGCAGTGGTAGAAATGAACTGCAGAAGGATTAACAAATAATAGATAAAGCCTAAAATGAAGAATAAATAAATAAATAGGCCTGAATATAGTTTACATAATGTATAACATAGAAAACAATAGCATATTGCCACTTGGAATACTTTTGTTGTGGACCTTTAAATATACGTATTCAAATAATAGAAATAAGCATGATTGTATCAGAGGCTTGATAAGGACTGCCATACAAAAAGCAAATAGGATGACTGAATAATTTGATTGGAAACAGGACAGGGAAGAGACAAGTAAAGAAATAGACTATTTCAAGAATATAAATGGAATATATGCATAATAAAACATTTCAATCAAGTTTATCCTTTAGAACTTTTATTTTTAAAAATGTGTGCCTGTGGCACATAATTATTTGTGGAACTTTCTACCACAATATTTCATTAGATCAAAAAAATTTAATAGTATACCTGTACCACTGAAACACGTGCTGTGGGTTTTTAAAAATTTCCATAGTTCAACAATACTGAATGAAATCTAAATTCCCTGAATTCCTATGATTCAAGTTGTGCCTTGCCTTCTGATTGTCAGAGAAGCAACATCAACTAAGCATAACTTCAGCTATAGCTGCCTATTGTGAATTTTCCTCTGTCTTTCCCAAAAGTAAGTCCTGCAGGCTGTAAAAAGACATAAACCATAAAAGCCAACACTTCCTCCAAAATGGCAATTGCTACTATGTCTTATTTTTATTTTCTTAATTATTAGATCTAGGTCCATTTAAATTTCACTTTTAATTTAAAAATGGACTTTTGTTGACATCCAGATGCTACATAAAATTAGCTAAATCTTGCTGTGTAGTGCATTTAGACTAAACAAGAATCAAGATAAAACAGAAATCAATTGACTTTGTTTTCCAGCATTAATTTCATTTTACTGTTATTATAACAATGTTACAACTGTTTGATTCAAATATGTAAGATCTCTCTTCTTGTCTGGAAAAAAAAAACAAACATAAACCCCACAAAAAACAGACCTAAATGACATTTTTTTAAATTGTCAGAACAATTATCTGACATTTAACATGACACAGGTTTTTAGTACATATTTGTCGCCATTTCTTGCTGCAGACTTACTCAACTGCACTGTAGGATAAACACCAAGCAAGGAACTTCTCAAATACTTTTTTCCAGAAGGACATTTAGATATCTATGCAGCTTTTTTTACCTTCTAGTCCCTATAGGAAGCCATTTCTTCTTGTGTCTATGGCAATAGATTAGTGAGAAATATTTGCTTTGGCTAAGCAACCTGTAGGGATTCTACAGGAATGATTCAACAGTAACCAGAAAGCAAATAAGCTTCTTCAGAGGTATGAAAATTAAGTGTAATCATACCTTGATTTATTTTGTGGAATTTTAACGGGGGGACTCTGTGCAAATCCCAGAGACACCTCAGTGCTTTAATTGTTTAATTATTATTTGTGATATGAAACAGATGCTTTTCTTGGTAACCTCCTCTACCTGGATATAACTTTGAAACATATGCTAAATGACCACCTTGCAATTAGGTCAAACGATTAAGAATACAGCCAGATGGTTGTTTAATCTAAATGAATAATGTTAGAAGAATTATTTTAAAAGCATGTTTAGTAGTGCTTCTAGTTTTTTGTGTATTATGCTATTTCAAAGACTGACTGCATCCTCTTGATGGATTTTCAGTGCACCAGGAGAGGGTTAATGATAATTTATCTGTAGTAGCTCCTGTTTGATATGATTTTTTTTCTTTTTTTTTTTCCTTTTTGACTCTTGAAATGGTGGTGGAAAAGAACAACCCTAAGAAAAATTAGTATATTGATATATTATTTTAGAAAGATAATGAACAAGGTTCATCTCCTTCTGCATGTGAGAGTAATAAATTTTCTTTTTATCAGTGGCAAAGAAGCTTATTATTCTGAAGAACATTGCACAGCTATCAGTCCTACAGCCATTATTCATATTGTATGTAGCATCACAAGGCTTGCCTCAAATTTAGGAAGTTAAAAAATTTTTTCAAATGTTTGTCAAGGGTTTTTCAATTTGATATGGTGGGGATTTTTTGTTTGGTTTTGTTTTTTTTTGTTTTTTTTTTTTTTTTTTTATGGAGGCATTAATTCTATATGGCTTTCAATCTGAAATTCCTCCTTAAATAGTCGCATATTACACAAGTTTTCAGCACTGTTTTCATTACTTAGTTTACTCTTTCTTAACCTGTGGGCTTGCTACTTTTGTAGTTCTTTCAATGTTGCTCATGGTTACTCAAGACTCAAAGGGCTGGTCAAGTTTTCTGACATTCCTTTGTCCAGTCAGATTTTGAGAATTCTCTAGCTGTATCTGGCATTTCCAAACACACAGCTGAGAAACTAACAGCAACTCCAGATAACAAGCAACTTCTTTGGAAATGACGAATAGGAATCTGATTCATGTAATTACCTATTATACAAACAACATACAATTGCACTGTACATTTGCAATATTATCATCATATCCCGAACAAAGCACTAGAGCTGACACTCATGAATAGGATCTACAGGCACGTGTGTCTAAATAAATCAGAATTTACAGAACATATGCACCATTACGCACATGCACCTCTATCTGCTGAGGTGTTCCAAAATAGATATATTTTATCACTCTCGTGTCTTTACTGTGAAAATCGTTGTGGGGGGGAAGAAGAGGGAGAAAGCAAAGGAAACATTGAATTTAATGCAGTAATGCATTTTTCTCTTTTCAATAAAAGTGGACAAATGAAGTCATTATACTGGTTTCCTTGAAATCAGTTCCCCTCTCATTCTGATATACTAATAACAGTTTTTCTTGATATGTAACCAGAAGCCTGAGCCTGTGGAGCTGAAATTGTCTCACCGTTAATCAAAGCCGTGGTTTATCATGATTTAGGTCAAGGAAATAAACCTTCTCTGTGCAGCTTGATTGCTGGTACTGACATCACAACTTTTATTACTTTCACTGCTTTGGAAACAAATTGACATTCAGTTCAGAAATAACTCTGTTTGCTCAGCCAAACTGACTTTAATGCTCTCTCTGTGAGCTGACAGCTGGCTTGCAACAGATGATGATGAGTAATCAGCTGATCATGTCTGAAAACAGAACCATGCACCTGGAACCAACTTAAAATCACATTTCGATTACATTTGGAATAGTTATGGAGGCATCAAGAACTGATACAATATCATTGCATCTCCATTCATTATTAGCTTTTGGAAAATTGGTTACTTCCAGCTGAATTTGCATAGCTGAGTTTACCTGTACATATATGGGAAATTCTTCTCCAGTTCTGTAAATTTAAGCATTCTTTGACATCCACAGATTTTGTTGTTTAGAAAATGTTTCGTTAGACCAAAGTAAAATTAAGATAGTTATCATCAGAGATTAATGTCTCTACATTCAAATACAAAATCTCTTGTAGCCTTGGGTCACCAACCCAATCTTTTGCTTTTAGGAGTTTTTGATCACCTCTCACCATGTTCTCCATAACTGTAAATCTTGGTGATATTGGTATAAATATTTGTGTCTTAGCCACAGAAATGCTTATGTTGAGTACATTTTCATAAGGATTGTACACAAAAAATAGAGACATGAGTAGCTGATTTTGCTCGTTGACATGTCAAATGACAAGTGGAATAACAAGCTTTTCATTTTGTGAGACCATTGCTCAGTGTCAGTGGTTGCAGTGCTGCAGCTTATGTCTAGTCACATATTTAGGAGAGGTAGCAAACAACATCCACAATTAGTTAAAGATCAGTATATATGCCCCACTATGTGATACAACAACAAAGACCTTTGGAGATGCCTGAAGTGAAGGAAGGAGAAGCCTACAACAAGAGAATTCTGTGATCTTCAGTTATCCAAGAAGTTTATAACCGAGGGAATGGCTAAATGACATTTTTGATACTATATTATCATATAAACATATAAACTTATATGATACTATATTATCATATAAACACAGGTTACTATAGTATACGCTACCAGGGTCCTATGTATAATCGCCCTTGTTAAATAAGCATTAAGCATGTGTCTTCTGAACATGAAGGAGTCTTTCTAGAAATTCTAATAAAAGGTTACACCACAGTTGCACTTCATAACAGATATTTATCAGGAAGTAAAAAGCTTTGTGGAAAGGATCTCTCTGAGATGACAGACATATGGCTGCTTTGGAAAGGAAACACAAAAGGAACACAGAGGAAACAAGAGAAGGAATTAATTCTTTATATTTGAAATTTTCAGATAAGATCTTTCATCATGGTGTTTTAAAGGACCTGGGGAAAAAAAACCCAAAACACAACAACGACAAACAGTCGGTTTTATAGCCTCTATATTTGAGTCTCATTTGTTCCTACTGGTTCCCATTGATGTTATACTTTATTTAGAGTAGTGGGTTTTTATGGCATGGAGACTTTATCAATATGTAAAAGTACTTGATTAAAGCATAAGCAGCCAGACTCTTTGCTGCAGTGGCATTGAGTGACAGTACAAGAGACTGTAATCACAAATTGAAACACAAGAAATTAATTTAAATATGAGAAAACTTTTGTAGAGGTCAAACATGGGTTAGAGTGGTTGTGAAGTCGCCATCCTTGGAGACATTCAGCTGGACCGAGTTCTGAGATGGATTAGACAATCTTCAGAACTCCCCACCAGCCTCATCACTGATCCTGTGACTATTGTGGAAGGACCTCTGCTTTAGAGGAAATTGCAATTTTCCTGAGTAGCAAGCAGGTCTGCTCATGAAGACAAGCTTGTAGGAATTGTAGGATGTCAAGGGCAAAAGACACGAGACAGAGAAAGATCAGCATCTCACAGAGGACACGTTAAAGAGCAGAAGGAAGGAAGTGGCTGGTAGCCAGGCCTCAAGGGCAAGGAAAAGGAAACTTCATGGAGTGCAAATACTGGTACTCTGGGCTTGGTTTGGTTCTTGCAAATCAACGTACACATTTCATTTTAATGACCTCATCACAGAGGTGTTTTTTTAATTTGTTCACTTTCAGATTTGTATAATCGTATATTTAAATTCTAGCTGCTTGTGCAACTGCTATTTTATGAAGTCTTATCAACTCTTCAGACATGCATATCGTCATCTATATATCACAAATACAAAACCAGTTACTTTCTGTTCATGACCATGTCCTTTATTTTTGCTTTATCCATTATCATTACATGTTATATACAGAAGCTTTCTCAAAAAATCCCATGAGATTTCGGATTTTTGAATTTGTCTTCACTCTTTTTTCAGTCACTTTGAAAAACCAGGATGTGTTTTGCATGCAAACAAAGCAGCTGGAAAATGCTTCAATCAACCTCTATAATCAAGGGTATATTTTTTGCTTGTTCAGTACGAGGGCCTCACAGTGATAGCAGATAACATACACTACTGATTTTTTTTTTGAGTGTTCCTGTTTTCTTCTTTGTTTTGAGAGTAAATTAAAATTTAGCCTGTCATCAGCACACATTATAGAGTATTTTGAAGCAAATAAACTGGTTTGTAGTGACAGTGGAGAAGCTTTGTTCTCCCTCAAATTTATCTCAATGCTTTTTTAGTGAGTCAATCCGAACTGTGTGAAAACTTCCTTTTTCTACTTAGTGAAGAGTAGATTGTGCTTAAGAACTAAACAAACACAGGAAACAAAGTGTGCTGTCACAATCTCTAGGATACAGAGAATAATTGAAATCCATCAAACCAGTATAAGCAGGAAAAAAAAGTCTTGTTTTCCAAAGATGTATTTGGCAAGAGTGTAAGTTAGAGCTGATGACAAATCTCAGAAAAAGGAACTCTGTAAGAAACGAGCCTTATGTCTTTCCTGTGGGCAGTACAAGAGGGAGCTCAGCATTAGAGTTGCACATGGTAGATTCCAAAGTATAACATCTCCTTTCTAGAACAAATGCACTTTACCTGTGTTTGTTACTGCTCAATGAGTAAGAATAATACAAGACTGTAGAATTAAAAATGCGTACACACACAAAGATAAAAAAAAAGCTAAAAGCCATTAGCAATTGTCTTTGTTTGATATGGCCATGGAATACCATCAAGAGCAGTACAGAATGGGGCAGAATATTATACATATTAACCTGAAAATCAATTGCCTCTCACTATACTTTCTCAGAGAACCACAGATGTTTCTCCTTGATTTTTTGAAAATATTTGGACAATAATATTGTCATAAAAAACTTACAGTGGATGGTTCTGTTCTTTTCAAAAATCATAGAATTTAAATCACAGTCTTTTGAAGATGAGTTAGTGTCATGAGAACATTTCATCTAGCTTCTTTACTCAGCCCCTTCCTTTTCTTTCTTAAAAGTTACAAAGAAAATGGATGAAAGGTGCAAAGAAGATAAAAAGAAGTGAAGAAAAGAGGTGGACTTACAGAAAAATTACTAATCTCAGCAGGCAGATAGGGTGGACTGGAGCAAGAGCACAGAGATTCTTTTCAGAGAAAGAGGAAAGCACTTGAGCTTTTCCTGGGTCAAAAAAAAAAACAAAAAAGAAAAGAGAAGAAACTTTAACTGTATTTTAGCCACTAAAGGAGAGCAGAAAATAGAAGAGAAGGATGTCAGACATCTGTGGCTGCCAAGAAACTAAGGATAACAAGTTATAAGTTAAAAGGGGGGCTCACCTTACTGCTATAACAACCTAGGGTAGACACCTTCAGTGTCTTATCCAGTATGAATATGTTTTCCTCTTCCCAATAATGGCTCTCTTGCCTGTTCATGTGAGGACTGTGAGTTCGCTTTTGAAATATTGCTGTTCCTCATCTATTTTTCCTTCCAAGTTCATGTCCACAACTCTCTTTTGCCTTTAAAACACTCAGTCCTGATCCTACTTCTTGTTTTCTAAAGCATATATGTCTCTCTCCTTGGACTTTTAGGATTGCTAACACATGATTTCTGAGGCAGTTGTACCTTCTTTAAAGCTTCAGACATTGAAATCAAATGTCTAAAACCCTCAGTTTTCGCCTGTATTTTCTTTTTAATTTAAAACTCTCTTTCTAATAGCTAAAAAGAAAAAATGTATCAGTCAAAAATAAAGGGGGTAGGAAAAGAGCAGAACACAAAAGCTATGTTTTCGTTTTGTTGTCATTGTTTCATTTCCCTCAGTTTCCTACACATTCCTTTGCTATTTGGTCCTTGCGTTTTTCTGGAATAGTTTTTTTGTATCCACCATATTTTCTTTAGTTCTTCTCCTTCTGTTGACTTACAAAACTACACAACATCAACATGAGACAAGACTGAAATAAATGCAGAAAGTCAGTAAGCATGATTTATAGGAGTATTGATTATGAAAACCACCACCACCATTTCCACATCTGGGCAGGAGTGTCTTAACGTTACCCTAACTCAGATGTGAAATCAATAGAATGCATTCAGACTCTTGGCCATCTTCTCAGTTTTTTTTAATTTGCAGTGAGGCTTAGCATGCTAACAGATATTGGGGGTCAACTGAAGTTGGACAGCAGAAAATGCTTTTATCACCTGGTCCTGCAATAAATGTAATAGATCAGCTATGCCTGTGTTGGAGCAGTAGTGTCTGAGAGAGAAATGGAGAGATAAACTGATGTTACCAGCTTCATCAAACTGGGTTTAATCTACTACCATAGGTTACCCTAGACCCTTTTAGCTTGCTAAGGCTCTACACAATTTCAGCAGTTCCACCCAGAGTCTTTACAACAAACAGATATAGTAAACTGGCAAGGTATGATAGCAAACACACTCTTCTAAATACTCTGCAACTACTCACAGTGAGGCTAATCAGAGGTCAGATACATTCAAGGGATTTGTGCATGCAATAAGAAAACCTAGAAGGTCACTTTTTGTTGAGAGATTCAGTCAGGAATTTGCTCCAGATGTTGAAAGCTTATATTATATAGGAAATGTTAACTTTATTCTTTATTCAGTGCCTGGATATGCTGCTTTTGAGTGGTATATATTATTTCAAGACTTATTTTCTTGCATTTGAAAACATGCATATAGATCAATTAAACTGGAATACACAGAGAGAAAAAAAAAGATAAAAATGAGAAAAAAACAAATTAACAATTTTAATATATAAAAACTTTGCTAAAATTTTAAATAGGCAAACTACGAAATAGGCAAAATTTAATAATTCTTTTCCAAATAAGAAAACTATCATGATCAATTAAGTTTCCATTCAGTAACTTGCTTCTTATATAAGAATATAAAACCAGCATAATGTAAAATTTGTTTGTATTTGAAATTTATTTTTCCTTTCTGTTCTTAATAAAAATAATATTAGGTTTCAAAAAGAGGTTTGCCTTGATTTTATGGATTATAATTTCTATTCCTCTGTGTTCTTTTTATAAAACTCTTTGTAGAACTTTTTATTTGTTAACTTTGTTCTAGAACTTGGAAGTTAGCAAGGATTGCACCTTCTCACTGTCTGTAAAGTTTAACTGCTTATTGTAACTGCAGCATTACCATAACTTAAATACTTACTCTAATACATTTTTGATTGTAGAACACTGTTTAGCATGTCACCATGTAATCCAAATTCTGGTTTTTAATGAAACCTAAGCAAACTTTTTTCTGTTTGGCACATTGTGTCAGATTATATGCAGTTTTTATGCAAGATCCGTGAGGAGGGCATGACTATTTACAGTATGCAAATGATATGCAAATATGCCCTTGTTTTCTGACAGAACCTCTGATGCTCAAGGATATCCTTCCTTCTCCAAATGAGATGCAAAGAATGAAAAATTCTCCTAGGTTCAGCAATTATCAAATTCCACATCTAGTACAGCAGTGTCTCACTTTCCTGGCCCTGCAAGCTGCATACCAAACCCCCCACACTTCTGAAAAGCAAAAGACATTTATTCTGTAACTTATAAGGGCAGATAAGTCCCTCTGAATGGTTCAAATGTAGAAGAGAACAAAAGGTAAGGGAGGTCTCCCTGGGAGATCTCACTGTTCTATTACCAGAGGGAGGATGGACGCACACCTTGATCATTGAATGACCTTTAGATTTCAGCTTCAAAAGAGCTTCATGTCTCCACATAGCTGGGGATTTCAATCAGGCAGAAGCCCATATGCTGCACTCTACCGCACGCTATGCACCCCTGCCATAGAAAGCTTGAACTAACATACCGCTCTTGAGCCTTCTCCAGAGGTAATACTTGAAAGAGGTAATTACACGGCCAGCCAGTCAGCAGGTGTCAGCTATATGTAAAATAAAATTTACAAAGAAAAGATTTCATAAATCTAACAGTCAGGTTTACTTATCATAGGTTTTGTCTTTCGAACCACAATTATACAGGCAAAAGGTAGCAGCAATAGCATTAATAAGCAGCAAAGTATAGTTCTGAACAAACATTAATGACATCAAAAGTTCAATGTCCATAAAAAGTCTAGAAGAAAGGAGGGCAAGAATAGTTGTGACTCTTCCATGTTTATAAAAGAAGTAATGTGTAGTGCACAGAGAGTGTCCCTATTTCTCTTTTTCACTTGGAGTAAAGGATACAAAAATTATGACCCAAATTAATTCTGTTATGAGTTTGTAGCTTAGGCGCCAGATCCTGCGCTTGCATAGCATTGCTAAAGTTAATAGCAGTCATCTCATTAGCCTCCTCAGAGGTTCTTGTACTAAATTTTATATGAGCTGCTTTATGTGTTCATCTTCTATGTCTCACATACTTCATACAAAGGAAATGTAAGCAGTTTCTTTTTCAGATTATATTCAATATTTTATGTGCTGAACAGAGATACTCACTTTCTTCACTTTCCTTAATCTTTTTTTTTTTTTTTAACATTGCACCATTTAAAATTACAGGTAATATGGGAAGTGACTATATCTTAACATGTTTCTTGTTTTTCCAGCAGTCATATATTATTTTAGATTGTGCAGGCAGTATTTTCTGTGTCATTTCCAAAACTCTGTTTCAACGGTAAGACGAAAGGCAATTATTTTGCACTGAAGGTGCAGTAATTATTAGCTACTTATTTTCACAGCAAACTGTGAATAAAGATATTTACTCATTTATTTCATTCATTTATTAGTCTATGTTTTATCTAATTTCTATTTAGAAACTACAAGGATTTTGGGTTCCAAATATGCATGTGATTTGACAGTGGTGTTTCAAAAATGCTGTACAAAGAGCAATACCCTGCTTACCGCAGTCACTTACGATGCCAAATGCACATTTGTCTTGTGTAATCTGTGCACTAGAACAGCCTGCAGCTTGCAAAATATTGTATATCCACAGACTATTTCTGTATAACAGACTCAGATGAACCAGTTGCATACCCAAATTCAGTGGTTATTCATCTCAGTTGCACACCAGATTTTGGGAAGAAGAGATGGATACAGACAAACGACACCCCACTCCCAGCCCCCACCTTTCATCTAATTCTTTCTCTCTGGTATCCCTGTCCCAATATATTTAATCCAGAGAAATTATTCAATTGAATTTAATCTTCATTTTCCCACATTTTCTTAGCCCCTTCATATATTTTTTCGTCTAAACTTAATATATTAGTCCTTTTGCTTTATACTGGCTTTGCTCCTCAGTGGAATTCATAGAATCACAGAATGGGTAAGGGTGGAAGGGACCACAATGGGTCATCTGGTCCAACTTCCCTGTTCAAGCAGGGTCATCCTAGAGCATCCTAGGATTACGACTAGATGGTTCTTGAACATTTCTGGTGGGGCAGGCTCCACAACCTCTCTGGGCAGTCTGTTCCACTGCATAGTCACTCACACAGGAAAGAATTTTTTCTCCATTCTCAGGTGGAACTTCCTGTGTATCAGTTTCTGGCTGTTGTCTCTTGTCCTATTGATTGGCACCACCAAGAAGAGCCTGGCTCCATCCTCTTGACACTCTTCCTTCAGACACTTATAGACATTGATAAGGTTCCCTCTCAGTTGTCTCTTTTTGAGACTGAACAGGCCCAACTCTCTCAATCCTTCCTTGTAAGGGAGATGGCCTAGGTCCCTAATCATCTTCATAGCCCTCCGCTGGACTTGCTCCAGGAGCTCCATGTTTCTTTTGTACCGAGGAGCCCAGAACAGGACACAGCACTCCAGATGTGGTCTCATCAGGGCTGAGCAGAGGGGTGGGATCACCTACCTTGACCTGTTGTCAATGCTTTTCCTAATGAACCTCAGGATATCATTGGCCTTCTTGGCCACCAAGGCACACTGCTGGCTCATGGACAGCTTGTTGTCAAACAGGACCCCCAGGTCCTTCTTTGAACTGCAACACAAAGAAGGTCAGCCCCCAGCCTATCCTGGTGCAAGGGGTTATTCTTCCTGCATTTGCCTTTGTTGAATTTCAGACAGTTCCTATCTGCCCATCTCTCCAGCCTGTTAAGGTCTTTCTGCAGGACTGCACAGCCCTCTGGGGTATTACCCACTCCTCCCAGCTTTGTGTCATCACCTTCAGTAAACTTGCTGAGGAGGTATCTGTCCCTTCATCCAAGTCATTTATGAGCAATTTAAACAGTACTGGGACCAGTATTGAACCTTGATGGAGAGCATTAGTGACAGATCTCCAACTATATCCTTTGTCACTGATTACAACCCTCTGGGATCCGCTGTTCAGCCAGTTCTCAATCCATCTAACTGTCCACCTATCTAGTCCACATTT
>NW_016690206.1:4756210-4821193 GCF_001604755.1 Lepidothrix coronata | reverse complement strand
CTTGGTTGTGTCACTGGCAGGGTTCGTGCCTTATTCACCACCTCAAATGGTTGCCCGCACTGGGACTTCACCAGGCACCGGGAAACAGGGGTATTAAGCTATGGGGTGCCTGATGGAGGTGTCCATCTCGCCAGGATCAAAAAGGAAAAAAAAGGAAGAATACAGCGTGCTGGATTACCTCTGAAAAAATGAGACAAAAAAGGAAGAAAAAAGGACCAGAAGAAAGGGCAACAGAGCTTCAGCACACAGAAGTAACCAAAAACTGGTGAAATGGGAGGGATGTATTCTCATAAGGGGAGGTTTTCCTCATAAATTAAGAAGGCAGCTGAAGCTATCATCCATTTTTTAAAAGAACAGAACAGAAATAGAGAAGAAAATAGACTTTGGGACTTATTGCATTGGATTTCCATAAATGAACCAGCTCTACCTTTAACTGGCATTCACCAAGTATTATCTTGGAGAAAAATAGGCCATGAAACCGCTGCAGAACAACCATGCAGCAACATGGATACAGCAAGCTTACTCCGGCCATGAGGCGGTAGTGAAAGCACCTCTTCCATCACCACCAGTTCAACCAACAGACAACAAATGCACGACCGTTAAAGCACCACCATGACACTCCTACCAAGAAACCAACCCACAGTCCTCACCAGCCTCAGAACAGCTTCTACTCCGAAGACAGCCTGATGGAGGAGGAAGAAGAGAATTTAACGCCCTAGAAATCTTAGCCAAGCTGTGGCAAACTGAACTCAGTGAGACAAGAGAACCAGAAAAAAGACAAGCGGTTTTGGATCCTGCAAAAGAGGAAGAACAGCAAATGTTGCCACAGCTACTACTTCAGCTCGAGGAAGAGAATACAGACTAGGAAAGCACACAGAACATATGCCTGCCCAAGCCCAGTCTTCTCTCCTCATCCATCCAGGTAGTTTTTTCATCGTAGAAAGCAATCAAGTTGGTCAAGCATGATTTACCTTTAGTGAATCCATGCTGACTACTCCTGATCATCTCCTCCATGTGGATAGAGATGGGCTCCAGAATGAAATACTCCATTACCTTTCCAGGGATTGAAGTGAGGCTGGGTCCTTCTTGTCCTTTTTGAAGACTGAATTGACATTTGCTTTCTTCTAGTTGTCAGGCACCTTTCCAGATCACCACAACTTTTCAAAGTTGATTGTGAGTGTCCTTGCTATGGTGTCTGCCAGATCTCAGCATTTATGGATGTATCCTGTCAGGGCCAACAGATTTGTGGATATCAAATCTGCCTAGGTGGTCTCTAGCCCAATCCTCATTGACCAATGGAGAATCCTTCTTCCAACATTTATTTACTCTAGCCTCTTGGGTCAGAGATTTCTATGGGCTGATCATGACGGACAGTCTGAAAACTTCTACTTCCTCTGTTACATCTAAAAGAAATATTCACTTCCCTTGTAATCTGCCCTTATCAACCTGTCAACAGTTTTCAATTGTCATAATCTTGCATCAAATCTAAAATTAGTGAAATGAAGCATTTCTATGTAATGCTTCAGCTGCTTCTGTGCTTTTAATATGTCACTTTATAGTGTGGTCTGAAGGATGACAGTCTGATGGACAGCTTCACTGTCCATCTAACCCTCAGGGAAAGGCAGGAGACAGCTTGTTACTCTCACTTTTTATTTACACTCCCTGCTGACCGTACAGAGGCTACAGTAAGTGGAGGAATGAACAGCTAAAAAACCTCACTTAATTCAGAAATCTTAGAACCACAGAATCATAGAATCAACTAGGTTTGAAAAGACCTCCAAGATCATCAAGTCCAACACTGCTGTGGTTACTAGACCAGACCATGGCACTAGGTGTCATATCCAGTCTCATCTTAAAAACCTCCAGGGACGGTGAATCCACCACCTCCCTGGGCAGCCTATTCCAATGTCTTCTTTCTCTCTGTAAAAAAATTTTTTCCTAATATCCAACCTAAACCTCCCCTGGCAAAGCTTAAGATCATGCCCTCTTGTCCTACTGCTGGTTGCCTGGGAGAAGAGACCAACCCCCACCTGGCTATAACCTCCTTTCAGGTAGTTGTAGGGAGTGAGGAGGTCTCCCTTGAGTCTCCTCTTCTCCAGGCTAAACAACACTAGGTCCCTCAGCCTCTCCTCATAGGACTTGTGCTCCAGTCCCTTCCCCAGCCTTGTTGCTCTTCTCTGGACCTGCTCCAGCACCTCAATATCCTTCCTGAACTGAGGGGCCCAGAACTGGACACAGCACTCCAGGTGTGGCCTCACCAATGCTGAGTACAGGGGCAGAATCACTTCCTTGGACCTGCTGGCCACACTGTTCCTTATCCAGACAAGGATGCCATTGGCCTTCTTGGCCACCTGGGCACACTGCTGGCTCATGTTCAGCTTCCTGGCAATCCAAACTCCCAGGTCCCTTTCTGCCTGGCTGCTCTCCAGCCACTCTGTCCCCAGCCTGTAGTGCTGCATGGGGTTGTTGTGTCCAAAGTGCAGGACCTGGTACTTGGTCTTGTTGAACCTCATCCCATTGCAATCAGACCATCTCTCCAGCTTGTCCTGGTCCCTCTGCAGAGCCTTCCTGCCTTCCAGCAGATCATTACTCCTCCCCCCAACTTGGTGTCATCTGCAAATTTGCTCATGGTACACTCAATCTCCTCATCCAGATCATTGATAAAGACATTAAACAGAACTGGGCCCAACACTGATCCCTGGGGGACACCACTAGTGACCGGTCGCCAACTGGATGCAGCACCGTTCACCACCACTCTCTGGGCCCGGCCCTCCAGCCAGTTCCTAACCCAGCAGAGAGAGTGCTCCTGTCCAAGCCATGTGCTGCCAGCTTTTTCTGGAATATGCTGTGGGAGACAGTGCCAAAGGCTTTGTTGAAGTCCAGGTAGACCACATCCACAGCCTTCCCCTCATCCACCAGGCGGGTCACCTGATCAGACAGGATCTGCCCTTCCTAAACCCATACTGGCTGGGTCCCCTGTATAACTCACCCGGGTTATATATCTGTTTTGTGCGTTAAAACCACTTTTTCTCTGTATCATTGTATTTGTTGTAATCTTTTTAGTGAATTGTAACTCTGACTTGTAATCTCTCTTGAGTTGAGTTTATTTCTCCAGTTGGTTTACGTTTAAACCAGCACACCCAACCAGTATGAGCACAGAGCTTTAAGACCCTTTTTGGGACTAGGCACTGTAATTTGTCTCTACTGCAAGCTCAAATCCCCATGCAACCTGCTGGCCCTTGTGCAACTTTCAAAGAGACAATTCAGTATTGCCCTGACCTTGGAGTGTTGTAATTGTCCACTATGTTTTAGACAAATATACAACCAGTATTAATTTAATTTCCATTTAAGCTACTTTTCTAATCTCTTAAAAACAAACAAACAAAAAATCTCAGTGTGTAATGAAAAAGATGAAGTATGAACTTTGTCACAGAACTATCAAATTTTATATTTTATGGCTAGGAATTAAAAATATAAACTTCCTTTTTGTGCCACATTCCCACTTCCATGTTAAACTTACACAGCATGCAGTAAATCATTTTAAAGATAAACTGTTAATATACTTTGCTTGCAAAGGGCAGACCATTAACAGAAAGTTTACTTTAGGCCTTTAAAATTCTTCTCCTATCTTCCGCTCTCTCTGGCTCTGTGACCTCAGGGGATGTAATCCCTTAAAATGCAGCTCATCTTCAATTAGCAGAGAGAACATATGTATGTTCTTCACTGAAATCCCCAGGTATCGTGCAATGCAGTTCACTTCAGATTTTACAGTTAATTAAAGCCTCATACACATTTTCTGATTCTCCAGCTGGCAATGGAGAGTTTTAAAGATTAGACCACTTTAGCTACTACTCTGCTAAAAAGCTTGTTAATAAACATTAATGTTCACGTGCCTTTCTTGCTGACCAATGCACTGTAATGGGAAGTTTATAACCCCAGTTTCCTGCTAACAATGAGTGGAAACTGATGTTGCAGAAGGGACCAGAGTTTGAACAGTTTGCTTAAAGATAATCCCCCATAGAGATCAGAGTCCACTGAGAAAATGTGCCTTAAAAATGTGTAAATAAATCTTGAGAGGAGGTTAAAAAGTATTTCCAGGTTATAGCTTTGAGAAATAGTTATAACCTTGAAAAATAGTAAGGAAGAAGTAACCTTTTCTGAATAATATGCTAAACTCTTGTAGTAGGCAGATGTGACTTGCTGATATACATGAGAATAGATAACATGTTTTTGAGGGAAATAAAGCACATTGTTTTTTGTCCAACCCCTTTCAAGAGTCACTAAATTTACAGTATGTGTTCAAATCCTTCTTTTTTATTTAGTCTCCTGTGTAAGGAATATGAATATAATAGTTGTCTGACAGTTGGTTTGATCTCATAGGAAGAAGATTCAGTGCTAATTTTTTTCTTTTAGTAGAAGATTTTCTAGTCCTATTTCTCTTCAAAGTAGTAACTCTGATTAACTCTGTGCTTCTTCCTCCTTTTTCTTTCCTCCCTCAGCTAATATTGAGCCTTCTTTTACCAGGTTGTTCCAATCACCTTTTTAATCTGTCATCCTCTTTCCCTCCTTCCGATTGCTGCTTCTCTTTTCTCCACTTTTCTTCCATTTTCACTCAATATCCCATTTTTACCTTTTTAACATTCATACTATCCTCCTGATCTTTCACTGGACTGAAGGCCCTTGATCATGGCATAATCTCACGCTTCAAGAAGTTATTCTCTGAAGACTGACTGTAAAAATATCACTGTATTGTCATTCTCCCATGCATCTTGATGTGGGGTCGATCTTCAGATCAACAGGGCTTTTGTTACAAATGAAAATACTTTTATTCCTTATGTTTAAAAACACCACAGTAGGCCAGGTGATTGCAGGTACCAGTGTTTCTGAAATAAATTCCTTTATTTTCTTTTTTTCTTATTTTTTTTTTATTGAAGGTACTAAGAGATAGAGTTTGCCAGGCACATTAAGTGACTGAAAGACTTAATGAAGACTTAAGTCTTCATTCTGTTTCTGATATTGTCAAATTTCACCCTTGATCCTTCTATAAGAAACTGCTCTGAGGTCAAAGAACATACACAAATATAATTAAAGGCAGAATTAGTTTCTTTTCACCTGAGTGGCTTCTGGGTCCATGATGAACTTTTTTTTGGCTTTTTGTTTGTTTGTTTTTTTTTTTTATTGAAAGTGCAGTTGGGGAAACCATTACAAAATTAGCCCAGACATACTGTGCACATGGGAATTTTGCCCATGTCTGTTGAGGGACCCACCTACAATAAGCTTTCTGCAGAGACCATGGGGAGACAAGTCACCATCTGCCAGTGTTGGTTGTGAAAGAAGGGTTCTACAAGAAGAGGAATTTACTTTGCAAAACAGATTTGCATTCCTACATATCCCACAAGATCCAGGGACATATAAAGCTAGACTTAGCTTAATGCTCATCCTCTCTTGAAGTTTAGAAAGCTTATGACAAAAGAATGAAGAGGATTTTTTTACATTTGAAATATTTTCTATTTCTGAAAGTGCCAGTATTAATGTATTAATAATTACATTGATACAAGAGCAGGATGGATGGTAATCTACATTACCCTTTCCTGATGTTAATGTTTGTCCTATAAGGCATATAAAAGGATGTATGTTTCAGAAGTAATTCCTTTTGTGTAGTCAGTATATACTTGAATACTTTGGGGGTGGTGTTCTTCATAATTTCTTGTCAGGTAAACCTGCTGTCTAAAACCCTGTTAATCTGAACAATACTTTACCATGGGTACTGGTATGAGTATCCAGCCTCGATGGAATATCTTCTGAGTATTCATTGTTTTCACACTATTTCTGCAATTCTAGCTTTAAATGCTTTACAACGATTATTTTCTTTTGGTCTCTGTCCCTTATTTAGTTTACTTCAGAAAAGAACTGAATTTATTTCTTTGATATCGAAAGGGATATGCAAAAGCTAAGAAAGATTCATAGCTAGAAATGTCAGATGTTATAAATCAGCATATACCTATTAATTCCACTAGGTCTATGCACATTTAACTTGACCCATTTCTACATCTGCAATAACTTGGTCTCATTCAAAAGTCGAGATGTTACATGTTTCGTTACATGTTGTAGTGGATTTGCATTTCTGTGGGGTTCTTTTCTTTGTCTGTGGACATATTTGGAGTTGAGAAAGAAAAATTACATTATTCTATTTGAAACTATTTAAAAAAGAGCAACTCTCGCACAGAAAAAAATTACGGTACTCTGTAATTTCCTCTTTTATGAAAGCTTATAGCTCTCATACGTTATGCAAATGAAATGGTTTGGTCCATTGTTGGTCATGGAAATTAAAGAAACATATCTATAATTCTGTGATCATTTCCCATCTGAATAGCAACTCCCTGTAATTTGACAAAGTGAAGTATAAATGTAGGTAAACTGCAAATACTCACCCTTGGCTAAATAACAATTTTGTAACACAGGTGTTTCTACAAGGTCAGGGGAAAAAATTAAACCCACAAAACCATAAATGTCCTGTTAATATTATAAAATAATATAATTTCTTAAAACTCTTCTGCCAAAGATTACAAATGCTAAGTAGGTTTATTACAGATTTTCAATCAAAAGCCAATATGAAAGGAAGACAAGGAAAGGAAGTACTGTATTTTCTGTGTAAAATGGGTATTTTTCTACCCACTAACATATAAAATTATTGCTAAGTAGTGAGAAACTGCTGTGAAAAATGTGTTCCTTATCAATCTGTGACAAGGTTTTACCTATATATAAGAACTGGAGAATTCACTGCACAAATTTTCCTATTAGTCTTCTTTGATTTTTTAAGATTCCAGAGGAAAAAAATTACATTTTTCTTTAAGAATACATTCAGAATTTTATGTTTTGGAATTGCTTTAACAGAACGCAAATTGATAAATATCTGTTTAACTTGGTGGTAATACTAGGAAATGGGCTAGATTCTAAATGTCACAAATACTTCTTTTTTTCTTTTTTTTACAAGATAAACATTGAGTTTTCCTTTCTCAACAGTTTTCAGAAATTAACATATTCATCTTAGCATTTTAGTCTCTTTTGGTAACTGAGTGTGAAAGCAGTAATCAAATTAGTGCAATTTAGAAAAATGACAGGGGTAAATACTAAGTGATGAAGAAAATTACAAAATTTTAAGACCTGCAATATTTCAGGGCTAACAGAGAAACACATTCAGATCATTAAATTGTGCTTTATTAAAGTAAAAAAAAAAAGATTCAGAAAGCATTGTGTGTTAATTCTGCATCATCTATGAGGACTTGTTTTAAGGTATCTGTTAAAATCTGTAATTTTGCCAATATGAACTTGCCTATATTTTTAAGATACACAGGGGGGGGTTTATGATCTAGACTTGGATACAGCTATATCAAATACATTTGTAGATTATGTCCTTAACAGCCCAGTAATGCTCTGAATGCCTCTGATATGAGTAGTGATGTACATGGGCTACAAGAAATATTTTATTAAGGGGAGGCTATATGATTGCTAGTGTGAGCATCAGAGGAATGGTAAGACACAAATGTGCTCTAAAAGAAGTAGTTATTTTCTATAATTTGCAAATGCATTTATAAATTTTGGAAGAGGCGTGGTGTACTGTCTTCATCATCATACATACCTTGGATCTGGAAGTATCTCGTGTACAAGAGAGGGAAAAGGTGCTTGGAAATCAGTTGCTGTTAATGTCAGCATTTTGTCAGGAGCAGACAGTTGTCTGATAAAATTTATCTCTACTCTGCCCTTCTGATTCCTACTTTTGTTCTTCATTTGTGTCTGTAACAGCTGACCTGCTTGCCTCTTTTTTTGTATTTATGTTTGAGAATAAAACAGCAATCTGACTTTATCAAATCTAACTGGGGTTACCTTTAGATGTCTGCTATATATGTTTTATAATATATAAGATTATCTCTAGAATACACATCAGAGATGATCAAGGCAAAGGTATCTTCAGTTAGTGGTATATAATGATCCATATACTGTATGGCTTACAGCAAATTTATTCATGGTTTATCAGCAAATCCCTAACAGACAATAATATGTTAGAACTTATGATTTTTCATAAAAAAATATTTTTTTGCTACAGACTTCTTTTTAATTGTTAATTTTAGGCCCTGCTTTAAGCTTCTCTCCATAGGTAGATTTTCCTATTTGTTGAAAAGAATTACAAATGGTTCCATCAGCACCTGATTGAGCATTTTCAGTCTCCTCATTCTGTGGGGGTTATATTGTTTAACTATTTATCACAACACTTTTAAGAAATCATAATCTGTGCAGAATGAAACTGAAGGTATTTCCTGATGTTCTCCCATTATATTTTCTCTTAATCAGTTATTTAATGTAGAGAATAAGATTTTCTTTTATAGTGAGACTGATTTGGCATTGTTGGGTCCAAAATATGCATAAATTTCCATATGGTGTATGTCAATGAGGACTTGCATATCTGACAAGTAAAGACACATGGTCAAGTTTCCTTTGCAGTGATAAACCGAGCATGCAGTCATATTCCATTTGCAGTGCAATCCCTTGAAGGGCACAAGGTCAGTCTGTTTAGATCATACACATTAGTTACAGTGACTAAACAGGGATTCTTCTCATAAAAATTCTGATATTTTCTTCTTGTAAATGTACCAGATGCTGAATCATCTAATGTAGGAGGTTTAACATTATTTATTTAGATCACTTGTCTGTCATTATATTCCCTTATGCTGTACAAGTTTGGAAGTAATAAATAAGAGTGTTAGATGAAAATAGAGTTTTTCTGAGAAAAGCAACTTCATACTATCCTTGTTCAAATCTTTTACAAAAACACAATAGAATCAAGGGTAGGGCTTTTTTTTTAAAGACATACAAATGCTTAATAAATAACAGATGGATACAGATAGTGCAATTGGATGAAGATGTCTGCTTTTTTTCTGGGATATTTTGCTGTGGCATTTCAGATTAAATGGGTTGATCAAAAGTTTCCGTATCTTATAATAAAGATTACTGAAAAAGCCAAGAGAAACAAAAACCTGCCCATCACTGAGAAAGAAATCTCAGCCACACAAGGTGCGAGGAGATTGCAGGGACAAGAACAAAGGCTTGTGTTTCTCTGATCTGTGTCAGAAGGCTTAGCAATTTTTTTAAGAAAATAGTCATAGACTAGACAATATTTGGAAAAGAATAAGACTGTAAGAAAAACTAGATGATGGGGAAAAAGTGAGATATGATTGCTAAAAGAAATTACTTGTCTTTGAACCAAGTTATCACCCTAAATGTTACGATCTTAATAAAATTATAAATTGTTCATTAAAACAATTTTATGTGATAAACTGTGAAAACTGCTTTCCAGTCATTCTTTCAGTCACTACTTCTGAGGGGTTATTTCTCATACTGGAGGGTGAGAGTGTGGAGGGATGGGGGAAGGAGAACACAAACACCATTCCTTTTGTGTTTGACCAGGTTTCTTATTAAATGGAAAATTCAGGATTGGTCTTTACTAATTCATCTATAATAATTACTCAACAGAAAAGGACAGCAGTGAGATTTCCAACAAGGAAAAAAATAAGAAAGGTTTAAATGACAAGGCATGTTTAGAAGAAGATTGACCTAATATTCTAATAAGCACTATTGCCCCAAGATAAAGATGAAAAAAAGACACTTTAAAGATGAGCTCAGCTTTCGGGAAAAAAAAAAAAAAGGAAAAAACATTCTGCAGTTTGCACTCAGTCTTTTATGGTCTGTCTTCTAATTTATACAGTGTGAGTTAAAGTTACAAGCATAAATAGGGCATATAATATACCTTTTACAGAACATATCAGAGTTCTCAGGAAAGTAGATTTAAGGCTTATACAAAGATACACAGTAATCTATTTCTGAAATAGTATTCGGTTTCCTTCTTAAAGACAAATTAAAAAAAAGTAAACAGATATTCTGGAAATGAAAAAGGAGCTTCTCCATTTCCTGAGAAATAGTGTCAGCTGAATGCAAAAGTCTCCGTAGAACATAGTAAAACTTAATGTCAGAGCCCCGAATGACACCCATTGGATGTTCTACACATACTCTAGAAATACATTTCCCAAATATGACGGTAATGTCAGAAGAGTTTGCCCAGCTAAATATGGTGGTACAGCAAGTATATTGAACCAGATAGGTGCTACAATGAAGCATAAAGAAAACTTCTATGAGAGGAAAACGAGGCGAATCCTGAAAACTTAGAATGATAAAAAGTTGATTGCTATGCTCAGTTTTATGTTGAACTCAGCAGTTCTTAAGATTATGGACAGCGAGGACCCACAAAGGCTGCTTGCATTTCAATACTCTAAAAAAAATTGTGCATCACAACCTATAATGTACTAATAAAATCTTTTTGCCATCTCTCCCCAGTAGAAATTAATCATCTTATCTGAACATCTAGTATTCATATTGAATTTAATGAATTTATTATTACATTTATTGAAATATATCTGCAATTCTCTTTCTCACTCTTTCAAACACTACCTCAGAGATTATTGGGGTTGAAGGTTTTCTAGAGGTTATATTGGTGTTGTTTTGAATGAACAAGAACGGGTCTTGAATTTCCTTCTGCTAGCCCCAGTAAGCTTCACATAAATATATCAGTCATATATTTGGTTTATAAATTTTACAGTTAGTAGCACTAATTTATTTTTTCTTAATGTTGGCAAAATCTTCCCATAAATATTGCTTGGGTCTGATTTATTGATGTCATTCATTGGGGTGTGATCCTGAAGAACTCCACAAGAAAAAATCCTATTAAAATATATGCAACCATTTATGTTATTAAGAATCACTCTTTTACTAAGTACTTATCTAATGGGAAGCTTACAGGGTAAGACCAAATCTGCATGAAAAGTTTTTCAGGTAAATACGGAAAATAAAGAACTGAAAATATTCATTCATGGAAAATGTGAAGCTGCTAATTAACCTCTGTAATTAAAGACTGCACAAAGAGCTCTAAATTTGTCACTGAAAAGTCCTTGATTCTCAAAATGAAAAAAAAAAGATTTACCAAACTGTAGATATGTCAATTTGTAAAAACATTAGCATTTTACAAATAGATTCTGTTTCCTTTAATTAACCCATGTTCTGATGACAGCACACCATGCTGTCCATATGCTCTATTTTGACAATGAATGAGGCACTAACTCTTCTTGATTGTAGTATTATGGCAGATGCTACCCTTCTCATGCGTTCTCATGCTGTCTTCAGTATTTGTTTTGTTGTGGTTTTGTTTGGTTTTTTTTTTATTTGCCTTCAAGCACGTATTTTTTCCTTTTTTTTTCTTTTTTTTTAATCAGAAAACTGTGGTTTGAATACAGAAATCAGATAAGGAAGACGTAAGGGGCAGGGGAAGGGGAAAAGGAGAAAGACAAAATGGATAAGGAAAGTGGAAAGGGTAAGGGAAAGCAAACAGGAAGGATGATGATGACTTAAGGCAAACAAAAATTAATTCCCTAAGCAAGGAATCTCTATTCTCATTGTAACGCTAACAACCTCTGTAATCTGATGAATACATCTAACAGTGTTTTTTCATGGAAATAAATCAATTTAAAATAACCTTTTGGCCAAACCAGAGAATGTGTAAATTTGAAAACCTCCTTGACCATTGCATACTATTCCTGTATTTTCTTCCTAGTACCACTGGAAAGTCTAATGACATATGACTCAGTCATTTTGAGGTTTTGGTGGCTTCCTTAAAAATCAAGACTCCTTAGTTTTTGTTTAAAATGTGTCGTTTATAATATCCATAACACTTACGGTTCTCAAGTGTGAAAGCCTTCTTGATCAGAAGAACTGAGGAAGACATGAACTTGGACAAACAAAAGAGATATAGGAAAAGATGACAATGAGGAATGACAGGAAGATAATGAAACATCAGTAATAGCTGATTCAGACACTGGATCACTGGCAAATCTCACTGAAGGCAAGGATAACCTTTCCATTCATTTAAAGAAAAAATGACAATAAAATACAACGTCTGGGAAAAGTACGGTTATATTAACAAATATTGACCAGGAAATTATAAAACTTTTTATAAGAATAGAAAAAAAAAGTTGCAAGCAACACATGCACACTAGCACTTGTAAAAATTGTTCTAAAATCCTTACTGCTTATTCCATCATTTCATCTGTACCAGTACAATCAATAATAATTGCATTTGGAGTAATATAAGCATATCTTAGCAATGTGGTCACTTCTATAACCATGTTAACCAGAAAATTGCTACTTATCTCATAGAAAGACTGGAAACCGTTTTTGTTTCTTTTTTTTTTTTAATCCATTAGGCATTAAAATCAAAGAAAAAATCTTCTTAATATCTAGAAAGAAAACATAGAGGAAAAGGTGGAAGAATAGAAACTTAAAATATAAAGAAGGGGACATATTCAGAAAAAACTCATTTTATTTTGATACTTCCAGTTGCTTGTTCATTGTGGTTTCTAGAATTCTGCACAATGGTTTAGACTTTCAAAAGAAAAGGAGGAGAAAAAAAAAAGCATTAAAAATCTTTTTGTTGCAGTGTTATTTTTAAAATATTATTCACAGATTTTAAACTTTTGTTTATGACAAAGACACCTCTAGAAACAAGTTGCCCATTTTGTTAAATTTGTAATGGACAGATAATATAACTTTAAATTTGTATATGAATGATACCTGCCTATAAACCTATAGTGATATCTTATGGAAGAATTAACATTGCAGGAGGTAATGGCAATATTTCTATCACCAAACATTATCACACAGTTCTAAAGTCCACAGGGACTTCATGAAAAAAGGAATGAAGGGCAATAATATAAAATTGTCCAAATAACGACAGGTGTGTTATACTTTGGTCCCAAGGTGTGATTCCCACCATATGGTCTATATCCTTGTAAAGACAGTACTTCTGTGTTTGGGATTTTTTTCCCTCCATGAGTGCTCCTGAGTGCTAGATGTGGGCAGAACTGGTCTGAAGGCTGACTTCTGGCTGATCAGGTGAGGCAGGTTTTGAGGACAGTCACAGGGTTACAACACGCTCTCAGGCAAATGGATGGGGATGGGGCTCCCTGGGGCAAACAATCACCCCAGTGATGGTGTACAGAGGTTTCTATGAATTTGGGCTAGCCAGAAAAACAAGGGCTGCCCACACTCCAAAGCCGCTTCTACAGGCATCCTATTTTTGCCATGCATCTGAACCACATCCAAGGATAGAGCAGCATCAAAACAGAAGTATATCTGTAACACTATAAAGCAGGTAAATTTTAGTTGGTGTATGTGCAGATGAAGTCATTAAAGAAGCAGTAATAAACAGGTAAAAATATCTTATCCTGAACCTATTGGTACTGTTCCGTGGGAAGACATCATCAGAGACATCCATGCCCTTTGGAAACTGAGACAGTGTCTAGACTCAGCACAGTAACAAGACAGTAATTCAAATGGCAAAATACAGAATGCTTTTCCTGTAATGCTGTTGAAATCAATTAAAAAATGCAGATCAATAACATCAAATTAAATTGCTTAGGGATTATTTAGAGGCTTCTCTTTTCCCAGCGGTCACATTTTTAAGGACTGTCACAAATTGTTCCAAGTATTAGAAGCATCAACTAGTCAAAACAAATTTATTATTTGCAGATAAAAATGTGCTAAAGTAACAGCTAAGTGCAAGTAATATTAATTCATGTTCTGACAGCTGTATAGCTAAAAGATGAATAGAGCTTGTTCTCTTTTTCCCTCTGGTCCCAGCCTGCCCTCTATGTAGAACATTCTGGAAAACTTGGAGCACTTGGGCAGTCTTTGATTTTTCTCAAGGTCTCCAGTGAAACCAAGCTTTGTAATGCTGTCAGAAGTGCTGTAAGAGGTTACTGTAGCCTAATATCTGACCTCTGGCTTGTTGGGTTTTGTTTTTTTTTTTTTTTAATTTTATTTTAGTCTTTCTAACTGTTGTAGTCACTTGTATTGCAGTTCCTTCCTTCTCCTTATTCTTGGCAGATTGTTTTCCCTACTTATCTGAATCTATGCTTCTGCAGTGCTGCCAACTGTTGTTATTCTTATTATAATAAATATAAGCACTATGGAGTATTTTAGAATCTGTATTATGAAAGGTTGATACAAGCTGTCAAATTTTCTTCATAATGGATACCATCCTCCACTAATTAAAAAAAGTGCTACTACCTGCTTTTATTTTCCATTGTACTAAAACAATTCATGACTATATGCAAAATTATTCTTCCTCTTTGACCCAAGGCAGGAGGGAGAGGAGAATACAGACTAGATACTAGTTCTCTAAGAGTTAGAGACAAGCACTGCTGATGCTGCAGGTGAGTGTGTAAGAGGAGGAGGAGGAGGAGTGATATCCAAAACATGAATGATGGTAAGCATTTCCAATAGAATTTCTAAAGGAAGAAATATTGGAATTTTTTGCATCCGTGTTTAAGATAAGACTTCTCCTTTAAGATATTTCACGTGTGCTTAGATTCAAAAGTTTTTCTTAAAAGAAAACCTTCAGAAAATAAAGGCTCTCAAAGTAATTATTTTAGAAAATTTCATGATTTTTTACTAACTACAAGGCTCACAATAGTTTAGGTTTCCATTTTGGATAACCTGTGATTGATGCTAATGGCACTATTTCAATTCTCTAAAGTTAAGCAGCATTTGTATGAGACAGAGATAAATGAATCGAACAATTTTGAACCAGAACCACTGCAAGAGGAGCAAATAGCTTTTAACAAAAGATAACTCCTGCAGTTACTATTTATGAACCAAGATTAGATATAATTCAATCTTATGCCAGTGTCTTGGCACTTCTGATGGCAGGTCCCTCACTCTGGTTCAGATTTCCAGGGGAGTTACCTAGAGAAAAAAGTGCTCCTTCGGCTTCTCAGAGGAATCCCTGAACTGTATGTTTTGCCCCTTATCTGGTTACTCTTTCTTCTTCAAGTGTCAACACACATTACAAATACATTAATTAGAAAGTTATTCTTCTAACTTGAAGCTCCTTATACAATTCACATTGAGACATGATACTATTAACGTAATTACATTTCTACCATTCTAAAATCTCCATTGTACCATATGTTCTGGTGCAGAAAACATTTAATGTACAACACTATCCCCTGGTATTCAGTCTTCCTGTTTCCTTCTAAAGAGCCTGGTAGCATTCTCAGTATTTATACAAGACCTGCTTCAAAGGATACCCTCTGAAGTTATATACAGTTTTGTATCTGTGAATATCTCCTGTTTTTTGTAAAAACTTCCAGCTAATTCAACTGCTCTTTCAATAAAGCTTTTCAAATCAAGAAAGTACAACATATAGCTCTAAAGTTTTCAGGTGCTTTTTAAGACACCTGTTTGGTTTTGTTGTTTTGTTTTTAATTTAGAGAGCCTCTGGCTTCAGTTAGGGATGTAGGCCAGCTAAACATTTCACATAGGTATATGTAAATACTTCCTGTCATGAATGCAGGCAAGGCATTCTAAGCGCAGGAAACATAATCCAAATCACAGAAATTCAGATAATTACATTAGGGATTAATAATTATATGTACCATGACAAAGTACTGATAAACTTCTAAATTAGGAGACTAGCCCAGCTACACTGAAAAACTAACACTCCTGCCTGTGGCATCTGGTACAATAAAATCTAAAACAGGACTCCAATCTGACAGAGCTCTTTTTTTTTTTCTTGCTTTTTACAAGCATTTTGTTTTTGTATAGAAGTTAAATGACTTGGGAAAACCATTCTTGCACTTTTTTTTTTTCTTTCCATTTCCTTTTCCTTTTTACAGTTCTTTCTTTAGTCTTTGTAAACAGTATTTGTCAGTATACTCCCCAGATTTTGAGCAGGTTGGATGTCACTAAGCAGCATCACCTTGTCAGAGCTGAAAGGGCTCCCAAGCCATAACGTTGGATGGTTGGTAAACATAAAACACCAACCTCACTCCACTCTGTAGGCTGTTTCTCACACTACTGCTGTTCACTCAGTCAACCTGCAGGGAGTAATTCAGGGTGAGTACAACTGACAAAAGCTGTGAAAGTAGATGGAAACCCTTTTACCAAGCTGATATTTTTTGTTATTATTACTGTATTTATTATTTCTTTCCTCTCTGCTTTAACAAAACAAGATGCTTCCCTTCCCCTACAGCACTGTTAGTCAAAAACAGTAAGGTGAAGGCAAATCAAGTAAAGGTCAGTCTTGTTAACCAGAGAAAAGCCTCAGGTCACTCGCTACCATGATCATAATTATGCAGAGTACCTTTGCGCTAGTTAAAGGTTAAATGACTGGAAAGAAGGTGGATGAATGTGCTGAAAAACAAGGCAACAGAAAGAAATGTAATCGTTTCAGAAGGTTAGAGATGAGACATGGCATGGTTTATTGTATGAGTGCACAGTAACACAGGGTTGGAGAGCCTTGGAATGCAGTGCAGAAATTGTCCCAACAGTTCTGAAGTAGGACACAACTACTGAGATGCAGAGAAGAAATTAATTCTAAAAAAAAAAAAAAAAGGAGATGAATGAGTCTTAATATATTAGCACACCAGTCGAATAGACTTGCTAAACTTTATTAGCCAGTGAAAGCATATTTTCTTCCATATATATGCCTAGAGGACAGATTCTTCCTGGAGCTTTATTAAGAGAAGAAGGCTACACTGAATTAAAAATATATGGATTTCCTAAAGCAACAGTTGAGGGGACTGTGAGTTGTCCCCCCATACACAGAAATACAAACAACCTGTTTTGTATTAATATAATCTAGTATGTAGATACCCTCCCAAACATGCAAAGGTTTTAGGAGTACTGGATTCCCACACACACACAGCAACCCTCACAGAATAACTGTGTGGTTTACTAAAAATACTATGTGGGAGAGGGCTATTGTTTGGTTTGGGCTTTGGCGTTATTTTATATTGGGTGGAGATTTTTTTTTTTAATTCTGTTTCTGCTTCAGTGGAAAAAGGAAAACCCTATGCAATGGCTTCTTTAAGCGCAAACATGCCTTCTTTTAACTGCATACTAATCTTTGTCATGCCTTTGCCACACAACAGACCTTTGTGCTAGAGCAGATTCCTAGTGGGCCAAGGAACATATATGCATCATTTATTTAATCATCTACATGTGTTTGTGTGCTAAGAAACCCACCTGACTAGTATCCTCAAATGCCCATGTCATGACAAACAAACTAAAAAGCCTTAATAAAGCTAAACCAACCTAAGGTACAGTGATGCAAATAACCAGAGCCATCACTTGCAAAACAAATACTTCCATAACTTTTCTTCCTGCGCTAGAAGTATTAGGTATACTTGAGATGAGTTGGAGCATTAAATTTGGAGATGAAAAATGAAAGATATGGTTTACATAAATTTTTCTCTGCTTTAGTGAAGTGTGAGGAAGTTTAGAGCTGGCTTCCCGCCAAATCTCCAAAACTCAGCGAAAGCCTTTTCCCTCATTCCCCCTTTAGGCAAGGAAAAAACTATAGAAACTGAGAGAAATGGAAACTAACTGAATTATATCATATATATATATATTTACAGATATTTACAATTATATATACAATTTGAATATATTGTACACGCAACAGGGAGCTCCTAAGGGGAAAAAAAAGGAAAACGGAGGGGGAAAAACAGGGACAAAAACAACCCAAAACAAATATCTTTCAAATATACACCGTTAATAGAGAACTAAATGAATTAAATACTTCCCTGAACGAGACAGCAGAACTGCACGAAGCACCAACCAACTCCCCATTCCCCCCTGAGGGACCGGAGATAACGGCAGGTCTCAGCAGACAGGTCTGGGCCCATACGAGCAAAGACTGTCTGCGGAGAGACCTGTCACCTTCAACCACCGGACGAGAGAAGAGCGCGAGCTCTCTTATCTATGCCTTATTTATATGTTGTGTTACGCTAAAGGATGATATGGAATACTTCCTTAGACTTCTGACCCCCGTTGCTAAGGAAGGCCTAAGAAATCCAAAAGCCAACCCACTACAAAGTGACAATGATAAAGATTTTATCTGTGGAGGGAAAGGAGGGGAGCTATGGAGCTGCTGAAAGCAGCCGAAAGAGTCAGATCATAGTCAGCATCTTTGGAGGAATCTCTTCCTACCAGAGCTGAGTAAACAAAGGCTGAGGTGTTGCAGAGAAGAATTCAAGTTCACTTTTCTTCAGTCACCTCTTCTGTTTTACATTTTGCCATTCCCCATTTCATCACAACTACTTTCTGCATCCTCATATGCTGACCAAGCCATCCCTTCCCAAACGTATTCTGTGCTTGGCTTCCAAAAGTCCTTTCCCTTATCAGTATGGCTATGGACCCTTCTCCCCCCTGTCTTCCTGATCTTGTAATAAAACTTAATTATGCTTAAATTGAAGGCAAATCTGTATCTTTAGGTCTATACACAAGCAGTCTAGAATCATACACTTTTAAAGCAGAGAATTTGTGTAGGCAACTTGCACCTGCAAAAGTCCCTTTAGGATGAGGCTTCATCACATTTTTTCTTCTTTTCTTGCAATCTAGAAATTCTGTAGTTCTATTGTGGTGATACCTTGTTAAATAGACTGTTGTTCCTCAGAAGTGGAAGAGACAATTTTTTTCCTGGTCTTGTTTTCTCCAGGTGATTCAGTTTTATCCTGTCGCATCTACCTACATCTTTAAGTATAATGTAGACTTGGCACCTATTAAACTGTGATGTGTTTACCCAGTGAATGGCTAACACTGGTAAGGAATGACTACTTGATTAAGTTCATGATGTAGACATGAATTCAGTGTTAGCAGGATGGACATAAAACATTCTATGTAGGTCATCAAAGAGCCATCTGGAGAAATTAAGCCTTTTGATTACTTATCAGCTGTATCACTCTAGGAGAATAGAGTTAAATTATTTTTCCGTCTTTATTGGAAATTTATTTTTTTTTACAGAAAAGCATTTAAAGCCTGTAATGCATAAATTATCAGGGCTACTTTCAGGACATTTTAATTTACTTATAATTTAAATGTAACAATTAAAAAAAAATTAAGCCTCTAACTGGTCCTCTTGAGATTTGCATAAACCTGTTAAATACATAAACTGTCTCTCAACTGAATGCTTGACTTTTAAGTTTCTCTTATCCTTCCCTTTTTAAAGTATAGCTCAACCTTGTAGAGAAAAAGAAGTCTCCAAAATTCCTGCATTGTTTTTGAAGATCATTTTAAAAGAGGTTAAGTACTGTTCATCCCTGATAATAAAAATACAGAGCCACTGTTTAAAATGAAATTCAAAATTTTTCAAAAGTAGTTTCAGAGGCTAGTATAAAGGTAGCTTTTCCTTTCTCTCCAAATATGAATATTCCTCTCTTTCTCCCTTCCATAGAGTTGAGGGTTAAGAGTAAGAAGAAAAGGAATGGGTAAGATAAACCAACACTGACCTGATATGCAGGACTGTCAATATTTAATCCTGGATTAGTGACAGATTTAAGTTTTAGTATTTCATGAGCCACATGACTTCAAATGGATGCTTTATCACATCAGAAAGAGGAGAGCCTTCCCTTGCTGCGAGAGATGGCAATCCTTCCTAGTCTGGCAGCCTGGAAGATATTTGGTCATAAAATCTTGACACCAGAAAGTAATCTTAGGCAATATTTAGAGGTCTGCACAGCTTGTTGTTTATAACTTTTCTGTCCCTCTCACCCTGTAAAGTTCAATTCAAGGCTCATTTTTGGTCTAGAACAAATAAAAGAATAGCCATAACATTAAAAAATTTTTAATACAATTCTGATGACATATGCGTCACAAGAAAATGAACCACAATGAAAATATAGAGGGCTTATTAACATTTATGTTGCTTCATCTTTCGTCTTTGGAATAATGCTGACTTAACACATATCTCAAGGTATACATGAACAAAACCAAACACACATGCCTAAAAATTATATGCCTTCAGCCGCTAGCAGTCAGAAACCATACCTCATGAGAGATTCAGACTTGAAAGACCTACATTTCAGTTCAAAATTCATTGGGTAACATTTAAAAAATATTAAGATTTCACATCTCATACTCAAAAGTTTAAAAAGAAAAGTATCCTAGGAAGAAAAGACAGGGAAATAAATGTGGTAGCAAGAAAAGAGATGAGAGATGAGCAGAAGCAGAGCACAGAGGAAACCAAAACATCCTTTTACTTGTTGACTGGAATTTGTTCTGGAAGCACAAGAAAACATCTAATATGGACCCTTTTGATTTTGTTTTAGCAGTGTTGCTTTCTATTTGGCAAGAAAACTCATCTGTACAGGAAGTCTTCTTTTTAAAAAATGAGGATAACCAGATAGGAACACTAATGACTTTAAAGTAAATTTCTGGTTAAACAAGAAGCATGAGATACTTCATGGCAAAGAATATTTTATTAAAATAATTTTATTAAAATATGAAATACACACACACAAAAAGATATTTAGGAAAGTGTTTTCTCAGCCACAGTAATATATATTATTCTATGAAACTGTGGTGTGATAACAAAATTTAAAATAAATATATATTATGATAAGTAAAAAGAAAGAAATATAAGTTCATTTATGCTTATTATTTATGTGATTTTATGTATACAGGAAATACAAATTTATATATATATACTCCAATCAATAAACTTAAAAGAGTAAATATTATTTAGTTATTAAATTGCATATGTTTGAGTATGTACTCATATGGACACATTTTCAGATACGTGTAAAAATATTAGATTTTATTAAATATTTTAAATACTAGTTTATGCACATAGGTTTAGATATTGTTGCTTAGATAGATTGATAGGCAGATAGGCTTAATATATATTTGAAAATGCACTACTAACACTGACACACTTTCATTTAGATAAATCTGAAAAGAATTTCACACTATTACTGTATCTTTAATCAATTAAATCTCTTTAATAGCATTAAACCTCATCTGGAAATTTCACAATCCATAATTAGCTGCTTCTTTGAAACTGGTTACTAAAATTGCAGAACAGCTTACAGTACAAATAGTATATATGCATGAAATAATTGATTTGTCCAAACTTGCCAATTTTAGACATTACTCACAAATTAACATTAAAATTCACATGATTCAAGTATTTGTTTTAATAAGAGCACTAACTATTAAATAATAGCCTGACCTTTAGGAAAAATTACATTTAATACCAAAAATTAAAGCCCAGGTCTCAAGATTCAGTCACTAATCTCTATAAAAGGGCACAAAGAAACAAAACAAAAGAAAATCCCTTGAAGTCATATTCTCTCATTCTCTTTCAACTATTCTGTGTTTCTGTCCCTAACATTTAATTTTATTTCATTACATGTAGCAAGACTGATTTTCCAACAAACCAGTTTGATTCTGCTCATTCATTTTGCCTCCTCTTTGACCATTACCTTTTTATATCCTGAGGTATTTTGTAACAGAATTAATTTTAATTTACTTTGTTTTATTAAGCCAAGATTTTCCAATGTTTCAAGTGTAAGAGAGATGAAATGGTGTTACTTTATCTTCTGAGGTCCAGACATCCAGCAGAACCCTCACATTTTTAATAGTGCTGTGTGAAAATAAGATGTTTTTTGGTACGGTATGATATGAATTTTTTAATTGCATTAAATTTTACTTTTTCTAATAATATTTTTTTAACATTTCAATCAGTTTAATTTTCTCCTTTGCTCCACTGAAAGGTAATCATAAGAATTTTCAGGGAAGAAAAAGCCTTCTTCCACCTGAAAATTCTCATGATGAAAATATCAGAGTAGAACTAAAGTTCTTAATCAATTAGAATCTACTGAGATTTTGATTGTTTTGGTTTTATTTTTTTTAGTTGATAAATGGTGGGAACAATAATATAGAGACAAAAAGAGAATGTATTAGTCCTACATTCCTGTATTACTTTGATAATATATACTGTAGTTTAGTTTGGTTTGGGGTTTTTTTATGTTGACTGTGTTATATGATACATTGCCATCTCAATTTATTGCCATCTTTGTTCTTCTATAAAGATTAGATGAAGGGAAAAGGAAAGTTCTCATTTCTCTTTACCACCTTCTCTGCAGATTCACTCAGTATTCTAGTAAAGACAAGTTTAACTTTGCACCTGGTGACTGTTGGCAAAAGGCCCCAGGGAAGTATGTGCAACAGTCACTCAAACAGGAAAATAACCAAACATTTTGAGCAATAAGATCATCAGAGGAACAACAAGGAAGATTGTGATTAGCAACAACTCTGGTTATCTGTCTGCCATGTGCATTGGTGCCTTATATATCTAATAAAAAGAAGTTATATATCTAATAAAAAGAAGGTGTTAAAAGATTTAAGATAAATTATAAAATAAGAGTATGATTTAATAAGCATAACATACACTTAGAGAAATTATTCAAGTTAAAGGGATTTCATATGAAATGATGTGAGTTGTTTGGAAAGGATAGTGTTGTAAAAGAGAAGCTATTCCTTTGTATATCAAGGATGTAACTGTTGACTCTGAAGTCCAATATGCGGAGGAAGTTAGAACTGAAGAAAGTCTGGCTAATATTAGAAAGAGAGCTATCAATATGCTGGAGACGTACTGTAAACCTTGAAACTGGAATCAACTGAACAAGGCATACAAATTATTTCCAGTACAGGATAATACAGTCATAAAATCATAGAAACATAGAATGATTTGGGTTGGAAGGGACCTTACAGATCATCCTAGTTCCAACCTCCATGCTGTGGGCAGGGACGTCTTTCATTAGACCAGGTTACTCAAGGCCTTGAACTCTTCCAGGGAGGGTATGGGCCCTGAAGGATTAAATGAGCCTGCGCACACAGAGTTTGATTTTGGGACTTGTCCACTGACACTTCTCGGTGTTCCCCTTTTATTCATATTCTCTCACAAACAGCACCTGCTGTTTTTCTTTTAGACAACCAAAATTCCCAGGAGCATCTCAAATCAGTACCCTGATCCCACACATTCACACTCCCATCATGTGGTGGCTGTGTTCAGCCATGAGAGAAAAACACACACTTATTATGAAGGCTCGTTACAGTGGTTTTCCACTTTGAGAAATAATGTTCTCTCTCTCAAAGCACTTAGCCAAGGTTGATCCTCCCTTTGGATTCTGATTAACTAAATGCAGGTGCAGACTAACTCAGCTTGTTCCCACAGGATGGGACATCCTAGCTTCTCTGGGTAACTTCACTGTTCCAGTGCTTAACCACCTTCTGAGTAAAGAATTTCTTCCTAACATCTAATCTAAACCTGCTCTCTTTCAGTTATAACCATTGCCCCTTGTCCTGTTATTATATTTGTGAATATGGAGGACCCTTCTGCTGTTGGACTGCTGAGAGTTGAAGAACAATTGGTACCGCATTGGTGCACCATGAACAATACCACACCAGCTGGGACTCTGTGACCCCCATCCATGAGGTGATTCATTAACTAGAGAGCCAGGGGGTGGTCAGCAAGACTTGTTCACCCTTTAATAATCCTATATGGCCCATGTGTAAGTCCAATGGAGAGTGGAGACTGACAGCAGATTTTCATGACCTGAATGAAGTCATACCACCACAGAGTGCTGCTGTTGCAGATATGCTGGAAATTCAGTACCAACTGGAGTCCAAGGCAGAAAAGTGGTTCCACTGTTGACATTGCTAATGTGTTTTTCTCCATTCTTTTAGCAACAGAGTTCAGGCCACAGCATGCTTTCACTTGGGGGGACGTTGAGCACACCCGGAACCAACTGCCTCAGGAGTGAAACACAGACCAGCTATTTGCCATAGACTGATCTGGACTGCACTGGAAAAGGGTGAGGCTCCAGAATACTTGCAATACTTTAATGACATCATTGTATGGGGCAACAGAGCAGAGGAAGTTTTTGAGAAAGGGGGGACGATAATCCCCCTGAAGGCCTGTTTTACAATAAAACAAAGTAAGGTCAAGGGGCCTGCCCAGGAAATTCAGTTTTTAGGAGTTAAATGGCAAGATGGACATTGTCAGATTCCAGTGGATGTTGTCAATAAAACAGCAGCTATGTCCACACCAATCAGTTAACACTAGAGGCTCTACCAATCGAGCTAGCCCCACCCAATCAAAACCTCCACATACTGTAGAAGGGGATAAAGTCCCCGTGGTGCATATGAAGAATGTCTTAGGGAAGACAGTTTGGATTAGTCCTCCCTTGAGCAAAGGCAAACACATCTGTGGGATTATTTTTGCTCAAGGAGGTGGGAGCACTTGGTGGGTGATGCAGAGGCATGAGGAAACACAACATGTACCTGAAGGGGATTTGAGTTTTGGCTGAGAACAGTCTGTAATGTTGAATTCTATAATACTGGTTGCTGAATGACACTGCCACTGTATGTCATGACTACCATGGGCAATGAGTAGAGATTACTTCAGGTACACCAGTTGTGAGTTCCTGATGCAGCTTGCAACCAGTCTATAGCACACTGGCCCTCCTGCTACAGAAGATAGAACCCAGAGCCATGGACTAAATGAACTCAACAGACAACTCGGAGGGATGGCCATTGGCTACGGAAATGATACCTGTGCTTGTGTATATTTTTATATATATGTAAATGTATATAGTTGAAAGGTATAGGGTCTGCGTATGATGTAAATGGTACAGAATAAGGAGTGGACAATGTCCAGTTTCCACCCAGGACAGGGTTAATTTTTTACAGTAGCCATGAGGGGGCATGGGTAGGACATGGAGGTTGTTCCATACCAGCTCACATCGTTGGTGGGGGTGGCGAAAAGGGACTCTTCTGGGGAGAAGGGATTCCTTCTGGTCAAGAAAACATGGCAGAGGGAGCCTTCCAGTATTGTCTATTATTAGTTTGGTTGGGGTTTTTTTCTGTGTGAATAATTTCTTTTCTTGTACACTCTGTCACTAGTATTGTTGCTGTTACTATCTGTTTTCTTGTCTCATTGCTGTTTCAGGTAAACTGTTCTTATTTCAACCTCTTTGCCTTTTGTGCCTCCAATTCTCAAGTCAATCCCACCACAGTGGTAAGGTGGACAGGAGAAGGGGGGAGTGAGAGAGAGCACTGTGTGCTTTTGCAGAGTCTCAGTTGGTGCACTGAATTAGACAATATCATTCCTAAACCATGACACCTTGACAAGAAGTCTCAGACAGATCAAAAAGCTTAAAACTGCCTGAGTCATTCTTCTCTTGTTAAAGGAAATTTAGCTACAGAGATGTCCGTGGAAAAATAAAGGAGAAATGTTATCTAGAAAGTTCTTGTTACTCATCAGTGATGACTTTTTGATACAAAACTTAGATAAACCAATCTAGGTGTGGTTGTCACAAATCAGTTGGAAGAAGCTAGTCAAGAAGATAAAGATGAGAAGGAAGATGGAGAGGGAAGAGTCCTTTGGATAGGCGTGGAAATAGAGACAACATAGATGAAAATAATAATCTGGAAATGTAAAGAGTGTGGGACAACTGGTTATACTGCTGAAGAGGAGCTGAATGTTACAGTATGTCACAAAATTGAGAAGGCATCAAGAAGGTGGTGCTATAACAAAAAGCAGAAAAGGCAATACTTAAATACACAAGCAAAGGCGTTATTACCCAGGAAATCCAGAAAGCAATTCATCTACTACACAAGTTTGTAAGATACTGGTCACTGCACTCAGCCTTGGGAGAGAAGATAATCTAGAGTACTAGAAGAGGAATAAGAATAAACACATGCTTAGAAAGTGTGGCATAGGTAGAAAGGGAAGAAAAGCCACAACTATTTGATCTCAAAACAGTAGACTGAAGAGCATGAGGAAAAGCCATCATAACAATTTTCATATACATTATAAGCTCCTGCAAACAAGGGAGTCCTCTGTGACCTTCCTGAATAGCCCTCTATAAATGAGTGATTCCATGTCTGTGATGAGTAGAATAAGACTTGGGATTCAACCACAGCAAAGGTCATTCAGGTTAGATCAAACAAAATCTTCACGGCAACAAACCACCAGTATGGATTTCCCAGAAATATAACAACTACGTTAGACGAACACATCTGAAATGACAGAGATATATTTGGTTTTAGCTGGCACAGGGGATGGACAGTGTTACTACTGAAGGTATTCTCAGATCTGTATTTTTGTGACTTTTATGGATTGACGGAGATTTCAAATGGAATAAAACTAACTACTATATACATAAAATCTTAATAGATATAGCAAATCTCACTGAACAAAATCTCACCATTTTCCAAATGTTTGTAACACAACTATAGGTCTACAAGATGCATGTAGTTCAAATAGTTTGGCTGAATCAAGAGACAACCAAGAAACAGAGGCAATTTTGGGAATGCAACCAATGAATATTTCGACTGTAGAAATACATAGTAAACTTATGAGACAGAGAGTCTCCTCTAGGGTAAACTATACCTACACAGAAAGGGAATCATGCTGCTCAGGATTATTGAATTACATGGCCTCTGCACCTTTAAACAGGTTTAAAGATGAAATTGCTCTTTGGAAGCATTTCTAACACCTACAGATCCCATCGTGCACTGACTTGTTGGCTGTGACTGAGTCTTCATTTTTGCTACAGTGGAAGCCATAATTTGCTATCACTATGTGCAGTCACTGGTTCCTTGCATCAGTGAACAAGAGAGCAGTCAGAGAAGAAAACGTGACTTCAAAAACACTAAGGGGTTTGAAGTGCCCTGACTTCTTCTACTATTTGTTCTGATGATGTGTTGCCTTGGGAATGCACGAAAGCAATAAACAGTTTCTTTCTCACTCCTGTGATCTGTTTGACACAAAGAGCACTGATTAGCTATCAGGGAGCTATGAATCATATCCCAGTTCTGTTGATCAGTTACTATTCACCTTAGGGGGAGGCAAGGTGTCACAGAAGTGCTAAGGTACACAAGAAACTTATGACCTGCCCATTCAAACTGCAATATTCCGTCCCTCTCCTACGCCCTGCTTTTGAAACATTCCCTATGCAGAATCCATGGAGTTTGTTCCATCAGCTGTAGAAGTGATAGCTTTTCCACAGGGAGGATGCTTTGGGTTTGCTCCTTTCTGACCCAATTATACTGTTTGAAGGTAACTGATATGGCTGTATGAGTCTAAAATGTACCCACTGAGCTTCTAACAAACCTTCAAGGACTCTGAGCAGTCAAGGTCTGCTGCTAATGGTTTCAATAGGTAATAGGTCCTCTGTTTTCCTGACGCTTAAAGAAGGGAGAAGGACAGTGAGTGAGACTGAAAGAGGATAAATGTTGGTGCAGGGGAAAGTAGATTCACTGCTCTTAAATGGGAAGAGACAGACCACGGATAGAGGGAAAATCTGTAAAGTGGTCCTAAACCTGGATCCAGCTGCTGCAACTGGCGACATGGGAACACCCTGCTCCAGGAGAAGCTTTGCTAAAAAAAAAAAAAAAAAGAAAAAATTATTGCATAAGGACAGGAGTTCATGGGTACATACTAATAGTTAACAGAGTTAAAGGTGTTATAAGTGCTACAATGTTAACTGTTACCACTGTTTCTTCTGTTATGTGATGTATCTCTGAAAATCTCTTATTCAACATTGGTATATGCTTTTGTGAAACACCAAATATCTGAAGCAAAGCAGCTGGGGCATTGTATTTGTTGTGTTTAAACTTAAAAATGTTTTAATAATTTACTAATTAAGTCATAATAAATTGAAGAGTAAGTGAGAAGAATAGAGGACCAATGACATTTTTCATATAATACTCAAGTCCTTTGTACTTAATACTTCGGTTTGTTCTAACTTTTTCTTTATCCCTGCTGTCACCAACATGCATTTTAAAAGCTTGCATGGGATTTATTCTTTTTGTTTCCATGGCAACAATAAGACTGATCCCTCAGATATGGAAATCTCCATTTATTCTAAAAAATTGTTTCCTGGCAGAATTTCCTTGGATCTGAATCCTGCAATTGAATATACAGGAATTTTATCCTTACATATATCATGTATATTGTATGTAGTCAAGGACAGAGATATTTGGCTTGCTTCCTAGGCTATTATTGTACTAGCTGATGATTTTGTTGCACTTCCATTTCTATCTGGAATTAGGAGTTAACTATTTTGCTGGCCTTTGAACTCATATAACCACATTTTTGGCTGTGAAGCTTGTGACATATCTGTTTCCAGAAAAATAAATGCAAATTTCGTTACTCTAACAGAGAAAAGCAAGAGAACATCTGCTATTTAGTGTATTTGACCATTTTATTTGAATGATGATAGACTTTGCATAGAATTGTATCTCTGGGTTTGTGGATTCATCTTCCAATCAGTTATTCAAAGAGTTACAGATGATATTTTTGCTATATTTATGTTGGGACCCATTTTATTTTACAAAGCCTTCAATTAATCTTGAAAATCAATAGGTAAAAAAAAAAAATCCCTTTGCCTTGCTTGCTAAACATTCTTATCCTTTATTAAATTTGAAATCAGATAGGTTTGCCTGAAAGCATGAGGGAAGTCAAGCTCAGACATCTGAGTAGAAGTGGAATTAGAGAAGAAATAAATGCTTCTGAGTTTGTGACTACAGTGAGATAAATAACAGAACTGGGGGTGAAGAAAGAGAAGTTCTGTGATGGTGTCTTTGGTGCTTCCTATGGTTAGCAGCTTTGGTTTTTTTTTTCTATTCACTCTGTACCCTTTCAACCCTTGACATAGTAATAGGTTAAGCTATGAAATGTCACTTATTTACATGGGGGTAAAAGATTCAAATGGCTTGCTAAAGGAGCTTAAAGCACTATAATTAACCCATCACAAAATATAATACACCAAAAATGCTTTTTGAAGTTTAATCTACTAATGACACAGCATGCATTAACATTTTCCCCATTTTTTATGTGTCATACATCAGTGGTTAGATAAACACTCTGATTGTCATCAGTTTTATGTCACTTTGAGAGTCCAGGTTGATAACTGCCATTAATCACAATCTCAGCAGCACGGCACTTTGAACATATCTACCACAGTGCTGACAGCAGTGACCAATAAGGGACATAATTTGTTCTGGTTAATATAAAAAGATGTACTTTGTTGCTTTATATCCACATACTGTTTCAAGCACAGAGAACCTCCAGAAGTCATGAATATTAGGGAGGTTGTTTGTATGCTTTGTACTCAGAATAGTTTTTTTCCCTTAGGAAAAAAAGTACAAATTTATAATGATTAAACTGAGAGTGGCTTTGTTCATGCTCATTCATATTGTATCAACTATGATAAAAGCCCTCTGAGGCCATGTAGTTTCTGACTGAGAGTCAGAGAGAGATAAACTGTTGCAGAAAAAATAAGCTATGCACTAACAAATAGTTAGGAAAAATACCAGTAGTGGGAATATCACCATCAGAAAGCACTCATAATAAAATTTTTGTCCTGATTTAGCAATTTTCACAATATTCTGGCTAACAATGAAACAACAGCTAAACATAAATTTCTGAACAAAAGAAAAAATCAACATAAATAATATCAAGCTTCATGATTTTGGAAGCTTCTCTTTGATTTTTTTCTTTTTTGAGAGGGAAAGGGAGGAACAAGCATCTTTGAACACTGGCCTGATATTCCTGATTTTATAGATTACCTATGCAGATGTTCTGAGCTATTAGATCTGCCATGATTTACCTATAAGAAAGTGTGAGTTCATTCACATGTATTTTGGTAGCTACCTGTATATCCATATACGCATAATAATTCCCTTAACATATATCAAATTCAATATATATTTAAAATATATTTTTTTTCTTGTTCTCTAGCCACTTCAACAGTTCTGATGGAACATTTTACATTAATGTGTCACTGAGGAAGTTACAAACTGAAGCAACTAGACTCATATTTGTCATATTAACACCATTAGTCAATCATTATTAATATCATTAAAAAAATTAGGCAAGGGGGGAAGATGGAGGGGAAGATGAAATAAAAATGTAAACTCTATTATGACTTTATACATGTTGTTAAAGATATTCCAAATGTAACTTATTTAAGAATTATTGCATTTAATACTAAAACTTTATATTTTATAGATATAAATTATCATTCCTTTGACCACAGTGTTGATTTAAGATTAATGTTGCTGCACACAGTGTAAGAACTAAACAAAGAAAGTATAAGACAAATTTGCAGAGTTCAGTGTCTTATGGAATTAATTTATGGGATGTAGAAAAAGGTTGAAGAAATAAGTGAAATCAAAAGCTGTTGTCATTGAAGATGTTTAAAATTGAAATATATATCACTATGAATAGAAGCTGACTTAGCCGATATTCAGTCTTCTTATTTTTAGAAAGGATATTAATTTTTTAATTTTTAATCTTTACAGTCATTCTTCTCCAATTTAAGTGACCAACCTTCTTCGCAGTTCATTAAAGTGGAACTTTTTATTGTCTTTTGAATGGACCATACTTTTACCCTAACATAAAACAATAACAATTTTCATAGCCTATGATACTGAGAAGGACAGACTAGATTAGCTAAAGGTCTCTTTCAGCCTTAAAGCCTTCTTATGTAGTAGCTTTTTGCTGGAAATGTCATAACAATTCTGTCTGATTGCATGATATTAAATTAAATTATATGCTTATTGAAAGCTAATTGGTTTCTTAAAAAGTACAACTAAATGAAAAATATTACATTAAAAAATATGAGGAAATTTTTAAGCCCTCTCTCTTAGCCCCTCAGGTTTTTAGGTACTATTAGTGGCTGTCTTTCTTGAAGGCATATACTATGGGATATATTTCGTACGTGAATCGACTCCCCAAGTGAAGGAAGATATGTAGTTTCTTTACTGAAACAGCTTCTTGGTAAACTTTTCTGATTTCTGATTTTGTGTGTGGGTTTTTTTGAGGGGGGCTTATTTATTTATTTCTTTGGGGGTGGAGCTTTTGTATTCTTGTCGTATGGTGTTTTCATTCAAATTCATATCTAGATATCCATTTGTTTAGTAAGATGGGTAAAGTTAGAAAATAACCACAGCCATACATCTCATCTGAGGAGAAAGTGCTAAAATATGTAACAATTCTTAGCTTCTAGGACAGTGTGGTCTAGTGCTAAGTTTCAATTCCTTCATAAGATGACTATTTCCTCCTTGCACAAAATGAGGTCATGCCAATTGTGATGTCTGGCCTGGAGGTAGTGTTTTTCACTCTCCTTAGTGCCAGATGTGTCAATTGGTGGTGATAAAAGCAAGACCATTAATTCAATTCCAAAGAGACTACATGGTAACAGTCACTTTTTAGATTTCTGCGCTCTTCTTCTGTCTTACCATCTTGCACTGGTTTCTTTTATTCAAGAGTTGATCTTGTAGAAACACTGAGTCAACCTTGAAGTAAATCACATGGCTGCACACTGCAGTATGAAGGCAGGTTTACATGGCACATCCCCAGGTCTCCTGAAGGTTACATATAAATTTTAAAAATTGTTCAGTATTTGCTCCTTGTGAGTAGCCTAATAATAGGATATACAGGATCCTGTTACAGAGGATCTACTTTTATGAGGAGACTGAAACCATTTTTAACATACTTGTCCTTTAAATGGATGTGGTAGGATATGCTAATCAGTCAGATCAAACACTATGAAGAGGATCATGAAAGGAGAACGGATATTTACCTTTATCTGCTCATTGGATGGATCATCCTAACCGTGCCATTCTGTTTCATTTTCTTGTCCTGGAATGAATCCCAGTTGTACCAGAGGCAGATAATTAGGTAAATGCATGTAAAATAAATATGAAATAATATCTTATATGAGTACATAACTTTCATACAGTAAGAAAGGAAGACATTTAACTTCTGTGTATGATCATTCTGCAGCTGAAGTCTTCTCTGCATGCATCAAACTTACTTTTTGAGCTGTGAATTCAGTGATCCTACAACTGAAGACAAAGGTATGGGTTCCAAATCAGGAGTGAATAGTTTGTTCTCTGCCTCTTGCCACTATAGCACAAATTATGCTCTTGGAAAGCAAAAATGGATCAAATAGAAGGTATTTTATAGATACATTTTCTCCTGTTTTCTCCTGCATTTAAAATAATATTAACTTTTCATTTTTAATTTTGCAGTGATCTGAATTATAAAGTAGAAAACATGATATAAAAGGTTAAATAGGTATTGCTCTATTTGTCTTCAGCTTAGAATGCCTCCTGCTTCCATTTTTCAAAAAATTTCCCTTTACACAGAGTTGGATAATTCCTAAATTATTTAAATTAAAGTTCAGGCCCTCATAAATGTGATATTTAAAGTACAGAGTGGGGAAAAACAAAACACAACTCGCTATAAAAGTCTCATAGCAACAAAAGCCTCTTAGACACTGAAATTCTGATTCAGTGTAAAAATATAGTAATTTTATCCTGATGCTCTCTAAAAACTGTAGGTCAAGGAACAGTGAGATTGCTTCATACAAAATCATAAGAAAAATAGCACTTTCAAATTTTGCCAAACCATAATGATTTTTGGAAAGCTTTCTGCTTGCATTTGTTTTGACAGCTTTTGAAATAATCACATAGTTGTGATTACAACAGTATTGGGATGTGTGTGGGAGGGGTTATCCTAATAAAGATATTTATTATAAACATTATTAGTTTTAATCTAAGTTTGTCTACATTCAAAGACATTTAGATGTCTCATGTAAGACTATTTCTAACTTCACTAAAGACACACAATCACCTTCAAGTCCATTCTGTTATGCTGGGTAATTAAGCACAAATATTTGATGTTGGGTTTATTTTAATCCAAATCAATTTGCATGTCTGAATTGTCAATGTCAAAAAGTAAAAAATATCTTCAGCCTGTCATTCCCCTTCTCTCTAACCTGAGTGCTGGCAGATTTAGGGAAATCCCCTATCAGTAAAGTCTTCGATTATATAATTGTGTCTCAGGTATGCTATCCAATTTTCTGCACCTTTGGATGCTCTCTCAGAAAAATCCACATTCAAAGGGTGTCTTATAATGTCTTAGGTCATGTCAGTTGTCTAAAACCGCTTAGTGTTTCATAAAGATCAAATTAAAAAGTCACATTTTCTAACTTCTTCATTCTCTGTGCGGAAGATTGTTTGAGGGCATCTTAGCCAAAGCAGAGGATTTGGCTCACAGATTTCAAACTCTTTGAGCATTTTGGTTCTAAATATCACTATTGGTTTAAATCAGGTTGCTTAGAAAGGTGAAGTTTCAATGTACAGTAGGGTTTTTTAGGTGAACATTGTCATTGCCTCTGTGAAACTCCAAAGGGTCGTTTGGTTTTATTTGACTTTATCAGTGCTATGCATTTGCCTGTCTACTACTCACGCACTGAAAAACAAAACCCTAAATGAATCTTTGTGTGGAAAGCACCAGAATTTAAGATCACATACTGAACTGTACTGTTGGAAATTCTATCTATCGAGTGATACACTTCAACTCCCCCCTCTCACCCACTATTCTTAATATATAGGATCCTCTGCAGCAAAACTTATGGTTTTTCAGTGAAATGACATTCCTGTATGGTCATTTTCCCCTAGCCCTAGCAACCTGTTTCTCAAACTTTGTATGGTGTTTCACCTTTGAAATAACACATGCTGCAAAGGAATTGAAAAGAACAGGTTTTTGTGTTTCAGCTGCTGCCAACCAACTGCTCATTTTTGATTCTGTAGAGCGTGGTAGATAAAAAGATTATATACCATGTTTTTATTTCTTCCCCTTGGAGTAATCACCATCTGGTAAAAAATGATAGAAACACTTCTGTTTTAAGCAAAGCAGAATACTAGTTTTACTTGAGCTTATTTTAAGATCCAAAGTCTGGATAGGGCTGATAGGGCTGTAGCAAGTCATCAAAGATTTAAAAAGAAATCATTAACTCCTCAATTTACCATATATAATAGAAAACATTGTTAAATGAATGAACTTCAGTGGCTAGTGTTCTTGGGGCACATATGGGTATTTCTGTACTTCTCAAGTCTCTCTGATTTATGGATGTCTAAGGAGTAAATTACAATCTATGTTACTAATAATGTAGACAACAGAAAGAATAACTTGAAAATAAAAGGTTCAACTATGTCTTTCACTACAGAAATATGGTATATGGTAGCAACCTACATTAATTAACACATTTTATATATATATATATGTTTCTACATATATGTATAGAAAAATAGACAATGGATTTCAGATCTCACATTTTCATAAGGTAAAGATAGAGACCAGTGAAGTTATGCATTTTCACCTTTACACATTCACAGGCAGTATTATTGCACATATCTTGAGAGCCGAACAAAATTATTCGTTATATCTGAAGGACAAACTAAGCTATTCCTCTACATACACATCTCTCCACAGAAGTTATCTGTGGAAAAAAAAAATCAAATAACTTTCTTCTAAAAACTGCAGAGGAGAAAGTCTATGATATCAACTCTGTCAAGTGACAATAAGTTAAAATACGTTCTTACTTTACTAAGGGATAATACTATCTCTGCAGCACTCTTAGTCAGAGTAAGATGATTTGTCCTATGTATCCTGGAGCATTAGTAGTGAACATCACATGAACAATTCTTCTAGCACTTCCAGTTTTACAACTTATGTTCAAAACTGATGCAAATTTAGCAACAAATACCAACATTCTGTCTTGAATATCCTTCTTTTCTGGGCAGTTATACAGTGACTGATTCTGACCAATATATAATTGCACTGAATACAAATACAAATCTAAAGCTTAAAGAAAGCATAGATGAAAAGCCTCATTTTACACAGTGTTGTCCCATCACAGACTTTATAAAATGTCAACATGACTTACCTTCTTCATCTTGATGCTATTTTAAAAAAAAACCCTGCTGGAGTAATTAAATTCACCTGACATGTCACCTCTCAAGAAAAAGGCTAATGTTTAGCTTTCATTGGTAATGAACATGAAAGCTAAATCCCTACGTGCTAATCCCTACATGCTAATATTAACACAGATGCTTCATTGTATTCTAAAATAAAGTTCCTGCAAAACTCCAAAATTTACTCCTTCTTTTTTGAGGCACTGAGATACACACAGAGGCCACATTAAAGCAACAGTATAAAGTAAGATTTCTTCTCCAACCCGGAAACAAAGATAGTTGAGCAAAGGTGCTTTTACAGAAGACTGACAGGAGAGGTTGTGGTGTGAAACAGACACATTTCTGATTTCAAACCTTTTTTTTCCTGTGGTATCTTGCTCTAGCTGACTAAAGAATGTTTTAACTAGATTTTAAATTACTGTAATTTTCTGTCTTTAAGGGATTTTGGAAAACACGGGGTTTCTATCAAGTCCATCATGGTTAAAGAAATGAAATGTTAGAGTCCAGAGAAAAGTAGTATCCCTTGTCCCCACGATTCTGTTTAGCACAGTGCAGAGTAGCAGCAAAAGCTGCCACTGGAGGGCCAAGGCATAACTTTCCAGCTTACTCCCTTTACATTACAAAACCCCAACCAAGCAACCAACCAAACAAAAAAATAACCCCAACCACAGTAATCTGACCACAAAATGTCAAAAAGACTCATAGAGAGCACAGGAACAGAATGAATTCCCATCAGTCACAGATGGGAAGGTCAAAACATATGTGTGAATGCAGGTCTTCCGGGCCCTGGGGTTAGCAACACCACTGCAGGAGAAGCCATCCTCTCTGCAAGAGACGTCATGTAATGTTGATTGAACATCTACACTGTAGAACACCTGCATTTTATAGTGTACCATGACAGATTTTTTCACCTGGCTTTTATCACAAAAGCTTGATTTTGAAGCCTTTGTTCCCTTTCTTATTTGCTTTTTGATTAAACATCACTCATTGTTATATATTCTGAGAAATGGTGGCCCTGCAGTGGTTGTAAATTGATAGCTAGATGTGGAGGAATAGGAAGGGAAAGGGAAAAAAAGAAAAGTTTCCTATAGTTAAGTGAGAAAGAAAGTTAATAAAAATAGGTCAGGCAATTTCAGCCCTTTTTCATATGAAACAAATGGGCTAATCTTAAGTAGGAGTCACACTTTAGGATCTTCAGTGTATCTGAGGCTCATCAGGAAGTGGCATATAAGTAGTAACATAAAAATCCTTTTTCATTGATATCAGGAAGTTTGCAGGATAATAGATTATCCTGCAAAGAATTTGTCTTACATCTGACTTTTACCTAGGTTTGAATAAATATTGCTGGGTCATGTACTCAGCAATGATTAAGCTGAAGAAGCATATATGAAGAAATCAGATTTTTTTGTAGAACTGTAATCTAAGTGGATGAAAAAAGAAAAGAGAAGGTGATATTTTTTTTTTCAACTCAAAGGACAAGCACTTTAATTGTGTACTTCCTAGGAGCAGAACCTTCCATAATGTAATGAAATTATGTTTGAAGTAACTCACTTACAAAGCCTACAAATTGAAGTCGTACCGAAACTCCTACTTATCTGTCTGCTGTAATTAAACTCATCATGCAATTGTTAAAAAAAATAAAGAAAGTATTTGAAATACAGAAGGAGAAGAAACTTTCAGATTCAGGCAGATAAATAGAAGACATTCAAGGCACACAAAGTTACAATTCAGGAAAGATTTTGCTAGTTGTATTTGGATCACAACTATAGCAACTGTAGCATGTGTCACTGCCTCTAATAGTATATGGGTTTAATCAGAGCACATAGGATGCCAGATGGGACTGGGGGAAGCTGTCAGCAGAAGGAAACTATGCTCTCTGATTTTTGCATTCCTGTGCAAAAAGCCACTATTGTCAATTGTTTTTATCTGTAAAACCAATGCTTTTGTTATAAGTCTTGGCATGATATGGGATTACAAAGCCAGCAAGCACCAGATGGCTGAAGAGATTCAGGCCAGATCTAGAGCTTCCTGCCAGCCCTGTTTCAGCAATCAGCACTATGTAGTAATACGTTCCATGTTCAATATGTCTGGGTGAGCAGATGCTCCTCACGTGTAGACACAGTAAATACACTGCCAAAACTGTAGCATGACTGGTAGTACAGATGCCTGATGAAGGTAAGAAAGAAGATTATTTGGACCAGTGCAAAGCACAACATTGTTGGAGTAGATAAAAGTTGTAATCTGCTATGCCAGTTTTGACTGAGGTAGTAGCTGGTATAGGATGTGTTTTGTATTTGTGACCAAAGGATTGCTGATAACATAGGGATATTTTGATTATCTCTGATCTGTGCTTACACAGTGTCAAGGACTTTTCTGTTTCTCATCTCATCCCACCAGCAGACAGTGGGTATACAAGGAGTTGGGAGGGGACACAGCTGGGACAGCTGATCCCAACTTACTAAAGGGATATTCCAGACCATAAAGCATCATATTATCATACAAAGCTGGAGGAACAAGAAGGAAGGAGGCGACATGTTCAGAGTGGTGGTGTTTGTCTTACTAAGTCACTGCTACTCATGATGGAGCCCTGCTTTCCTAGAGATGACTGGACACCTATTGCCCGTGGGAATTGCTGAGTGAATTCCTTATTTTGCTTTGCCTGTTTGTGTGGTTTTGCTTTACCTGTTAAACTGTCTTTATGTCAACCCACAAGTTTTCTCATTCTTACTTTTTTGATTCTCTCCCCCATCTTGACATGGGGGAAGTGAGTGAGTGCGAGGCTATGTGGGGCTTAGTTGTTGGCTGGGCTTAAACCATGATATCTGTGATCAAAAATTAGCCTTAACATAGGCATTGCTTTTACATGGTAATGAATATCAACACCATGTCAAAACTACTTTAGCATTCATTAAGCAGCTGCTAATATGAAATTATATCTTCACTCAAACAGAAGAAGAAATTACATTGACCACTGAGAGAGCCGGCTTTTCCCCAAAACTAAGGGCCAAAAGAAAGATTAAAACCACTCCATGGTGAGTCCACCCACAATCTTGTGAGCATTTTCTTCGAGAACATGAAACTGAAGTTACCTAAATCCTTTTAAGGTTCTTTTGCCTCATCTACTTACGTGCAAATGAGTTGAAATGAAATGTTTCTTTCGTCCTTTTTGTGTTCTTGTGGTTCTTGATTCCATGATCTGTGAGGATAACAGATTATTTCTCTTTAATAGAAACAAAAATAAAAAGTCACTTCTCTGAGAGTCAGGTTGTTGTGCTATGTAACTACATAGTTCTTGACCAGTGATAAACACCAGCACAGTGAGCTCCTGTTTATCTGCAATATGAAGTCCACCCTGTAGCTGAAAATTTCTGAGGAACTTCAGCTTTTCCTTGCTCTTTCCTTGTCTTCTTCACAGAACCCCATTTATGTCCTTGTAGACTGCTGTTAGGAGATCTTGTGGGAAAAGTACAATGAGGGTAGAGAAGATAAAGGGAGAAAAAGTACTGAGTGCCAAATAGAAGCATCAGCCATGAGACTTGAAATGATTCTTTACTTTTGTGTTTGTTTATTAGAATCATAGAATATTCAAGTTGGAAAGGACCCATAAGGAACATTGAATCCATGTTCCTTACAAGACTACCTTAAACCGTAGAACTAAGAGCACCATCCATACACTCCTTCAACTCTGGCAGGTTTGGGGTCATGACCATTTCCCTGGAGAGCCTGCTCCAGTGAATATCCACCCTCTCCATGAAGAACCTTTTCCCAGTATTCAATCTGAGCTTCCCCTGACACAGCTTAATTCCCTTTCCCTGTGTCCTATCACTGGTCACCAGACAGAGATCAGCACCTCTCTTTTCACTGCCCTCCTCGAGGAAGGTGTTGACTGTGATGAGTCACCCCTCAGCCTTCTCTTCTTCAAGGTGAACAAGCCAAGTGTCCTCATCTGCTTCTAAATTTTTCTCCATCTTGGTCCCCCTCCTCTAGATACAACCTGATAGTGTGATGTCCTTCTTATATTTTGGAACCCAAAACTGCATACAGAATTTGAGGTCAGGCCCCACCAGTGCAGTGTAGAGTGGGGCAATCACCTCCCTCAGGCAGCCAATGATACTGTGCTTGATGCACCCCAGGACACAGTTGACTGTTTTGGCTACCAAGGCCTACTTTTGACTCATATTCATCTTGCCATTTACCAGGAGCCACAGATCTCTTTCTGCAGGGCTAGTTTCCATCCTCTTGTCCCTCAGTTTGTATGTATAATAGAGGTTTCCCTATTCCAGGTGGAAAAGCCAGAACTAGCTCTTGTTAAATTTCATACAGTTGGTGAATGCCCTGCTTTTCAGTCTATCCAAATCTCTCTGTAGCATCTCTCTACTCTGAATGGAGTTCACAGTTCCTCTTATTTTGCCATCATCAGTGAACTTAAGGTACATGCACCCAGATAATCGATAAAAATATTAAAGAACATTGGCCCCAAAACTGAGTTTTGAGGAATGCCACTTGTATCTGGCTGCCAGCCTGACGTAATGCCATTTAGCATCTTTCTTTGAGCCTGGATCCATCAACCAATTGCTCACCTAATGTATTATGGACATCAAACACATTTAAGCGACACATCCAACTAACATCAAGCTGTTTGTTTCAGAGGTTTCTGAACTGAGCAGGCAGAAAGAGGGGAGGCTGCTTCATGTCCCCAGATATAGTCAGAAGTAAGGCTGGGTGCAAAATTTGATAGATACAGGCACACTGTATCCAATATGCACAAATATACAGAGCTGGCAGCAAAAATTAAGACAGAAAAAAAAAAACATCATACAAATACAGAAGGCAAAAACCAACTAATCCCCTTTTGTGGCCATTCAGGATGAAGGTCCATTAGTAAGAAACACATACATTTATAATGTGTGAGTATCCATATTATATATGTCCTACCTACTAAGAAGAGTAGCTGTCCCAAACCACTCAACTTGTCTAGCAGTTGCTTCTTCTAGCAGCTGACTCTCAGACCACATCACTGTCCCTGCTATTCAGCACAGATTTACGGCCACTCCAATAACTGGCTCCTAAGTGACTCATCCTTCTCTCTGAGTATCCCAACTTGATCCTTGCTGGTGATCATGTGCTGTCATACATACACACATAATGGGCACATACTCTGGTCGCTGCAGCCACTAACACCACAGACAGATAGGTCCTGGGCTTCTGAGCGCTGGTCCCATGACTGTTGCCAGCATTTATACACCTGTACACACACATGCACAACAATAGAGAGTCCCACAGTCAGGAAAAGAGCTAGAAATGGCAGTTAAAAAGAAAACAGGATGGACTATGTTTATCAGGCATAGAGCACATCCAGACCAAGATACTGCTCGCCTGTTTACATATCACCAGCCTCTTTTGTAATTTTATGCCTTTGCCCCATGCTTGCTCCTGGCCAAACACTCTGACTTTTCTTGCTTGTGATTCTTCCTAATGTGACACCTGGACATTGATGTCTATGGATTTTTTGGAATTTTAGCTTTTTGTAGATTTTAGAAGTAGCTGTACTATATCCCTTACCCTTAGCACAGTAGTTTGCATATCTACCTGTGGTTGTTTGAGACCACCACAAAAATCCAAAATCCAATTTCCAGGCTTCCCCCACCCCTTCCCAATATCTTATCTCAACACTAAAGAGAAATTTTCAGGCAGACACGTCTATGGACGGGGGAAAGGGGAAGTATATACATTTATTTTACACAAATAAATACTATACAAGCTAAAAACAACTATATATATATTGTTGCACACTTCTATGAGTCCCTTTAAGCCTTTCCCTTTGACTTGAGTTCAGGAAAAGCCCTTAGGTTGATAGGTAACGCAGTCTTTCTCTCGTGGGAGTGTTCAGGGAACCGGAACACTCCCTCCCCCCAACATCCAGCTGTTTGCTGAAGTCCTTTCTTCCTCATGAAATCCAAGAAGATAGCTCTGAGTCTGTCCTCCTTGGTTCTGTGTCAGTCTCTGCTGTGTCATTCTCTCTCTCACTCTCACACCTCGGTTCGTAGGCTGCTGCAGTGTAGTCAGCTTATCAAACATCCTCCAAGTCAGTTTTCAGTTGCCCCTGGTCAAACCTCTGTAGGGCACCCACCGAGCCTCTCTCTGGCCCATCTCCAATTTTGCCTGGGGTTTTCTCCCTGGCGCCGAGCTGCTTTCATTATCAGCCTGTCTCCTTTGGCTCAGCTTCAAAATACTAAGCCTCACATCCACTCCCACTAACAGTGAGAGGGAAAAGCCCCCGCTCAGCTTTTGCTACAGGTGTTTGGTCCAGTTACGAACTCCCAAGCTCTGCAGTCTGGCTGGAAAGGGGAGGGGAAAGAGGGCCTGGTCTCCTCGCAAGGAGCTTGCCTCTCTCTCTCCCTCTTACCTTCAGGTGTTGTGAATCCCTTCCTTCACAACACACACTCACTCCAACACTACCTCCAACCTTGGCTTAGGCAGAGTTGTGGGGCTGCAGGGCCCTCCTTCCCCGCCAGAGGGGGAAGAAGGAGGCCCTGCCACTCCTGACCTTCTACACCCACACACAGCAGCAGACACAGACTGATTGCCGACAAATTCCACCGACTGTGTACATATGATTTTTCAGCAGGAGCGAACAAGACGAACGGTGATTGGCCCTCCAGGGAAAACTGCCCTGACACCCAATCACCTCTGGGCCTCCCCACTTCCAGGGGAAGCAATCTCAAACTATGACATTACCCAACACTGTTACTTCATTCCATATCACTCCCTCAGAATTCCATTAGCTTGTTTAGACTTCCCTCAAGGTAGGCCTTCATTCTGTTTGGCTTGAACAACAAGATACCACACAGACAAAGTGACCTTCAAACCCAGAACTTTGGAGAAGCTCCAAGGACTGGACGTGCTGTGATGAAGAGGAAGATGGGGAAAAGGGGGTCCCAGAGCCCCCTGCCTCAATTTCCAGAGGGGTGTGCCAGGGGAGGATCTGGGAGGTGGATAGATCTGGGATTGGTTGGAATAATACCTTAAATTGTGGAATCCCGTGGACGCGGGAGGCTCATCATATGTATTCCCGTGGACCTCAGGCCTGAAATTAAAGGACCTACTCTCTTTATCTTATCTTATACATTAAATTGGCCCGGAGTCTCTTTTTCTGCGGTCTCTTAAGGCAACACACTGTTGCTGAGGCTCTCCTAGGACAAACCTAAGAGGATCTAGGGCTCATGTCCCTTATTGGGGATCTCCCATTTGTCACTGTGCCTCTGTGCTCCTTTCTGTATCAGGATGTAACTTAAATCACATAAAGACACTTTTTAAACTTAAAAAATACAGGTTTGTGACTATAGTGATGGTTTAGCAAGTCCAGACTAAAACATGTCATAATCCTATAATCATTTTACAGAACTTATCATGTTGCCTGTGTCTCCAACCTGTTTAACAAAGCTACTATATTTTGTTACCACTAGCTTTAGCCACACTTGGTAGGAGATGTGGAGATACTGTGGAAACACCAGATATACTCTTTACCTAAACCAGTGTAATACATTGAATTTCATACAGAAACACACTTGGACATGTATATGCTAATCTCCTTCAATAAACAACTGAAATGTTTAAGACAATATTTCTCTTGTGCATTACATAATAGTACAAGGAATAGCACTGTTTCAGTAACAAATTCTGAAGGGAAAAAAGGCAGAAAATCTTATTGGGTTGTCTTTGCAACTCAGAATTAAGCTGTGGGGGTCTCCACTCATTCTTATCTCCTGCAAAAAAGTGGAGATGATACTATCCCAGTGATGTTTTAATAAAAAAGGTAGCAAGTACGCATATATTCCGTTTAATTCATCATCTTCTTTCCACCAGAATATAATTCAGGAGGATGAATGTCCTGTTCTAGTCAAATGAAGTATCATTTACAAAGCTTCTTATGTACCTTATCTCAAGGGACGAGGCTCTTGCAAGGAGAGGCCTGCCATTGATTAAGCCTTAGAATATTTAAGGACAAAGACAAATGCATTTCATGTATAATTTGCATTACCAAGACTCAGAGAAAATCCAGAGTCTTATGTAGCTTAGCTAATACCTAATGCAAACAAATTTTAAAATTTTCATTTAATTATGTGATTATTCCATACTAGGAATTTAAAATTCCTAGTAAACTAGACTAAAAGATGTGATTGGTGTCTTGTTCTTATACTTTAAACAATCCATGTATGTTCACACATTTCATACCATAAAGTATGAGGAAGCATTTAAGGCAATAACACTGCACAATGTATGAGGAAACATTTAAGGCAATAGCACTGCACAATGTAGGTGAGACATAAGCCAAAGATTGCAATCCTGATTCCACTGACACCTTCAGGGAAAGTCTGCTAGGTCCAAAAGATCTGAAGCTTCACCCAGAGCATTCAAGAGTGACAGAAGGTCTTTAGCATATGCTTTTCAAAGTGTCATATGCAAGTCATCACCACACTGTCATGTCCTTGGCTACCTTTTTTTTAAAACAGGTCCCACTTATGAAGAGTACCAAAAGGTAATGGAGAGGAAATAGCTCCCAAATGTTTAATGAAATCTCTCTTTCGTGGCCCTGGAGCCCTCTAGTCTTTCCAACAAGGCAGTGGCATTCCAATGGCAGAACATTTCAGAGAATACAGGGACCCTGCTATGTGGGCCCCATGCATATCAGAAAGCCTACATATAAACAGCCAATTACAGAGTCATGCCCAGATATCTCCACTGTTCCTCTTTACTGCTTCTCAAAATTCCCAGTAGCTAGCTTCAAATCTGACTTCCTCTCATCTTACAGAGGTACAGCGTTTTTTATTGAAAAGCCTTGACTGGGATACATGTTTGCATAAAATAAGTGTCATCCAGATGTCATCCATCCTATTTCCTTCAGGGGGAAAAATGTTAAATAAATAATTATCATCAGTGTTGTGTAGCCTCAGGGAAATATCTCCCGTAGTTTCTCATTGAATTTGGCTTCATTCTAGTTAATTGGAAGAAAAATAAGTGTCTAATATGTTTTTTAGCAACAAAAGTGGCTTTACATTTCAAGGAGTTCATACAGCATGTGATTACGTTCCTACTTAATTAAGATTATTTTCCCATTAGGGAAAGGATAAAGCATATAATGTCACTATGATTCAGAAAAATAAGTGCATCAAACTCATACATACGGATCCTAGAGCAACATTAATGAATCTTTACAATTTTTTTGAGAACCTTAGTGCTACTGGACTAATAGCACCTTGTTTAATCTGTACTTCTGAAAGTCAATGGACCAGTGACAATTTCTACCAGCTGGGAACATGGTGCACTGTGTTCAAATTATTGCTTTCCATATCTAAACTACTGCCAAAATATATCTATCAGGAGCTTCTGAAATGGTTTCAGATGATTACTACCACTCACAAATGTTTTTAGGCAAAACTAATGAAAAGGCAATGTGACAATCATTGTTTGTTCATGTTAAAGAAATAAAAATTCTTTCTGTCTAATCTGCCTTTTAGGGAAATATTCTCAATTTCTATAAATAGTTACAAATGCCGGTTAAGATGTATTATTTATGCCCTTTCATTTCTGCTTGGGCAATTTTGAGTTCAATTGTCCTTGATTTTCTTAATCTCACACATCAGCTTTTCTCAAAGACTTTTTTTTTTTTTTTTAATAGTGGTACACTTGTGTCGTGATCATCATGTTGAAAAAATAGGCCAAAATATGACACTTATCAAAAATGCATTCCATGTGCAGGCAATCTCAGTGAATGAGAAAATTTTCAGCTGAACTGATGCTTACTTATGTATCAGGAGATGTTTCTAATGCAGAACAACAACAAAGAGAATTAGAGAAGATGATGACAATCACAGATTACACTCTACAGCTTCATACAGAAGGCATTGCTGGTTCCATCAGCAGCAGGTTGAGAAAATTAAAGAGAAAGAATTGAAAACTGTAGCTTTATGTGCATCTTACAAACTTTACAGAGGAATAAGTCACATGACACAGCAGGAGAGCTTTGTAATAAGTACAATTTTTCAAAGAAATTCTTGTCTTAGCCTTAAAAACATTTGTATGTGTATCAGGTAAACACTACCTATATCTATAATAACAAATTAAATTATGATGAGTCTTTTTCTATACATAGGAACCCAATCATTTAAGTTGCTAAAATAGTTCCTACCATTGTGTTGGCATAAACTGTCCCAAAAAATGTCCAAGCATGTTTAGAGAATTATCACATACTTTCATGCATTTTGTTTGCAGACATTTCTTACCTGTGAGTACCTTCTTTTGGGTAGTTTATTGGGATGAACATGGGCTATTACCTGTCAGTTCATCTCAGGAAATGGCTGCTAGCATATTACATTCAATAATATAGTCATACACTCTATATTTCCTGATTTGTTCTTTTTTTTTCATCCTCAATTCGTCAGGGAGTACTCAAATGATCAACCTGTGTGTGTGTACCTGTAACATCCTACGATTTTCCACCAAATTCAAATTAATTATCTGAATGGCAAGTAAATCCCTACAAGTTTAATGAAAACTGAAAAAATTAGTAGAGAGGTAGGACATAAAAGTACCCCCTTTTAAGTAAATATCAGCATAAGAGTTTACCCGTCACTGACAATGGAGAATCTGAATAACAGATCAACTTTAAGAAACACATTTATGTAGAATTTGGCTTCTTTTTCCTTTCTGCTTGCTGAAATGTTCATTGATTATTTGTTTCAGTATCTTTGAAAGAAGTAGATTTAGACTCTCTAATGTTTAATTCCCCATTTCATTCTCTCTCTCTATTCTTACCACCTCCAGGCATTTCCATCTCTCATACTGTTCAGGATTATTTCCAAATCAAGACATTCTTTGAAATTCCAAGGGAATGGCATTTGAGGGAGCTATAGGCTAATAACTAAGCTCTTGTGTAGATGGTCCTGTGGTAATTTAAGGGAAACTGGCAATAGTTGAGTCATGATTTACCCTTAAGCCAAATGGCACTGGTAGTCTTTGTTCTCTTCCAAACAAAGGGACTCAAATCTGATAGTCTGGGCATCCTAGTTCACAAATTATTCTTTATGGATTTTCTCTCATATCACAGAATCATAGCATGGTTTGGGTTGAAAAGAACCTTAAGCTTCATCTAGTTCCAACCACCCTGCCATATCAGTACAACATCCCCTTTCACTATAAACCAAGTTGCTCAAAGCCCCATGCATACTCAAGGTCTATGAGTGATGGAATCACATATAGAATAAAAAATAGAAAAGATAGCAAAAGGCAATTTACTTCATTTTGCTGTCCTAACTTCACCCGTGTTGATCCTGAGAGACATTTATCTGATCTATTCTTAGAGATCTTCAGGAACAGAGGCTGCACAACCTGCTATTCACCTTTCTGTCACCAGTGTTGAGTAACTTCTGAAATGCTTTCTGAAGTGAACGTCCACATTGCAGTGTGTATCCTGGAGAGTCTTATTGTTTCTGTCTTTCAATTATTAGCTCCTCAGAACTGAGTAACTGATTTTACTGGATATATTCTGTCTAAAGGATATTATAAATATCCTTAAAGGATATTATAAATATCCTTTAAAGTTAGTAATAATGGGACAGTCATTATATTGTTATAAGTCCTGAGTAACTCCTGTAAATTTGCAATCAGAGAGCCATAGAATCTTTAAGGTTGGAAAAGATCTTTAAGATTATCAAGTCTAATCATCAACCTAGCACCATCAACAAGTTTACTAATAAATCACATCCTCAAGTGCCATACTACCACATTTTTTGAACACTTCCAGGGATGGTGACTTTACCACTTCCCTGCTTAGTCTGTTTCAATAATTTACAACCCCTTTCAAGAAGAAATTTTCCCTAATATCAAACCTTCAGGGGAGTTTTAGGAGCTTCCCTAAACCTCCCCTGCTGCAACTTGAGGCCGTTTCCTCTTATCCTGTCACTCCTTACCTGGGAGTAGGAACTGACACTCGCCTCACCCCAGCTTCCTTTCAGGTAGTTGTAGAGAGCAATAAGATCCTTCCTCAGCCTCTTTTTCTCAAGGCTAAACAACCCCAGCTCCTTCAAATGCTCCTCATAAGGCCTGTGCTCCAGACCCTTCACCAACTTCATCGCCCTTCTCTGGACATAATCTGGCACCTCAATGTTCTTTTTGTAGTGAGGGGGTGGAACTGTTATAGTGATTTACAAAGGTACAAATGAGAAAATATGGTGGCCTGAAGCTCTTGAACATCAAATTCCTTTCTATGCAACTACTTGAATGCATGTTAAGAAAACACATCAAGAAGTTATAATTGCTATCAAAGTGCTGTTTTTCACCTACTTTACCTCACTTTAGCTATTTGCTGTGAATGTCTTATCTATGGGCCCTTAGAAAAAGAAATTAGAAATGCAGATACGAAGCAGCACAGCACTCACATTTTGAGGAAAAAATACATTCAACCTGCATTTACTTTAGCCTCTGTGGGACGCTGAGATACTTGTCAAAGCCCAACAAGCTTACTGAGCTTCAATGATTCATAGGATTTAAATTAATTGCTCTGGGGGAAATCAAGTGTGCAGGAGACCCCACATGTCCCACCATCTAATTAAACGGATCTTTCTTCTTGATCATCCTCATGTGAATATGTAATAAGCCATCAGACCAGAATCATTTTGTTTACATATCATCTGCCAGTCAGGAAGATCAATGAGAGCAAGCACTTTATATTTATCTGTTGAATATGTTGCATATCATCTAACAGATTTCTTTATGAAGACTTGGATCTTCATATGCAGGCTGAGAAGCCTGGAGCAATTCTGAATTCTCTCAAGATACCATTTTCAACAGGGAGATAGACGCCCAAGTTAAAATATTCTAGGAAGATTAATTTTTGGACATAATAAACTGTTATATTCCATAGAATTATTATTGGTGTGGTCATGCTTCTTTCCAGAATTAGATATCATAAAAAGTATTGCTTTATGCACATCCATACATGTAATAAAACCTTTATCTTTAGCACTATATTTTTAAACATGATACTATCAATGTCAGCTATTTAACTAAGTGAAAGCAGACTATTCTCCAGCCAAATGAGATAAAGCAAGATGATTTTACAGTGCCAGGGCAGTAGGATCTGTTCTGAAACAGCACTGCAGTAAAAAATTATATTAATTTCATAAGTCAGACCTATATACATTAGCATATTTTTCTGTGTTTGAAAACTGTGGCTTTAAACTATTTAGAAAAAAAACAGTTTGGGATAGGTCAGGAAGATAACAGATCTAATGCAGAATTTCATAAATTTCTAATTTTTTATTACTTTCTTATTTTTGATGAATCACTGTACATAGAGCTATGAACAGCTAATATTATTTATTTTTGATTGCTTCTCCAACTGCCTTCCTATTTCAGCTTATTAGTTCAACTTTATTTTTGATTTTATCACCATCAACAGACTTTAAGCTGTTTTTTGATACTCTCCCCTGCTTTTTATATTCCCCTTTTCATATAAACAGGAGTTTTTCTCTTTCCCTGAACAGCCAAAATTTTCTCAAAGGCATGGAAGTCCAACAAGTGAGGCCTCTTTTGAAGAAACTACAAAGGATTATATGAAGTATGAATGATACTAATTAGATCCTGTAACTTTAAAACAGTTTGAAAATTCGTGAACTTCTAAAGGCAAAATAATCTCTTTCTTCCTAGTTTGGCTTTTAACCCTCAGTGATTACTCTTCATTCTCTGCCTGAAACCAAAGAAATAAGTTCAGATGAATATACACATTATTTAGCATTTTTACTGGGGAGAAGTGCCAGCGCTTTGATGTACACTATTGTTAAATTCTTTGCTTTGCTTTAGAAAATGTGACTTTTACACCAAACCTCTATTCCTGCTCTATATATCTTGCCTTGTTCCAGCATAGAGACTCAGTTAAAACATCGAATTTTTTCATTAGTAAAGAAATTTCTTCTAAGGGTACCTTACATTAATATCATTCAATAAAACAGGAGTTAAACTTACACATTTTTTCATACAAAACCAAAAGTATTTGTTCTCATCTTCTACTGGAAAGAGGAATTCTCTGACCTACACTAGACAGACCAGACTGGATGATCAATGTTCCCTTTAAATACCTGTGCATTGGAGAAGACAGCTCAACTCAAGACATCAAAAGGCAAAGAAATGGTACAAATTAAAAGAACAAAAATTTAGGTTAGATATTAGGAAGAAATTTTTTACTGTGAGTTTGATGAGACACTGGAACAGGTTGCCTAGGGATGTTGTGGATTCCTTGTCCCTGACAGTGTACAAGGCCAGGTTGGTTAAGGCCTTAAGAAACCTGGCCTAGTGGCAGATGTCCCTGCACATGGCAGGGCAGGTTGGGACTAGATGATCTTTAGGATCCATTCCAACCTTTTAACATTCTATGATTCTATGAGTCTACGAAACATGTAGAATTAATACTTACATTAAAAATAATAGCACATATAGTCCATCAATGCTTTACAGCAGTCAGCATGAAACAACGAGTCTTGGTGTCCTTTGATGCCTTTCTGTTTATCTTCGGAGACTGATCCAGTTTACAGGATCAATCCAGTGACAGGCATCTATGGGAAAAAATGCACAGTAAGGAGATTCAGGAAAAATTTCCCCAAAATAAGAAATATTATATGACCATTTATAAAATTCTACATTATATCTATCTTCCTGACCTATCCCAAAAGCCTTTTATTTCTTTTTTAAATAGTTTAAAGCCACAATTTTCAAACACAGGCAAATATGCAATCTTTTTTTCCTGAATATCTTAACTGCACATTTTTCCCCATAGGTGCCTGTCCATTAAACTGGATCACACTCTGAAGATATATGGAAAGGTGCCAAGACCCATTGCTTCGTGCTGACTGCTGCCAAGTATTGATTGAATATAATTACTTTTCTGCTTCAAGTTAGATTTCTGACATCTTCCTAACAGTTTGCTTACTTAGTGCCACTTCAGAATCTGTACGACAGAAATGCATAAGCTCAAATACTTTTCTAAGTGTGTTTCTAGTTCATGCTGCAGTCAAAAGGGGGTGAACAACAAAAGAAAAAGCAGCATTACCACAGCACTTCTCACACCATATCTGAGCTGATAAAACCTGCTGAAAAAATGTACAACCTTCATACAATAACATATAGGACTATTTTTTCCAACCCAAAATTTTTAGCATCTGCTAAAAATACGTAATGTAAATCATACTCTTGGATTTCAATGTTGGAAGATGTTTTTGGTAGCTCTGAATTTCAGCTGCAGAGCCATTTTTTTCTTGACTCTTAAATTTAGTCTCAACTGTGCCTCCTTTAGTGACTTCTTGCTGCTGTGACATTTTGAGTAAAATTTAACTTACTCTCAGCTCACTTCTTTTGATTTGGAACCTTCTCATATTACCTACCTATCTGATTGATTGGGTCAAAGCATCATCATTTTGCCTTTGCTATTCCAGTCCTCATTTGCTGATCTGAAGGAGCCTTCCAAAATCCCTATTTCACTAGCAGTCTCCTTGTGCATGAATAGTACTGGAGAAAGTTTACCTTCTTCAAATGATTCCTAAGAGCATTGACCTGTGCTGAGTCCTATAAACTTCCGATTAACCTTCCCTTCAGATTTCCATTTTACTGTAGGCTTTTTTGGTGTCTCCATATTGGACCTGGCCTTTTGTTCTTACAGATTTGATCCGAGCAAGCCTAATATTACAACATGACCCCCACAAAGGACAATATTTAACAACAGTATTGATTTATACAAAAGAATTTTCATTCATTTTTTAAATAATTTACTCAAGCTAGCAAAAATCAGAACAAGTATTTCTGTCTTTCTTACTCAATGTTTCTTTTAGGTATAGTTATCAAGATACACCATCACGACTTTGGCATTCTCAAACAAGCCAGACGTTCCATCTCCCTGTACCTGTGCTAGAAATGCCAAAAGGGTCACTGGCTCATTCATCTACTTCATATTCATGATAAAGGTGAACACCATGAGGGGAAAAAAAAGAGGGACTCTGCTTAGGCCACACAGCATAAGTTCAGCTTAGTAAAAATTCATGGGAGGATAGGCATTTGCCTACATTTCCTGAACTGTGACTCAGATTTAAGGCCTAACAGGAGCCAGTCAGCAGCACTATAAAAACAGCATGCCCTGAAGAAACCTTGAAATAGAATTCAGTAAATAAGAATGTTGAAAATGAAACAGTTAAAGCAATTGAAATGTGTCAGTAAACCAGAAAACAATTGACACTAGGCTTAGAACATCTTATTATGCGTGATCATATCCCAAATAACAAAATTAATTTTACACATCATGCTACTGCGTTTAAGTCAGTTACTGGCTGGTAGGTAGGAGGAACTGATTTAATGTGCACAGATTATTTCACAGATGTTTACTTAAGGGTTTTTTTCATCCTCCTGCTACCAGCTACTCTCAGACAGAATATTGGCTGTGGGTTAGTTCTAGTAGGGCAATTCTTATGGCCTAAATTAACAAACATTAATTTATAAATGCAATGGATTTTTATTTACAGAAATTGAGATTAAATATTTATTTAAAGTTTTGCAATAACTTTACCATGGAGGAAAGTGAGGAATATTAAATAATGGCATGTAGCATGAAACTTTTAATTTACAACTCTAATCTAACCGAATACTATTTTTTTAATTTAATTTCAGAATTATGTGAGTATAAAAAATCAACTTTGAGCTCACACAGTTTGTTTTAGAAGTGGAAAATATATATCCAGAGAACTCAATGAAATGGTATCTCATTGTGTAGATACTCTACAAGCAAAGAAGACAGTATCTGACCCAGATAGAAATATACACTACAGATGGAGGAGAAAATATGACTGCAAGTTTTTTAGTACTATTATTTCATTAAAAGTCTTGCCAACAGACTGCTAATCTTCCTTGAATAAATTTGTCTAATACTCATATTACTAGAGGAGATTAATCATACACTTTACAAGCGGCCTCTATAAAACACTGTTGTACACTTTCTCTATTCAGATATCTTCCAGCTCCCTCTTATAGTGCAAAAGCATGAATGAAAGGATTCTAATTACATAGTTATCACAGCTATGGAAATAATTGACTCTTTGCTTTATGCTGATGTCCCAGCTAGGGGGACAGAGACGGAAGAAATACTAATGGCATGTGTTGGGGCCACCAACCTGGTTTAAGTTTATCACGGCCATTTCCAGCTCTTGAGGACAGGCTTCCCTCTCAAAGCAGTTACACCTGTGCAGCCCTGGGTATCTGTCAGGTAGGATTTGACTGGTTATGCACTTAGACCTACAAACCAGACGAAGTCTGACATTCACTGGTCCAGATATCGGGTCCAACTATAGGTTCTGAGAGGTCCCTTGATCACCTGCATTTTTGATTCTAAGTCATGACTTTCCCAGAGATAGTACTAAAGGATCTTGAGTTTCGGTAACTGTTATGGAAAGATCTGTCTAAAGTTGTGATTCTTTGGGAAAATAGAGTCAAGATTCAGTGTATAAATGGTGGAGGGGATAATTCAAAAGAGATTTCCGATATCTGGAGTTTCTCATTGTGATGTAAACTAATCTATATACATTAAAATAATTAAATATCTAATAAAACTAAGTGATAATATATTATCGACATTGCAATAATAAGTACAACCCTTTATTACTGATGAGTAATAACATCACTCTTTGTGATATTTTGTGTATGTAGAAAACGGAAGAGTCTTTATCTGTATATATTTTCCTGTCTAAGGAGAAAGATAACGTAAGTTTGTTTTCTATAATATGTAAAATTTTGCTGGGTATATTTATGCATAATCCTGTGATCTCAGCTTTTTAGACTGCCTTGAAAGTTCCGTTATATTATTTCAGTATTAATTGCAGTATTTCAATTAAATTTGATACTGAAGAACAAAAAGTTTATATAATTTGGTGATATTGATCTGGTAATTTTATTTCTGGTTTTAATCATTGTCAGCATATGACTGCCTTTATTATTTTCAATACAGGGAACAAGCTACTACAGTAGACCAGGAGCCAGAGTGTGGATCTAAGCACAACTAGAATGTTGTCTAATGTTTTGGCCAGGAATGCATAAAAATTAGTAAAACTGGACTCTCAGAGTTATCCCTCTCCCTTAAATGTTTATGTATGTTCAGTTATATAAAACATATATATAGATATATAGAGAGAGGTATATATATACATATATAGATATATAAAACATTTTTAGACATATAAACATATACTTATATATATATCTACACTTATATATGCAAAAAATCTGTACACGTAGTTATATGTAAGTGTATATATAGTTATATATATGTACACTTATATATAACTGTATATATATGATATTTTCAAAAAATACACAATCCTGAATACACTGAGGACATTTCAGATTTGAAGATGTCATTTGGAAAGTTACCAGTAAATACCCAGATGTTACCTTCAATAAGAATTCAGACATTAGTGGCAGTCTCTGGCAAGATTACAAGCTTCAGATGTACTGAGGTTTCAATGGAAAAAATAAGATACATCAAACAGCTTTGTCCTATCATAATCTATTTGTTTGTCTCCTTAATTTAGTCTAGCTGTTGCACTATATCTAAGATACAAAAATAAAAATAAATAAATTCAAACTTAACCTGTGTTGAATTTAGGAAGATTTTAGATCATTCTGCTGGCCTAATGAATACTTTCTGTTGTAAGAATTTGAATTATGGAAATACTTAGTGAAAGATTAAATAAAAATAAATAAAGGCTTGTGTTTGGAGTGTATAATAGAGGATGAACACCCTACGAGACTTCTCACGTCAGCTGGAGTATTTCAGAAGGATAGAGTCTCAAATCATTGCTAAGAGTAAGATGGGTGCCTCTAGGTGAGAGTATGCAGGAAATAGAAATAAGACTAGCCATGCCTTTGCCCCAGCAGTCCTTTCTCACCTCTCACAGGGAAGAGAAAGGATGGGGAGACTGACACGACCTTCAGTTTCCCTTCCCTACCACACCACTAGCACTCACTGATGCAGCAAAAGGATGTTTACATCAAGCACTGTGATGGCTCATAGGTGATGGACCTGCTGGTGGCAAAAAACATTCTGCCAAAGTCTGCTGTTGTGGGGGACACAGTAGAACAGGAGGTGCACAGCAGTGGAAACCAACGTGCAAATTCTGGGCCATTATACAGTTTGTAGAGCTTCCTTAACTATACCAGCTCATGATCTTGCTCGAGGTTGGGAGGACAAAAAAGTTATTTAGATCTATGGCACTTCTCATTTGACAAGCTGCAATACTCAGGAGGAATTTCAGTCTTTTACAGTTATTTCATTCTGAAGTATCTGTGCCAACATAGTAATAACACTTAGACAACACTGCAAATGTTCTGCAATACATATAAAAAAAAGGCAGTTAAACAAACGGGGATTGAAGAGAAACAATGTGGACAATATTGTATGTTTTATTTCAGATTCTTGATTCTTACAACACTAAAGTCAGCAAAATTATTGTCGTCTTGAAAAGCAGTAAATATGCTTGGAGAATGGTACTTTCCTTTAAATTTGTAACAATAGCTTGTTACGACCCAGCCCTGAGGTGGGATAACTGAGATTCTTGTTAGTAGATCTCTTGCAGTGGATTAGTTGGAAATAACGCTGAACAACTAGTGTGTATATATATCTATACATTTAGTTATTATCTACAGATAATAACTAATTTAGCTATTTTAGTTATTATCTATAGAAATATAACAATATAAACGTATAAAAATATCACAAGGAACTATATAAGGAAAGAAACTATATGAAGAAAAGAAAGATAGAGAAAGAAAGAATAAGAGTAGATAGTGGAGAGGAAGGTTATCACCACCCATGGATCCAGTGACAAGACTTGATTGTTGCAATTTTGATGTCTTCTGGTAAAAGGCCCCAGAAATGAGTCTGGGGGCACTTTCATAGGTCTTTGTTTGCTTCTGACTCTTTCTAAGACATGATCGCTCTTTCCCAAGCCTGTGTAGTAGAGCCATTTGTACCTTATCAGGAGGGATGAATACCTTCAGGCCTACCTGTGAATGTGAATGTCCTGACACCTTCTGGGGATGGGGAGAGGAACTGACTTTAACAGGAGAGAGGACACTGGCATGATAAAAAGCATTATCCCACCCCTGAAGGATCTGTTTGTTATTGGTCTTTCCCCTTATTTGGCTCAAACTTCAGGTCTTTGTTAAACAAAGGTTGGTTTGTCATGGTGGTGGGTGTGCACTCCCTGTGTCTTATGTGCGTGAAAAGTTTTGCCATCACGCACAAAAAAACTCTCCTCCCTCTTCTACTGGGGCAGGGAGTGCAAACCTAGCCTCAGGCATTTTGCAAATGGCTGATTGTTTGAGTCATTAACTTTTAATATTTCAGTTCTCACATGGTCCCAGCCTGCAAAGTCTTAATTCTGAACCCAGAGATGTTCAGTGAGTTGAAGAAAGAGCAGACCCAAGAGTGCACTTATGGATCTTTAGCTGGTTATGTTAAAAATAGTCTTGTGAGGGTTTGGAATTTTTTAGGAAATTGGAAAATGGTAATTTTTAAATCACAATGTGCCCATTAGGAAATTCAGCTGTATATTTAGTACAGGTTGTTGATGATTTTGGCTTTCTACACTGAAACTAGCAGATGAATGCAGAATTAACTCTTATGCAATCAAAAGTCATAGTTCTACAAAAACTTTAGCAGTTGTGTGCCTTGTTTCCAAAGGCAAGGAGTATCAATGGCATCAGTGTGAGTACTGAACAAGTAAAAATTATATGATGTGGATATGAGAATATTTGCTGCTCTGAGAACACAAGTACTTCATAGGTTTGTGAATCTCACAATTGGCCTAATCCATGAACCTCAAAAGCAATTTCAGACCAACATTTTTTGACACTTGTTTCCAAATTTCACATTTAGAAGAGAAAAAAAATACTTAAAAGATCTGATTGTCATACATTTTGCAACTCTGAAGGACTTCTACCTAGTGATAGATGTGCAGCCCTTCTGAAAATCCGAAAATAAGGGAAACCTGGTCTGTGTAAATTTGGGTTTTTGTGTTTTTTTTATAGTTTAATTTTGAAACGATACACAACATCCTTTGAATTATCAGAAGTCAGCTAAAAAAATCCACTGCCCTTTATCTCAGCCTTTCCTCTCTTTCATTCTAATGCTTTGATAAATCAGACTCATTTAGAGACCAGTGGGAAAAGTGGAATTCATGAGGACATCTCTTTATTTACAATCCCACATCTTCACACCCTGGCAGCTCAGTGCCATTCTTCAGAAATAAGACAGCAAAGAACAGATTGATTTTCTTCTTTAATTGCATCCCTGCCAAGACCCTATTGGCAGGAAAACAGAGGTATGGACCCAGGGTTTTTTAGATGCACTGATACAAGGCTATTTGTCAGAGATCAAATCTCCAGTGAACAGCTTGCTGCATCTTTTATTTCCAAGACTTTGATAATAACATAAAATTGGTGTTGCATTGGTGTGCACTGACACAGCAAAGAAAATTGCAAAGATATTTAGAAATGTACAGCAAAGGACAGAAGGAGAAGAGGAAGGAAAGCTGATGTTTTTAAATAGCTTAAAGACAAATGTGTAATATTTTTCAAAATATAGTGCTGAACAATATGCTTTATCAGGCATAATGTAGTAAAACTAATTTGTGAACAGCTATACTGTTGATTTGTTTCTTCTAAAAGTTTAACTTTCTGTCTGTAGAATGGGATTTCAAGACATTAATGAAACTCTTCACACAGAGAAACATGGTAAAAAAATGTTTTTCTAGATTTCAAGTAAGATGTTGCCATCTTTACCCAGGTGAAAAAAATCTGCCAGCAAGAGTTGTTTCGGAGGGCATGAATGACTAGGGCCTGTAATTCTTGACAAAGTTTTCAAATAGAAAAGAATATTTTTAAGTTTCTTAAGTATTATTATAATAGTTAGAGCATCTTGTCAATCTTGAGAGCACTAGAAAGCCAAATGCCATGTTCCCTGGCTGCTAGCATTTATGAAACATGTAATTCCTCTCAGGTATATTTCATCTCTCTTTTCTCCCTTCCATCTCCTGCCCTTTTAGAAAATGGAGACAACCGAAACTCTCCTCTCTACACTTTCTAAAGTATGTTATAACTACTATGCCATATTTCTAGACCACTAGACTTCCCTCTCATATACTTTGAAATTGTGCTGCTGCTAGTTCACAATACTAATCTCAATGAGTCAGAGAAAAGCAAGCCTGGAAAAGCATCACTGCTGTTTCCAGCTTCAACTGAATTGCTACAAATGCAATTACAAATCTCTAGCCATGTTATTGTATTCAATACCCATGGTAGGTTTCTGTACATCAGGAAGAAGCAGAGGGACTGTAGCCCAGATGTAAAGAGCTAAAGGTAATAAGAAGTCTCATACCTCATCTCTTTTTCTGCCTACTCTACACTCTTCCTTTTGTCCAGCTTTCATTCTACAAGTGCCACTTAATGCCTAGTGTGTACTAGAAAATGCTTATTTTGGTATCTGTACCTTAAGACAACAAAAATATGCCCATCTCCTAGTTAAGGGACTTGCTGTTTTTCTGAAGGAAAGATTTTATATTGCAAAAGTAAGATTTTCCATTGTGTTGGGTTCGAGTGACCAGGATTTGGTAGCAGAGGGGCTACAGTAGTGGCTTCTTTGAGAAGCTGCCAGAAGTTTCCCCATGTCTGACAGAGCCAATGCCAGCCAGCTCCAGGATGGACCCATCGCTGACCAAGGTTGAGCCAAATAATGATGGTAGTAAAGCCTCTTGGAAAACAGATTTAAGAAGGAAAAAAAGCTATTGCACAGAAGTAATTATGGCCAGAGAAGAGTAGAATGAGCATATGTGAGGAACAACTCTGCATACACCAAGGTCAGTGGAGAAGGAGGGGGAGGAGGTGCTCCAGCTCTGGGGCTGAAGTTCGCCTTTAGCCTATGGTGAAGCAGGCTGAGCCCCTGGAGCCCATGGAGGTCCACGGGGGAGCAGACATTCACATGCATCCCATGAAGGAGCACCGCTCTGGAGCAGGCAAATGCCTATAAAATGTGTGTAACCCTGTGGGAAGCCTGCGCTGGAGCAGAACTTGAAGAACCCTGGAGAGAGGAACCCACACTACAGCAGGTTTCCTGCTAGGACTTGTGACCCTCTGGGGGACCCATGCTGGAGCAGTGTGTGTGAAGAGCTGCACTCAGTGGAAGAGATTTCATTGGAGTAGTTAAAGAACTCCAGCCTGTGGGAAGGACTCTTGTTGGGGAAGTTTGTGGAGGCCTGTCTCCTGTGGGAGGGACCCCATGCTGGAGCAGAGGAAGGACTCCTCTCCTTAAGGAGGAAGCAGCATCAGAAGCAACCTGTGATGAACTGACCATAACTCCTATTGCCCCACATGGAAGGAAGATGTAGAGAACTGGGAATAAAGTTCAAACCAGAAAAGAGGGAGAAATGGGGTGAAGGTATTTTAAAGATTTGTTTGAGATTTCTTTTACTTCTCATTGTCCTGGTCTGATTTTGATTGGTAATAAATTCAATTAGTTTTCCTTAGCTGAGTCTGTTTTGCCTGTGACAGTAATTGGTGAGTGATCTCTTCCTGCCCTTATATCAACTCATGGGCCTTTTGTTATATTTTCTCTCTGCTGTCCAGTTGTGGAGGGAAGTGATAGAGTGGCTTTGGTGGCCAGCCAGGGTCAAGCCACCTCACCCACTAAATGTATGCACTAATACCAACCAGGTGTGCAAATGCGGGTGCACACGCACACAAACCACACATTGCCATAACTGGCGAATCAAAACAGGCAGATGTATTTTCTCAGTCCCCTTCTATAATCATGAGGACCACTGAAGCAAGGAAGGGGACAATAGAACACAAAAAATATTCAGGAACTGTCATCTAGCACCTTGAGAGCCTTCACGTGCTTACATAAGCAATTAAAACGTGTGACAGCATTGCAGATATGATCCCTTCAACTTATAAAAATAAATCAAAAGACGGATGAGTATTTGACCTCAAATACTTCAAAGATAAATTAAAAAGACAAATTCAGAATATTTAAAAAAAACCCACTAAAAATGCTACTAGAAAGGGGTCTGCATGACCTCAAGATTTTGAAAGATACCTGTAATTCACTTTAGTCCAAAAAGTTGTCTTTCGGGGGGGGGTAGGTTTTTCTGGTTTTTTTTTTTTTTTTTTTTGTGAAAGCATAATGAGTCCTTGTGATTTTGTTTTACAATACTGTCATTAAAATTCATGAAAATGCAGACAACAGGTGCCAAATGTCACCCATATTTTTTCACAATCTCTTTACTTCAATGTGATGCAAAGTCAAAACCATAGCATATATGATCCACTTAATAGCGGTCCTGCATAACAAAGCTGACAACTTATCAGTGGATCATGAGTCTCAGAGCGGAAACACAATGCTCTATGAGTTTTCTGACTACAGAAAAAAGCTTTTCAGAAATGCCAAAGTATGTTTTAGCATTTACCCACTTATATCCCTCTTTTTATTCTGGAACAAGGGTTTTCTGATTTTTTAAAATATATTTCTTCCTCTTACTCAGCTTCAGTTAAATTTCATTGCTGCAGACAAATTGTCAGGTCATTCAAGCAGTGAAAGAACCATGCTGGATTCAAGATCTAGCTATTTGCTCAGGGAGCCTGTCATCACTGATATGAACCTGAAAAGATAAGGCGCCCATATCAGATTGAAACAATCTACGGAATCAGATTTAAATATAAGTGTACAAAATAAATTGATTAACTCTGACTAAATAAAGATTTTATATTACTCTGATTATTTATCTATTTTGATAGGCAATTAAGTAGAGAAACCCCAATAAAGTGAAATAAGGACAAGATGGTTACCTAATAAATAAGAACTTTTTTTTTTTGTCATACAGTGGAAATAAAATCAACTTGCTTTTCACACAAAATTAGGTTTTCTAAAATGAGAACTACACTCAGTATTTCAATTCTTGTCAAAAACGTGGCTTTCAGAAATGTTTGCATTATATTCATTTCATCAGGAAGCTCTATTTTAAAAAACAGACCAACCAAACAAAAAAAATCTTTGTAAAAAAGGTAACGAAAATGATTGTCCCAATTTTAACCTAGATCTGATTTGGTGAAGTACCTGAATATTGCCTTAAAAATCAGTGCCTGGAAAGTAATGTATCTTCAAAATAAAATTAATACTGAATTCCACTGAGGATAGGAAGAAATTCTTTGTTCTCGTGGTATACTTCACTTTTCAGCATAAATGAAAGTAAACCAAAACTGAGTCTCAGCTGGAATATCTTCAAATACTACATTTCTTAGTTCAGATGACCAAATGTTTTAGTTTTACCATATTCTCTGACATATCTTGGGTAGGTCAGAGCACTATTTATAAGATAATAGAACATAAAAGAGATTCAGAAACATCTTAATGTAAAGAAAACATATTCTCACCTTCATAATCAGGTTTTGTAAATTTAGATTTGTAGAGATTTCTTTGAAGAGGAGTCTGTTGAGCCACATTAAGAGATATCTATGAGTGAGACAGCCATGAATGTTCACATTTTCTCTCATTTCCAATAAATGAACATCTAGTTACCACAAATCATTGCTTTATATTGTAGACAAGCTCTCTTCACCACAGGATCTCAGAGTTTGTGAAATGTGTTACTTCTCACCTGGACATATTGTAGTATCATCTTTCTCCTTCAGCTGATGTTGACCTAATAAGAGTAATCCATGATCCCAAAGCAAATTTGAGTGGAAAAAGCTTTCCTTGCCTGGAACTATTTTCTCTGTTGGTCCACAAAACATACTTATGGCAAACTGTGATTAATAAGCACAAAAACTGACAAATAATTAGCATTTAGAGTTTGAGTTTTATAAAATTGATTCCTCTGAAGTATAAATGTTCTATTTAACTTATTAATTTTCTATCCCTCTAGAGATTTTGGAAACTATGTAGGTGTCTCAGCCATTGCTGCAGAACTGTGGCACCCACCTTCACAGACATTAACTGACAGTCTCATCTTCAACTTCATTAGCAAAACTTTATTGTGGTAGCTCTGCAGGCCTCATAATTCAACAAAGGAAACTGTAAGATAACAGTTACATTCCATATTGATTTTGATGAGAATTGGATCAGACCTTGACTGTCTGGTAGTTAAAGTCTCATTCTCATTACGTACTTTGTACCTGGAGCTCAGTTAGTTTCCTTCCTTTATTGACTTACAGAGGCTCTCACAGACTGTTTAAACGTGAGTCAGCAAATATGTCACAATAAGGTACTTTTCACAATGGTTTTTTTGGCAGACATAAATCATAACGTTTAATGTTCCATACCCTTTTTATTTTAATTTTAAGTTTAAAATCTTATGCTTCCGAGGTAATACATCACAATTATATTAAGAACTGATTCAAAGTCTACTGTGGTCAATAAGATGCTTTCCATTTATTTCATTAGTGTCTGAAATGGGTTTGTAATCCCAGGTTCTGTGTAATCTTCTTTTTTTTGTGAACAGGCTTTTGAGGTCTCACTTACAAGAACTTTTAAACATGAATATGAGGTAAATGCATTAAAAAGGAGATTGAGATGCATTGATACAAACTGGACATGAAATTACATCTAAAGATAAGTATTGTGGAAAGCATATTCATGAATGCTGGGAAAAAAAATCTGTATTTATTTGAAAATGCACTAAGGTAATTTTTCCCAGAAGGCTTTTTTTCTTTTTTAAAGCATAGTAAATCTTAGCTATAACCTATTTTTGAAAGGACTTTAAACACTTAAAAGTCTTGAATAGCATAATTATCAGAGTTGAAAGTGTGTTTAATCCCTTTTTTTTATGAATGAAGTGGACTTGATGGATTTCCTTTGATTAAGCTCTCCAAACGGCTCAGACAATATAAATATTTGTGAACCTTTCCTCTATTATTTTCTTCAGCAGGTAAATTGGGTCACTAAATGTTTCCAGAGCTATTACACAGAGGAAAAAATTTTGCAGCCAGTTTATTATCTCTTTATATTAGATTATATTCCCTTCTCCACCAAGATGAACTGACCTCAAGGATCCTTCTCATTAATGGAAACATCACAAAGATAATGAGAAATGTTATTTTGATGACATAACCTGGAAGAAAAAAAAATCCAAATGTAGATCTGAAAGTAAAAAAGGAAGACTAAAAATTACTAGGTAATTGAAAAAATAAGTTTCAAAATGATTTTTTATATTTTTGAACAATGCTTGTGTGTGTCCGTGAAAATGAGCATGGGCATCATTTTTTTCAGCATTCAACCTATTTGGCCAGGTGGAATTTGATGCCAGGAGGTCTACAGGTAGTGTTATAGAAATATTTTGTACCAGCTGTGTACTCAATAAGTAGCCAACACAAAACTTTACTTTTGGATTTGTCATATACTGTGAAAGATCTTTGACTACAGCCAAAGTTATTTCCCTGATTCTTTATTCTTTTTTTTTTTTTACTTTTTTAAATGTGAAGAATTTGATTTTTAGACATACACTGGTTTTGTAATCCAGTGCTTGACTTGGGGTTAGAGTGTATACCTATGATTCAAGTGCATTCAGTAGGTACTAAAGCTGAGAATTAAATTATAAATGCATATATTTGAATAGAAACTATCTATAATAAAGAGCATCAACTTCTTTATTTAGATTAAAACTATTTTAATGATAAAATACAACAGGCAAGGTATATATCTCAAGCATTTTAGGACCACTTAAAAAATCAATTAGTGTGTACCATCACGGGACTAGCAATTATGTGAAAATGAGTAAGCAAAAAACAATTTTAAAGAAAATCTTAGATGGTAATACAGAAGAAGGAATAATTTCTAGCGGATTATATGTTAGATAATGAAATTTCTTTTTCTTTTTGTATAACGTGTGAGCAAATCACAGTTTTCCCTACTAAATTGTTAATTCAAATGTATTCAACAAACGTCTTTTTAATTTTTTTCTCTTTACAGATTGTACATCTACAAGATGCACCTGTTGATTGTGATTGACCCAATAAATCCAAGTAAATTGCTTTTTTTTTCACTGACCAAATATCCCCACAAGGCATTTTCTCCGAGACAGTAAAATTCAAAAACACCAGGAAAAGAGAATGAAGGAAGGATGGCACCTATATGCTCTTTATTCAGCCACAAAAGATAACCTGTAACTTGATAAACTATTTAATTCTTATTATATTTTTCTCCATTATACCACAGAGAAAAATGTTTTAAAGACAATTAAAATCAATGTATGATTGTTCATAATTAAATACTACTTTCTTCTTGAAAAAAATTGTCTTAGACGCACATTAGTCAATCAACAACAACAACATATAAATGGATTAGTAACCCTTACAATCAAAGACGCCTACTATAATGAAGATAAATACATTACAAATACCTATTTTATTAGATTCTTCTCATATGTTACTGAATTCACAGTAACTCACTGCTTTTATCTTGACAGAAGCTGTGGCTTGATTTATTTGACTTGTTAAACACTGACATTTCATGTGCAATTTATATCTGCTAAACATGCTTGAAAAGCACAGGCCCATGTCCTGGATATGCACAGAGCAATCATTTTGTACAGCAGAAAAAATGCTGTAAGGGACAAATGAAGAAATCACAGGTAAACATTATGAATTTAACCTTTAATAACTTTTCTTTTTTGTATTTTTTTTTTCATCAAGATCAATATAGTTATATAAAAGTCTGGAAAAACATGCAGAATGGCATTCATATCAAACACAAGGTAATGTTCTGGTTTTTTTAATAAAATGTGAAGGCATATCTTCAACCTACTTCATTTTCTGTGTTTTTGCCACTAGAAAAAGCATTTAATATTAAGTTTCCTCAAGCAATTATTGCAAGAGAAACTGTGTTTTTCATTATAAAGAATTTACTGTCTGTCCATCTCTGTGAGTCCTAGACTGGCAGGTCAGTTTTTCTTCTTAGTTAGCACACTATGTTATAAATAGCACATCTGACAGACATTTAGCAGAACTACATCCAGCCCACCTCACCTTCCCAGGTGCCTCTGTATGACAAGTATGAGTCTCTGGATGGGGAAAGCTCAGCAATGGATGATGTGGATAACTGTCCATCTATACCAGAGGTGTTGCAGGATTAGCTCGACATCACAACCACCCCTTTCTGAGGAGAACAGAGGGTCCAATATTTCTGACAGACCCACCTCTTAGGGAAGTCTGATGACTTCCTGGGGCCCAGGTTAAGGACATTACTGGGAAACTTCCCAGCCTGGTACAGTCTTATGACTTTTATGCATTACATTATTCCATGTGAGTGGCGATGAAGGTGCAATGTTCAAGGGCCATCAAAAGAGACTTTGAGGGCTTGGAATGGCTGGTAAGGAAATCTGGAGAACCAGTTATTTTTGACTCTGTCCTTTTAGTTGCAGACAGAGATATTGGAAGAAATAGATGAGCATGGGCTATTAATGTCACTGCCACAGATGTGGGTTTTTTGATAATGGGATGGCCTACACAGCACCAAGCCTGCTGATGTCAGATGGGATTTACCTTCCTCAAAGCAGGAAGAAGGTCTTTGCTCACAAGCTAGTGGGGCTCATTAACAGAGCTTTAAACTAAACCTGAAGGGACTGGCAGATAGTATCAGACTTGCTTGTGACAAGCTGTGGAATCCGAAGCCAAGGTTAGAGGGACGTGGTGCTAGCAAGGGCTCTCAACCTATTGCTCTGAGATATGCTGGGTACACTGCAGCACTTGAAGTCTTACAGAGATGAGCCAGGGGCTCCTGAGGTAATAGGAGACAACTAGTGAAATACCACAAAGAAATTAAGGTGTGCTTCCCTAAGAAAGTGATGCATCCATCAGCCTAGCTGAAGTGCCCCTACATCAATGCACATAGCAAACAGGAGGAGTTGGAAGGCACTGTTCTGCTAGAAAGCTGCCATTATTGAAACTTGGCCTTACTATTTTTGAAACTTGGTAGGATGAATCCCATGAATGGAGTGTGGTTGTTGATGGTTGCAGGCTGTTCAGAAGGGACGGGAGAAGGAGGAGAGGTGAAGGGTGGCCCTCTACATCAACAAATGGACAGTGTGAAGAGCTGTCTCTGAAGAACAGCCATGAGCAAGTCGAAAGCCTGTAGATAAGAATTAGACATCAAGGCAACAAAGGGAACCTAATGTTTGG